>NC_064811.1:133892708-134240425 GCF_023721935.1 Panthera uncia | reverse complement strand
AATACTACTTGGTAATGAAAAAGAATGAAATCTTGCCATTTGCAACAACATGGATGGAACTGGAGGGTATTATACTAAGTGAAATAAGTCACACAAAGACAGATATCACATGATTTCACTCATATGTGGAATTTGAGAAACTTAGCAGAAGACCATATTGGAAGGGAAGGAAAAATAAGATACAAATAGAGAGGGAGGCAAACCATAAGAGACAAATACAGAGAACAAACTGAGGGTTGATGGGGGTGGGGGTTGGAGAGGTGGGGAAGTTGAGTGATGGGCATTGAGAAGGGCACTTGCTGGGATGAACACTGGGTGTTGTATGTAAGTGATGAATCATGGGAATCTATTCCTGCAGCCAAGACTACACTGTATGTTAGCTAAATTGACAATTAATTAATTAATTAAAATAAAAAATCAGAGAAACGCACAGCAGAATAGTGCTTTACAAGGACTGGAGGGAGAGGGGATGGGAAGTTATTGTCTAATGAATATAGAATTTCAGTTTTATAAGATGAAAGATTTATGGAGATTGATTATGGTGATGGTAGCACATTATAATGTATTTAATATCACTGAAATGTTACACTTAAAAATGATTATGATGGTAAATTTTATATTATATGTGTTTTACCACAAGAAAAGAAAGGAAAAAAGGTAAATTTTTTATGTCATCAATTATGTTAGAATAAGTTAAAAATGAATACATTTTCTTCATTTGGATCTGTGGTGGAGTAAAATAGACATTAATTTGAGTTATAGTATAAATTTCATCAGCAATGTTTCAAAGATTGCAACACATGTTCAAAATACCTCATTACAAATTCAGAATATTATTGAAGGCTGAAACAACGTTAATAGATACTTCTTAATGTATATTTTCAAATAACTGATCCCACTACATAAGAATATGTAATTCACAAATTATAAAATTTGATGTAACAGTGTTGACATCCCTTTGTTTTCTCATTCTTTTCAAAATCACTTTTATTTTCTTTGCTTTAAGATTTTTAAAATAGTCTCAAATTTACTATAGTCCCAAATCAGGTATAGCATTCAAAGAAAGCATGTAGTGGAGAAAATCCTGTGCTTTTTCTCACTCAAACTTTGTGCTAGAAAAGTCAAATCACTTCTTTTTCCAAAATTGTAGAGAGAAGGAGAAAAATCTGATAGAGATGAGCAAGGAGGTTTTATTTGCCTTCAAATATTTCTCCAGTTTCTCATTTCAAGATATAATTTAAATTACAGATCTGATATGAATATCTTCAAAGTGATAGAGAGTAGGAATAGGTGATAGTAGCTTATAATTGAAATAATATTTGAGAGTATTAGAGAGAATGGGCCACTTGAATTTTTTGGATTGTTTCTTTCTCTGTTCTATCACAGAGACATTTTTTTCCCCTTTTTAAAATTTTTATTTAAATTCCATTTAGTGAGCCTACAATGTAATATTAGTTTCAGGTGTAGAATTCAGTGATTGATCACTTACATATAACAACCAGTGATTATCACAAGTGCCCTCCTTAATACCCATCACCCATTTAAACTATCCCCTTCCCCATCTCCCCTCCAGCAACCCCCCAGTGTGTTCTCAATAATTAAGAGTCTGTTTTATGGTCTGCCTCTCTTTTTCCCCCTATGTTCATCTGTTTTGTTTATTAAATTCCACACATTAGTTAAATAATATGGTATTTTTCTTCCTCTGACTGATTTATTTTGCTTAGCATAATACACTCTAGCTCTATCCATGTCAACAAAAATGACACAATTTCATTCTTTTAATGGCTGAGTAATATTTCAGTATTATTCACTACTCATCATATATATATATATATATGTAATCGCTTCTTCTTTATCCATTCATCAGTCAACGGATAATATTTGGGTTCTTTCCATAATTTGGCTATTGTTAATAATGCTGCTATAAAAGTCAGGGTATATGTACTCCTTGAACCTGTATTTTTGTATCCTTTGGGTAAATACCTAGTAGTACAATGGCTGGGTCATAGGGTAGTTCTATTTTTTTTAATGTTTATTTATTTTGGGTAGAGAGAGGGAGACAGAGAATCTCAGGCTCCAGGCTCTGAGCTGTCAGCACAGAGCCTGACACAGGGCTCGAACTCATGGACCACAAGATAATGACCTGAGCCAAAGTCTAACACTTAACTGACTGAGCCACTCAGGTGCCCCAGGTAGTTCAATTTCTAATGTTTTAAGGAAACTTGGTACAGTTTTCCAGAGTGGCTGCACAAGTTTGCACTCTCATCAAAAGTATAAGAAGGTTCCCTTTTTTCGCATCCTCACCAACATCTGTTGTTTCCCGTGTTGTTAATTTTAACCATTCTGACATGTATGATGTGATATCTTACTGTAGTTTTGATTTGTATTTCCCTAATGATGAGTGATGTTGAGCATCTTTTCATGTGTCTGTTTGCTATCTGGATGTCTTCTTTGGGAAAGTATCTATTCTTTTTTCTGCCCATTTCTTCACTGGATTATTTGTTTTTGGGGTGTTGAATTTGATAAGTTCTTTATAGATATTGTACAGTAGCCCTCTATTAAATATACCATTTGCAAATTTCTTCTCCAATTCCAAAGGTTAGCTTTTAGTTTTTGTTTGTTTGTTTGTTTCTTTTTTATTGTTCCCTTTACTATGCAGAAGCTTTTTATCTTGATGAGATTCCAATAGTTCATTCTGGTCTTGTTCCCCTTGCTTCAGCAGACATATCTAATGGCCAATGTCAAAGATGTTGCTGCCTGCATTCTTCTCTCGGATTTTGATAGTCTCATGTCTCACATTAATGTCTTTCATCCATGTTTTTTAAAGTTTATTTATTTGTTTTTTAAAGAGAGAGAGAGAGAGTAGGAGAAGGGCAGAGAGAAAAAGAGAGAATCCAAGCAGGCTCTGTGCTATCAGCACAGAGCCCCATGTGGGGCTCGAACTCACAAACTGTGAGATCATGACCTGAGCCGAAATTAAGAGTTGGACACTTAACTGACCAAGCCATTCAGGTCTTTCATCCATTTTGAATTTATTTTTGTATATGGTGTAAGAAAGTGGTTTAATTTCATTCTTTACATGTCACTTTCCAGTTTTCCCAACACCATTTGTTGAAAAGACTCTTTTTTTACATATAATATTCTTTACCACTTTGTCAAAGATGTTGTAGGTCTATTTCTGGGTTTTCTATTCTGTTCCATTGGTCTATGTGTCTCCTTTTGTGCCAGTACTATACTGTTTTGATGATTGCAGCTTTTTAATATAGCTTGAAGTCTAGAATTGTGATGTCTCCAGTTTTATTTTTATTTTTCAAGATTTCTCTGGCTATTGGGGTCTTTTGTGGTTTTAGGATTGTTTGTTCTAGCTTTGTGAAAAGTAAAGGTAAGTATTTTGATAGAGATTATAATAAATATGTAGATTTCTTTGGATAGTATAGATGTGTTAACAATATTTGTTCTTCCAACCCATGAGTATAGAATGTTTTTCCATCTTTGTGTATTATTCAAATTCTTTCATAGGTATTTTATAGTTTTCAGAGTACAGATCTTTTATGTCTTTGGTTAGGTGTATTCCTAGTTATCTTAGGGGTTTTGGTGCAGTTGTAAATGGGATCAATTCTTTGATTTTTTCTTTCTGCTGCTTCATTATTGGTATATAGAAATACAACAGATTTCTCTATGCTGCTTTTGTCTCCTGCAACTTTGCTGAATCCATGTATCAGTTCTAGCAGTTTTTTCCTTCTTTTTTCTCTCTTTCTTTCTTTCTTTCTTTCTGTGGAGTCTTTCTGGTTTTCCATGTAGAGTATCATGTCATCTGTGTCTTTTTAGTGGCGTCTTTGGTTTTGAATTCAAGGTAGTACCAGCCTCAAAGAATGAGTTTGGAAGTTTTCTTTCCATTTCTGTTTTTGGGAATAGTTTGAGAAGAATAGGTACTAACTCTTCTTTAAATGTTTGATAGAATTCCCCTGGGAAGCCACCTGACCCTGGACTTTTGTTTTGGGGGGAGATTTTTTGATTACTGATTATATTTGTTTGCCAGTTATTGGTCTCTTCAAGTTTTCTATTTCTTCCTGTTTTGGTTTTTGCTAGTTTTTATGTTTCTAGGAATTTATCAATTTCTTCCATTGCACAATTTGTTGTTTTTCATTATTTTCCTTATAATTATTTATATTTCCTTGGTGTTGGTTGTGATTTCTCCTCTCTCATCTGTGATTTTATTTATTTAGGTCCTTTCTGTTTTACTTTTGATAAGTCTGGCTAGGAGTTTTTCAATTTTATTAATTCTTTCAAAGAACAAGCTCCTGCTTTCATTAACCTGTTCTACTGTATTTTTTATATGATTTAATTTTGCTATAATATTTATTATTTCCCTTATTCACCCAGCTTTATGCTTCCTTTGTTGTTCTTTTCTAGTTTTTTAGGTGTAAGCTTAGGTTGCTTATTTGAGATTTTCTTGCTTCTTCAAGTAGATTCATATTGCTCTATTCCTCCTTCTTATGACCATTTCAGTCAGCTACATCCTGAAAGTTTTGGACTGTCATGTTTATTTTCATTTGTTTCCATGTATTTTTTAATTTCCTCTTTAATTTCCTGGTTGACCCATTTATTCTTTAGTAGGATGTTCTTTAACCTCCATATATTTGTGGTCCTTCCAAACTTTTTCTTGTGGTTGACTTCAAGTTTCACAGCTTCATGCTCTGAAAATATACATCATACAATCTGACTCTTTTTGTACTTGTTGAGGACTCATCTGTGACCTAATATGTGATGTGTTCTGAAGAATGTCCCATGTGCAAAAATAATGTGAATTCTTCTGTGTTTGGATGAAATGTTCTGAATATAACTGTTAATTCCATTTGGTCCATGTGTCATTCAAACTCATTGTTTCCTCTTTGATTTTCTGCTTAGATGATGTGTCCATTGATCTAAGTAGGGTATTAAAGTCCTCTACTATTATTGTTTATCAATGAGTTCCTTTATGCTTGTTATTAATTGCTTTATATATTTGGGTGTTTTAAGTTGGGGACATAAATATTTACAATTGTTAGATCCTGTTGTTAGATAGATCCCTTTATTATGATATAGTGCCTTTCTTCATCTGTTATAGTCTTCGTTTTAAAATCTAGTTAGTCTGATGTAAGTATGGCTACTCCAGCTTTCTTTTGTTGCCCATTTGCATGATAAATGGCTTTCCATCTCCTCACTTTCAGTCTGCATGTGTCTTTAGGTCTAAAATGAGTCTCTTGTAGGCAGCATCTAGATGGGTCTTGTTTTTTTTTTAATCCATTCTGAAACCCTATGTCTTTTAATTTGAGCATTTAGTCTATTTACAGTCAGAGTAATTATTGATAGATATGAATTTAGTGCCATTTGTTACTTGTTTTGTCATTGTTTCTGGACATTTTCTATGTTCCTTTGTAGTCTTTATCACATTTGGCCTTTCTCTCCCATTAAAGGAGTCCTATTTAATATTTCTTGCAGGACTGGTTTAGTGGTAACAAACTTTTTTAGTTTTTGTTTGTCTGGAACTGTTTATCTCACCTATTCTGAATGACAGCCTTGATTGATGGAGTATTCTGGGCTGAAGATTTTTCCTATTTGTCACATTGAATATTATGTCACTCCCTTCTGGACTGCCAAGTTTTTTGTGGAGAGATCTGCTGATAATCCTATTGGTCTCCCCTTGTAAGCTATGGACTTCTTTTGTCTTGTAGCTTTTAGGATTTTTTTTTTTTCAACGTTTATTTTATTTTTGGGACAGAGAGAGACAGAGCATGAACGGGGGAGGGACAGAGAGAGAGGGAGACACAGAATCGGAAACAGGCTCCAGGCTCCGAGCCATCAGCCCAGAGCCCGACGCGGGGCTCGAACTCACGGACCGTGAGATCGTGACCTGGCTGAAGTCGGACGCTTAACCGACTGCGCCACCCAGGCGCCCCAAGGATTTTTTTTATCTCTGTATTTTGCAGTTTTAACTACAACATATGTTGGTGTTGGTCTGCTCAGTTAATTTTGATGAGAGTTCTCTGTGTCTCCTGGATATAGGTGTCTATTTCCTTCTCCAGATTAGGAGAACTTTTCAGCTATAATTTCCTCAAATCAACTTTTGCCCCTTTTTCCCTCTCTTCTTCTTCTGGCACTTCTGTGATTAAAAAAAAAAAATGTTATGTTTGATGGAGTCACTGAGTTCTCTAAGTCTACTTTTGTGATCTAATATTTTCTTTCCATCTTTTGTTCAGCTTCATTATTTTCCATAATTTTATCTTCTATATCATTTATTTGTTCCTCTGTTTCTTCTTCCTTGTGGTCACTACATCCAGTCAGTTTCAAATCCAGCTATTGCATTTTTCATTTTGGCCTGATTAGATTTTAGTTCATTTTTTTTTCTCTGTGGTAAGGGACTCCCTGGAGTCTTCTATGCTTTTCTAAATCCCAGCAGACAGTATCTGTATGATTGTTGCTTTAAATTCTAGATCAGGTGTATTACTTACATTTGTTTTGACTAGATCCCTGGCTGTGACCTTTTCTTGTTCTTTACTTTGGGATGAATTCCTTTGTCTTGGAATTTCTTTCTAGGTGTCTGTCTTCTCTGTGTTAAGAAAGCCTGTTAGGTTTCCTGCTCCTGAGAGTAATGGCTTTATGAAGGAAAGATCATATAATGTGCAGGGTCTTGCACTTCAGGAAATGTCTCTAAGTGTGTGCTTCATGCACTCTACTGCTGTGTTTTGGCTTTTCTATGCCTCATGACAGTCCTCTGTAGAATTTCTCCTTGCCGGCAGTGGGGAATGTTTGAACTTTGGCCAAAATGTGAGCAGTTTTAACTAGGTGTGCTCTGGGCTACTTGCTAAAAGGGACTTGATGCTATTTCCACTAAAATTGAAGCTCTGCAGAACTCTGTGATCAGTAGATGTGTTTGCTTGTGAGGGTGCATGCTTATCTCCTTGATACTTGAATATTTAAATGCAATACACTTTCTATTCTTACTTAATAGAGTAATGATTTCCTCATTTATTCAACCTAATTGCATCCAAAAATATTTGTTATAGTTAGAAAAGTAATGCTTAATAGCAAATATGTGAAAAGTTATAAGGTAATCAGAAGGGCGTCTGGGTGGCTCAGTTGGTTAAGTGTCCAACTCTTGATTTTGACTCTGATCATGATCTCATGGTTATGAGATCAAGCCCTAAATTTGGCTCCATGCTGAGTGTGGAACCTGCTTAAGACTCTCTCCCTCTCTCCCTGACCATTCCCTGCTCTTTCACTCTCTCTCTCTTTAAGATAAAGAAAGAAAAGAAAAGAAAGATCTAAGATATATACCTATCTTCAATAAACATATAATTACATGCAGGGGAGATTTACAGATATAAAAACAGTTGCATATAAAGATTAATAATATATTCCAAATTGTGTGTCTAAGAATTGTATATGATGAGAGATAAAGCTGCATGGACAAAGGACTTTAGATTTTCTTGGAAAAGAGTGGTTATAATAAGTATATTTTTATAAGAAAACTTAAGAATTGAATAAGGAAGTACTGGGAAGAATGCTTTCAAAGCAGGACAGTTGTCTTCCTCCTTAGTATAGTTGTGTGTATCTCCCCACCTGTCAAAGAACAGGACAGTTAATGAGAACTTCAGGACTCTATACCATTAAGATGTTGTCATTGTTGTCAATAAGTCTTCATTTCCAAAGGAGACTGACATATTCAAAAAGAATTTATTAAATTTATTAAAACCAAGGGCTAGCAAAATAGGAAATAAGAAAACATAAGCAATACAAAAAAAGGCCATTTGCTAAGTAGAGTTTTTTGGATTGACTTGCCTAGAAACAGGGAGAAATGTAATTTTTAGGCTTTTTTCAATAAGTAAAAGCAAAAAGAACTAACTCATTTTAATTTTAAAATATATTTAAATAATAGAAGGCCATTAAAAAAACTTTGTAACTCTCTTTCATAAAGGCCAAATATGATCAAGTAAATCTTCTAAAAACAGGATAACTTTTTTATCATAATGAAAGTTCATAGAAAATAAGTCATTAGTATGTCAACTATACATCTTAAAATTCTACCTCAAATTTTATCATTTAACATTGCTTAGGAAATATAGGGATTTTTGAAAAAGTTACATATTCACTAATCTATGTCAATCAAATAAATCTAAACTGTATTAAAAATAATCATAGAATTTTGAAATTATATATGTTTTAAGTATTTAGGTCCTATGAATATTAATGAACTACAAATTCCATTATTCATATAATTATCTCTCTAATCAAGAGGCCTCATAGTGTAAGGAGTCTTTTAACCAAGTGCCAGGCACAGTGATTGGTTTTGAAGATGGAAAAAAAAATTAAGTGATAGTAAATGCTTTTAATGAATTTAGAATACAGAAGATTACATTGTCAATTTGGCTTGATAGTATTCTGCTCCTCTGAACCAAAGGCAAACACCCTTTGATAAACAGTATCCTTCTGTGTCATAGACTCTGGGTCTAAAGTTCTTTCTTGTCTAGCAAGAAAGCAGGATGCAGGATTAAAATGCCAGAGATGGCTAATGTCTGGGGAAAGACAAGAGCCCCAAATAAGGGTCCTTGCCCCATTTTTATTAGGATCAGAAGGCTTGCAAACATAGCGATGGACATGCACAAAGAGGCAATGAAACTGTAAGCATTAACTCACAGAAGTGAGGGAAAGGGGGTCTTGAAGATATTCAGGGTTAGGGGTTTGGGTTCATACAAAACAAAATCCTGGCACCTGGCAGCCAAGAGGAAGGTTGTTTATAGCAGACATGAGGCACTGTGCCTGTCTATGTTAGCTAGCCTAAGGGCTAAGACAGACCGAGCAAGTAACCTCAGGGTTAACAAGACACCTTTTCTTTTGTTAATCAGCTCCTCTCTGAGCAGCTTCCCCTGCAGCACAGGGGTCTATAGCCTATTTACCTGTTTACCTAATTTTGTCCTTCTTTCCTGTCAAAGCAGCTTTCTGCTATAGTACTAAATTGGGGGACAATTTTGCCCTGAATACCTAATCTTGTTTACCTCATATACCTTTGTATCGGGGGCCTTTGCCCCCACTCTCCATTCTGGGGGCCTTAGCCCCCCTTCTCTATCCTTATTTGCCTAATCTTGTTTACCCAAACTTGGGTGTGAGAATCCTATGGTTTTGTAATTCTTTATGCCTTGTTAACAGATTGGTGCAAGCCCAGGGAATACCTAAACTTATTCCCCACACTTCTCATTCAAAATCTAATACAGACACTTAAGTCTAGTCAAAATGGACTCACAGGGATCTTCCAAACTAAATCAATTTAAAATTCTGAACAGAATGTGTACAACCATGTTTTTCATGACATTGACAACAAGTATAAAAGGACATGGGACACCTGAGTGGCTCAGTTGGTTAAGCATCCAACTCTTGATTGCAGCTCATGTCATAGTTTCAGGGTTGTGAGATTGAGCCCACACACTGGGTGTGGAACCTGCTTAAAATTCTCTTTCTCTCCCTCTCCATCTATCCCTCCCGCTAGCTCATGCTCTCTCCCTTTCTCTCTCAAATAAATAAATAAATAAATAAATAAATAAAATGACAATGATGCTAGAGAGACAGGAAATGAAAGAGTCCTATGATTGCCCCAGATTATTAACTGGAGACATTCTCTAGGCAATGACACTGAAATGGAAAATTCAATTGCAGTCCAGTCTTCTCCCTAGGTTGAGGAATTAAATCTGACAAAAGATATGCAAAACATCAAATTAGCAAACTATAAAACACTGCTGACAGAAATAAATTTAGAGACATGCCTTTGTTATGATTGAGAATACTGAATATCAATAACAATTTCCCCCAATCGATCTATAAATTCAATTCAACCTCAATAAAAATCCAAGCTTTTTTTCCTAAATTTATACTCATTCTGAATGGAAAAGACAGAATAGCAAAAACAAACAAATAGAATTTAAATAAGAAAAATAAAGAACTTTATATTGCTTAATGTTCAAACTTATTATTAAGCCACAATAATTAAGACAGTATGGTATTGGCATAAAATGCTTGGCAAAAAATATTGGAACAGAATAACAGATCCAGTAATACACCTACACATATATGTTCAAGTAATTTTCAAAAAAGATACAGATAATTCAATGGAGAAAAGATAGTATTTTCAACAAATGATACTGGAAAATGGATATTTACATGCAAAAATACATTTCAATGGATAATTACAGCATCCATAAAAATGAAATCAAACCGAGTTCTACAGAGAGAATGTATCCTTAGAAGAAAAATAATAAACTTTTTAGTGCTGGGCTTATGAGATGTTTACCATTCAAATTTGTAAAATAACAAGAGCTGTTTTTTTAAAAGAAACTATCACAGGGGCACCTGGGTGGCTCAGTTGGTGGAGTTGTGAGTTCAAGCCCTGCATTGGGCTCAGTGCTGGGTATGAAGTCTACTTAAAAAAATATATAAAAAAAAGATGCTATCAAAAATATTAATGTTAAAAAGCAAAAGAAAATTTTGTAATGTGTTCTAGAACAAAGTATAAAAGCTAAACCTAGGAAGTACCTAGAAGGACAAATGGAGAAAATCTTTGTTATCTTGAACTGGACAAACATTTCTTTTTTAAAAAAAAATTTTTAACATTTATTTATTATTGAGAGACAGAGAGAGACAGATCATGAGCATAGGAGGGGCAGAGAGAGGGGGAAGACACAGAATCCTAAACAGGTTCCAAGCTCTGAGCTGTCAGCACAGAGCCTGACGCGGGCTCAAACTCACAAACTGTGAGATCATGACCTGAGCTGAAGTCCGACACTTAACTGATTGAGCCACCCGGGTGCCCCGAACTGGACAAATATTCCTTAAATACTATAGCAAAAGCATAACCCACTAAAAATTGATAAGTTGGTAAATTGGCAAACTGGTACATTTTTATAAAAATTTTGAAATTTTCACTTTAAAAAGATGAAAAGACAAAAATAGAGTGGGGAAAAATATATGAAAGCCACATATCTGACAAAGGATTTCTCCTCATAATCATTAAAAAACAAATAACCCAGTTCAGAAAAAGAAAAATTATTTAAAAGGACATTTTAGTAAATAATACATATGGATAGCAAATAGGTACATCAAAAAATGCTCAACATCATTAGTCTTTAAGGAAATGCAAAAAACAAACAAATAAACAAACAAAAAACACAATGGAATACCTTGTATGTCAATTTGAATGTCTAAAATTTAAAATATTGTACCGAGTGTTGTGATCTACTGTAATTCTCATGCAATGATGTTAAGGATATGAAATAGAACAACCCCTTTAGAAAAAAAATCAGTTGCTTACCAAGTGACAAAGCCATTTCATTCTTATGTATTTCCTTGAGAAAGAAGTATATGTTCCATACATAGATTCATTTATAAATGTTCACATAGAAGTCCTACATGCAATACTAAACTACCCAATGTTCACTGAATGGTGAATAAACAAACCAATTGCTGTATTGCCATAGAGTGGAATAATATTCAGCCAAAACAAAGAGTGAAATACTGATACATACAACAATATGGATGAAACAATAAAAAATTGTGCTGAACAATTATGCTGAAATGAAAGAAGGTAGAAGAAAGTACATATTGCATGATTTAATTTTCATTCAGTTCTATAAAATGCAAACAAATATATACTGACAAAAAGCAGATCAGTAGTACCCTGGAAGTGAGTCAAGATAGGGGAACAGGGAAGATGAGAAGAGAAGGAATACAAATAGGCAGGATGAAAATTTTGTGGGTACTATGTTGTTTTTCTTGATTGAGGTGATAATTTCATGAGTGTATGCCTATGTCAAAACTTACAAAATTATACATTATAAATATGTTCAATTTATTTATGTCAATTATATCTCAAGAATTTCTTGATTTAGGAGCATTTTCTCAAGACATGCCCTTGAAAATAATAACAGAAAATGTGGCAATCTTGAGCTAGTGTGGTTCTTAAAAACCTGTGAAAAGCAATGGCCAGTGCTGAGGAAAATGAGAATTCCTGGCTTCCCCTAAAAGTAGACTAAGAAATAAAGAGGCTGAAGGAAGAGAACATGAAAGTAGATATATTACGTGAGGTCAAAGGCTTATATGATTACAGTTCATGGCAGGGAGGGGCAGAACCTGTTATTCACTAAGATCATCAGAAATGCACTGGTGAAAAAAGTACTAGTATTCCTAAGAAGTTTCTTGGTAACTCTTCTCTGAAAACCAGAGCTGATAGCAAAATAGGCAGTCACAGAGCCAGGTTTGTTCATAACAATGAGCATAACAATGTCCCAAAATAAGAGACCAGATGGTGACACTTAACCTCCAGAAGCAAAAAGGCCACAATTCTTTTAATGGCCAACCAGCTCAAATGGTCAATCAAAAAGGCTTTTCCCACAGGAGGTAATAGATATGGTTGATAAGGCATTATCCTTATAGGTAAACAGATGGGCAGCCAACCAAGATATCTTTAAACATCTACAACGAGAACAGGTAAGAATGAAAAAGCAGGAGTATGACAATGGTCACTCCAATTCACAATCCTTTACTCAGTTTCCAGACCTGAGCCAATTTTCATATCTGGAACTCATTGGCTTAAAAAGTATTGGGATAGTAAATATATATTGCGATGATTCTACTAACCGTTCTCCAAACAGACATAAGACCATTTACTTGGGGGCTGTACAATGTGGAAAATTTTAATACTCAGATACAGCAACAAGGACTGGTTGCAGGGTCAGAGTAAGCTCCATCCAAGACCCGAAGTCACTCTCCACAGTTTCATCAGAACCCCTCTCTTAGCTCACACCTATAGGTAATATAAGGGTTCCTTTATGACAATGTGAAGGGAGACAAATTGCCAAAAAGTTTTTTAAACTGCACTGTGATCTGGGACTCTTTCTAGCCAGTATACCTTCTTCCCTCTCTCATTCACATTTTTCAGATCTACACTGTGGTATAAGGTTTTTCACACTTTCTTTGGTTCTCTTCTCTTTTTCCTTAACGTGTGTTTTTCCCAATAAATCTTTTTCATATCTAATCCCACTAAGCATCTTCTTTTCAGAGGACCTAATACAGAAGCTGAGGGTAGGAAGAAAAGATTCTTTTAGGTAATAATCTATCTATCTATCTATCTATCATCATTATCATCATCACCAATCTATCCAGAGACAATAAACATATAGTGTTTAGGAACAGTGCAAATATTGTCCAAACTAAGGGACGTTATATATTTTTGATGGAAAATAAAGTTTAGCACAATGTCTGACACTTGTTACTTTTTTTTTTTTTTTTTTTTTTTTGGGACAGAGAGAGACAGAGCATGAACGGGGGAGGGTCAGAGAGAGGGAGACACAGAATCGGAAACAGGCTCCAGGCTCCGAGCCATCAGCCCAGAGCCTGACGCGGGGCTCGAACCCACGGACCGCGAGATCGTGACCTGGCTGAAGTCGGACGCTTAACCGACTGCGCCACCCAGGCGCCCCGACACTTGTTATTTTTAAGTAATTAAATATAAATTTTAGCATAATTAAAATTTGAAGAACTTTTAAAGCTTAGAAAATTTACACAACTAGAGATAGACATTCGTCTCAATACCTATACAACTGATTTTTAGCTGGGCACATAGCCAAAGAAATAAAGACAACATCTCTCTTGAGCAATGTAAGGCAGACTTTGTAACTTCAGGCCAATGAGTTGTAATTACAAAGAAGTGTGCAACTTTTAGATCATATCCTGTGTCCTTCCTTGCGCTGGAAACTGTTAAGCTTTCTTAGATAATGGAGACAAGAAATACTCTCCTGATAGTGTAACAAGAAGATAGGAGTAGTTAAGTCCCTTACATGAGAGAGCTGCCATTTCAGACTTGGAATGTGAAAATCATATTTACAAGAGAGATAAATAAACTTCTAGCTTGTTTGAGCTACTGTTGTTTTGGCTCTTTATTCCGCTACCCAAAAATGAAGTCCTAACTAATATAAAGAATATAGATATGTTAATTATACTTGAATAAAAAATAAAGTAGAGTGTAGAAGATAATGTAGCAAGATAATATAGATTTTTAAGTAAGAAGGGAGACCTGAGAAACTGTTTAGGAACTGTAACTCTGTGTGTGTGTGTGTGTGTGTGTGTGTGTGTGTGTAAGGAGGCAGTATAAATGAATTAGAAAGATATGACATATGAAATTCTGAGGAAATAATTACATGATTTTAATAATGTACTTCACAAGTAATCTAAGAACTCAGAAGAAAAATATATCTTTGAAATTTCTTAAGAGATTAGAAAAAATAAGTATAAGAATATAGGTTTAGTTTAAAATTATATCTTGGATTGAAACATCTGATTCATTATTATTTTTGGATATCTCTCAGTATTCTTCCCTTATTTTAACTAAGTTCTAAATTATTTGGATTTCATTAGTTTTTCCAGTATGTCCTTTTTCTGTTCCAAAATCCCATTCATCTTATCATATTACATTATTTGTCATGTATCCTTAGTTTCCTTTGATTTGTGAGTTTTTCAGGTGTTCCTTATTTTTGATGGCCTTCACAGTTTTGAGTACTCATCAGGTATTTTGTAAAATATTCTCTGATTTGGATTTGTCTATTTTTTTTCATAGTTATACTGGGGTTACAGATTAAGTGAAGTGCCATTATCATTACATCATATCAACAGGATTTATCATTAGTGATAACCTTGATCACCTGGATAATGTAGCATTTTCCAGATTTCTTCACTGTAAAGTTAATTCCCATCACCTTTCTATATTGTATTCTTTGGAAATAAGTCAGTAACTACAGTCCACACTCAAGGGGCAGAGATTTAAGCTCCAATTTCTTAATAAAGAAATATCTGTATAAATTATTTGAAATTCTCTTGTATGGGAAATGTGTCTTTTCTCCACTTTTTTATTTATTTGATGATTTATTTATATCAGTATGGACTCATAGATTTTATTCTATAATGGGGTTATAATCTAATATTACTTTATTATATTGTTGTTCCAATTTCTCCAACTTTGGTGATTTGGAACTCTTTCAGGTTAACCTTTGAGTCCTTTTGACATGACTCCATTTTTTTTCTTTGTTTTGAGTATTTCCTTACTTTGTAAGACTATGAGATATTCCAGACTTATCTTGTATATTTCCTACCCCAGGTCTAGAATCAGCTATTTTCCAAAGAATTCTGTTTACTTATGTTGAAGAATGTACTAGAAACCAATATCTGGATACTAGGTATCCTCATTATCACTGGGGTATAACTGTTTCTAGGTGCTCTCAGTGGAAACAACTAGGAAATATATGTATATATACTAAACCATATGTAACTCCAAATCTTTATGTAATTTCTTCATCTATACATCTGTATCTATATTAAGGTAACCATGAGTTAATACTGATGTCTTCATTCCAATCCAGTACTACATGACTAATTCTAGTCCTCAACTTTTACTTACTCATAACCTTCTACTCCAACTGTGAGACCTCTGGCTCCAACCATGTGCTAGCCATTCATTTATTCAACTCCACCATACATGCACAATGGTTTTAGAATGTTAACTAACATCAAGAGAAACACCTTCTCATGTACCAACCAGACAGAGTACAGTGTTCATGTAGAACCACTAAAGGTCTTACAGTTGGCAGTCAAAACATAGTTTTCCAAAGTTACTTAGATTGACACCTTTTTTCCCATTATAGTAGTTTACTTTAGATAGATAATAGGTAGATGATAGACAGATAGGTAGATAATACTATTAAATAATTTTGTCACAATCTTTTTGTAGAATTCCCTAAAATCTGGTCGATTACTTTTTTACTTGCATACGCTAACGTTCACCATACATATTAGTTCCATGACTCTAAAATGTCCCATGTGCTTCCTTTCACCAAATTATCTTTCCTCTTCAATATCTGAAAATGAATGATCTGTTTTCCACATTTTCCAGAATATCACATGAATGGAATAATACAATACATAACTTTTCAGTCTGGATATTTTCACTTAGCAAAATGTATCCAAGATTCACTATGTTGTTACATAAATTATTAGCTCATTCTCCTTTCTTGCCAAATACTATTTCATTGCATGGATGTATCACACTTTGTTCATATATTAAAGAGCATCTTTGTTATTTCCAGTTTAGGGAAATAATCAAATGCTATAAACTTTCATGTGCAGGTTTGGACATTAGTATTTAAAGCAGTTGAGTAATTGAAGGACCATATGGTAAGTCTATACCCAACTCTATAAAAAAAAGCCAGACTAATTTCTCTGTAATTTTGCTTTCATCACCAATGAATAAGAGTACCTGCTCCTCTACATTCTTCTCAGCATCTGGTATTGTCAGTTTCTTCTGGATGTTATCCATTCTCATAATGTGTACCAGTACATTATTGTTGCTTTAATTTACATTTATCCAGTGACAAATGACGTAGAGCACTTTTTCTTGGTTTATTACTTTTTTGATTTAAGAATTCTTTATATAATCTAGATGAAAGTCTTTTATCAGATATGTGATTTGCAAATATTTTCTCTAGTCTATGGATTGTAATTTTATTTTTTTAAAGACTTTCACAGAGCATTTTTAAAATTTTGATAAATCCAGTATATCTATTTTTTAATTTCATGAATTTATCTTTTTGTGTTATACATATTTATGACAAACCCAAGGTCATGTAGATTATCTTCTATGTTTGCTCCAGAAATTTTATAGTTTTATGCTGTGCATTTAAGTCTATGACACATTTTTCACAAATTTTTATGAAAGATGTAAGGAAATCTTAGTCCATTTGGGTTGCTATAACAAAATAACATACACTTGGTGACTTATAAACAAAACATTTATTTCCCACAGTTTTGGAAACTGAAAAGTCCAAGATCAAGGCACTATCATGGGCTCTTTCTGATGAGGGCCATTTTCCTGGCTTATAGACAGCACCTTCTGTCAGTGTCCTCACGTGATGGAAGGGGTTGAGGGATCTACCCAGGGCTTCTTTTATAAGAGCAGAGTTTCTGTTCTCAGGACCTAATGTCAAAGACCTCCACCTCCTAACACCATTACATTGTGCATTGGGATTTCAACATATGAATTTTGGAGGGACATGAATACTCAGTCTAGGCATATAGTATGTGTCTAGATTCACTTTGTTGCTCGTGGATGTCCAGTTGTCCCAACATCATTTCTTGAAAAGACTATCATTTTTCAATGTATTTGCCTTTGTGTTTTTGTCAAAGATTACTTGATCATATTTGCTTGAGTCTATTTCTGGGCTCTCTATTCTGTTCCAATAAACTACATCTATGCTTTTATCAATACTGTCTTGATTGTATGTGTGTGTGTGTTAAGAACATTTAGCATGAGATCTAGTCTCTTAAATTTTTAAGTGTACAACACCATATTCTTAACTATAGGGACTATTTTTCATATCTTGATTATTATAGCTTTACGTAAGTATTGAAATCAGGTAGTTATCAGTCTTCTGATTTTACTATTTTTTTTTCTTCAGTCTTGTGTGGATTATCATGGGTTTTTGCCTTTCCACATAAAATTTATTTTATGTCTATGGTTTGTCTACATACACAAAATAACTTGCTGTGATTTTGATTGGTATTATGTTAAATCTAAAGATTAAAAATGGGAATAATTGACATCTTAACAATATTGAGTCTTGTGATCCATAAACATAAAATATGTCTCCATTTATTTAAATCTGCTCTGATTTCTTTCATAAATGTCACATGAACTTCCCCATACAGATCCTGCACATATATAATTTGGTACTATTATAAATATTATTTTCTTCATGTCAAATTCTATCTGTTCATTGCTGGTAAATAAGTAAACAATTGACTTTTTCCAGTTTCTTCATGTGAGTCTTGCTGAAGTATGTACATCATCAGCTTTTCAAAATAATAGCTCCAAATTGGAAGTAGCCTAGTGACCATGAACAATAGAATGAAAAAAAAAGGAGAAAAAAACTTTATCACTTAGTGATATAAAGAAATAAACGTGTCAATTTTTGAAAACACTATTCTGAATTACATAAATTTTACACAGTGAAGTTTATATTGTGTGGTTTTGCTTATAGAGAGTCTACAAAAGACAAATTAATCTATTTTTTTTAATCATAAGAGTGGCTGCTTCTTACTAGGGGCATGAGAGTTATAAAAGTATTCTAAATTTTGATAGGAGTTTGGATGATGCAGGCATATGTATTTGTCACAACTTATCAATAGTAGAATTAGGATTCTCCCTCTTGGGAACAAAAGCAAAAATAGAAGAAACTTTAAATAATAATTTGTGTGGTGAGATGTTAGGGGTGAAGTATAATTATGTCTCTAACATAAATTAAAATTAAAAAATGAAATGGATTTATGGATACATAAAAGGATGTATACATGTGTGGATGTTTAACGAACAAAATATAGCAAAAGTTGTATTGTAGATGTTAGGTCATGGTATATGTGTATTTTGTGCTGTCATGAACTGAACTGTGCCCCCCTCCCAAAAGAAATACATAGATTGAAGCCCAAATCCCCAGTGTGATGGTATTTGGAGCTAAGGCCTTTAAGGAGATAACTAAGTTAACTGAGGTGATATAGGAGAAGCTCTTATAACTAGAAAAAGAGATAGGAGGGATATCTATAGACAGAGAAAAGACCATGTGTGGAGACAGAAGGCAGCCATTTGCAAGCCAAGAAGAAAGGCCTCAGAAGAAACAAAACCTTCCATCACTTCGATCTTGGATTTCCAGACTCCAAAACTATGAAAATAAATTTCTAATGTTTAAACCACCCCATCTCTGGTATTTTATTATGGTAGCAACATATTCAATTTTTTCAGCTTTTCTATATGCTTGAAATTTTTCATAATAAAGGAGTGGGACAAAATAGTAAACAATTCTAGAAAAATCGCAGCTTTTTCCATATCACTATTGACAGAGTTTGGTGAAGTTTTCCAGTAATTCCATAATAAAATTTTTCTATTTGAACTTTCATTCATAAAGTATGAAATAGAAATATGAACTCAGTCTGCATTTGTTTCCACAGAAAAAGAAGACAATTAGAAAGAGCGTTTGGATGTTTATGATTCATCAATATTGTACATATTTTCATATTGGCAAGATAAAAATCTTGGCCTATATAGTATTTAATGCAATACAACATCTTTATAACAGTCAATTATCATGAAACAAAGCCTCAAAACAGATGGATACCTAGGAATGTATCCAAAAACAAACTCAGAATATTTCTGTGAATGATACAGTAAGGTCCATGAGAGACTAGCAATGGAATCCATTAAGACTTCTGGCTGGGCATTTGTATTGCACTTTTTTAATTATAAGACGTTTTAAAAGCAGTTTTAGGCTTGAAAAAGGAGCAGAAAGTACAAAGTGTACATTTACCCCTCTTCCCCAAATCTCTTGTCTTCCCCAGTAGACAGTTTCCCCTATTATTAACATCTAGTATTAGTGTTGGTACATTTGTTATACTAGGTAGGGTAATATTGATACATTATTATGAACTAAAGTCCATAGTTTGTTAGACCCCACTCCTAGTGTTGTACTTTTTATGGATTTTGACAAATGTATGATGATATGTATTCACCATTACAGTACCATACAGAATAGTTTCACAGTCATAAAAATCCCCTGTACTCCACATATTCATCTCTCTTCCTTATCCTTAAAACGTTGTCAATCATTGATCTTTTCTACTGTCTCCAGAGATGTGCCTTTTTCAGAATTACATATAGTTAGAACCCAACAGTATATAGCCTTGTCAAATTGGTTTCTTTCACTTAGAAATTTGCATTTAGATTTTTCCATGTCTTTTGGGGACCTTTTGTTCATATCTTTGTTATCGCTGAGAAATATTTCATTGTTTGGATGTAACACAGATTGTTTATCTATTTACCTATTAAAAGAAACATTAACTGTTTCCAAATTATAGCAATTATGAATAAAGCTGCTATAAACATGTGTACAAATTTTGCACAGACACAAGTTTTCAAATTCTATGGGTGGATACCAAGAAGCATGATTTCTGGATCATACGGTAAAAGTATGCCTGATTTTGTATAAAAGCCCAAACTGTGTGGCGAAGTGACTATACCATTTTTCATTCCCATCAACAACGAATAAGAGTACTTGTTGCCATACATCCTCACCAGTATTTGGCGTCAGTTTTCGGATTTAGGTTATTCTATTAGATGTGTAGTGGTATCTAATTGTTGTTTTAACTTGCAAATCCCTTATTATGTATGATGTTCAGCATTTTATTGTATGTTTATTTACCATCTATAGATCTTTGTTGATATATATGCTTATACATTTTTCCTATTTTAACTAGTTTATTTTTTATTATTGAACTTTAAGAGTTCTTTGCATAGTTTGGATACCAGTTCTTTATCAGATTTGTGTTTTGTAAAGAGTTTCTCCTAATCTGTAATTTGTCTTTTCATTCTTCTAACAGTGTCTTTCACAGAGCATAATTTTTAAAAACTTTAAGATCAAGCTTATTAATTATTTCCTTTATAAATTGTGCTCTTGGTGTTGTATCTAAAAACTCATTGCCAAGTCAATGTCACCTATATTTTCTCCTGTTTTCTTCTAGAAGCTTTATAGTTCTTCATTTTACACTTAGAGCTATTAAAAATTTTGAGTTAGCTTTTATAAACTATATTAAGACCTCTATCTATGTGTAAGATCTGTCTCTAGATTTTTTTGGTGTTTTGTTTATTTGCTTTGCATAGGAATGTCCATTTGTTCCAGCACCATTTGTTGAAAAGACTGTTGTTTCTACAATAAATTGCCTTTGCTCCCTTCTCAAAGATTAATTATAATTATGTACATCTATATTTGGGCTTTCTACTCTTTTCCATTGATCTGTTTATCTATTCTTATGTGAACATCACACTGTCTTAATTTACTATACCTTTATACTAAAAATGACATCAGGTAGCATCAGTCCTTCAATTTTGTTATTCTCCTTCAATACTGTGTTAGCTATTTTGTGTATTTTGCCTTTTCATACAAATTTCAGAATTAAGTTGTTGATATCCACAAAATAACTTGCTGAGATTTTGTCTGAGATTGTACTGAACATATAGATTGAGTTGGTAAAAACTGTTATTTTAACAATAATGAGACTTGATATCCATGAATATGAAATACATTACCAATTATTTAGATTTTCCTTGATTTCTTTCATTATAGCTTTTGTTATTTTCCTCATACAGGTCATATACATATTTTGTTAGATTTATTCCTAAGTTTTATGAGTTTTTTGGGGGTGTTAATGTGATATACTTTGTTTTTAAATTAAAATTTCATTTGCTCATTGTTGGTATATAAGAAAGCAATTGGTTTTTATATATTAGCCTGTCACTTTGCTATAATTGCTTATTAGTTTTAGGAGATTTTTATTTAATTATTTTTGATTGGGATTTTCTACACAATCATGCTGTCTGTGAACAAAGAGTTTTATTCTTTGCTTCCTACTATATATGCCTTGTATTTTATTACCTTTGGCATTAGCTAGGATTTCCACTACAACACTTAATAGGAGTAGTAACAGACAACATCCCTGACTTGCCAATTTAGTGTGAAACATCTAGTTTGTCACTACCAAATATAACAGTAACGTATAGATGTTCTTTAACGTCTATAACGTATGTAGACGTTCTTTATCCAGTTGGGAATGTTTTCTTCTATTTCTAGTTTGCTGAGAGTTTTTATCATAAATGGATGTTGGATTTTTGTCAAATAAGTTTTCTGCCGCTATTGACATTATGAAATAATTTTGATTACTTGATGTATTGATGTGTAAATTATTTTATTTGATTTGTGAATATTGAACTAGGTTTATGTGACTGGAATAAATCCCACTTGCATATATTTGTATACATTTTTGGACTTAATTTGCTAATATGTTGTTGTGGATTTTTTCATTTATGTTCATAAGATGTTGCTGTAAAGAAAATAGTTTTATCATTACCCTATTGTAATAAATAAGGAAAAGTTAAAATATTTGTGTGTAAGTTATCGTTAAAAGTGAAAAAAATATGCACATATTTTGAAAATTAGCAAAAACAGTGATTTTTTTTTACTTAGTATACCTAGAGATTTTTTTAAAAATTTTGAAAAAAAAGATTAATTCAAGTGTTCCTAAATCAGAAACTGACATAATCCAAATAGTGTCCTAGAAAGATTAATATGAAATTAATGTACCATGTGGAGAAGAAGAATGGATGGCCAGTAGATCATTTAGAAAAATATGCAAAGTTAAGGGTGAGGTAATTGAAAACAAAGCAAGACATGTGGAAAACAAACCTGAACTTAGTATCTGATTTGATATTAGAAAGAGGCAGAAAGCAATAGGATGAATTAATTAAAGACATTAAAGCCTAGATAACTGAAAGAAAAAGCATAGGAAACAAGAAGGAAACTCAGAAGAGTAAGTCTTTATGGATATGAAAGTTAGAATGTAAATTTTAAGATTTTTGCACCAGAGACAGGGGAAGGGAGTCTGAACAGAATCCTGGTAGTAATTAGTGATACAGAACCAGAGATCCAAAAAGGATTGGTTTATATTTGACTTCCATTGTATTGCAATCCCAACCATCCTTTCTTCCTATTTCCCCTTATGTGTGTAAGTTTAACTATTTCTTCTAGGTCTTCTAGATGACCTGATACTTCTTTTTTTATGTTTATTTATTTTTGAGAGATATAGAGACAGCACAAGTGGGGAGGGGCAGAGAGAGAGGGAGAGAGAAAAATCACAAGCAGTCTTCACACTGTCAGTGCAGAGCCCAATAAGGGGCTCAAACTCACAACACTGTGAGATCATGACCTGACCCAAAACCAAGAGTCAGACACTTAGCAGACTGAGCACCCAGGTGCCCCTGCTATGGTAATTCTTAAATGTATGTCACTAGGAGCACCTGGGTAGCTCAGCCAGTTAAGCATCTGACTTTGGCTCAGGTCATGATCTCACGACCTGAGTTTGAGCCCCACACCAGACTCTGTGGTGACAGCTCAGAGGCTGGAGTCTGTCTCAGATTCTCTCATTCTCTCCCTCTCTCTCTTGCTCCCTCCTTTCTCCCTCTGTCCCTCCTCTGATCATGCTCTTTCTCTCTCTCAAAACTTTTTAAAAAATTTTTTAAAAATGTATGTCACCAGTTCAGACTTGTCAAAATTTTAGACACCAGGTAAATACCAAATATATTAAAACAGCATCACTCAGTTAACTCAAAATGTCAGAGTTCAAGTCTTTCCCCAAATTGGTCTATGCCAGGGATTCTCAGTTTATGAGCCCATTATTTTTCCAGTCATTTAAGTAAAAAACTAAGACAGCATGATTTCTCCCTTTTTCCCTTACCCACCTCTTACACACATGCATGCACACACACATAAACACACACACACACACACACACACACACACACCTCGCTGAATTTACATGCTAACTCACTCTCAGTGCTAACTTTATTCTGATGGTCTCTTACAACTCCCTTCTTTCTGGTTTCTATCATTTCTTACCCTGCCTACAAAAGACTCCTAACTGTCACCAATCTTTTTATTCCATCAAAACTTTGCTGAATTCAGAGGAGCTCTTTCCTTACACATCCTTTCCAGTCATTTAAAATATTATAAAGACTAAATTTCTCACTTGTAGATTGCCCAAAAAAATCTTTTTGTTAAAAATAATTGACTTACCATAAATCCATAGAGATTCCTGTATTTATGTTTTTCACATACATTTCTCTATGTATTTGCCTCAGAATGGAGTATATGGCAAAGTTGCTATGGTATCCAAAAAAATAGCTTTTTCCATTTAACAATTTTCCTTTCTATTTTCCATTATTTTAAAAAATGTATAATTTTTGAGAGAGATTCATATGAAAGCAAAGGAGGAGCATCCCATTTAAACACATACAAGTGTATATTTATAAACAGATTATCAATCATTTTTAGATCTTCCTTTTTTATTGGAATATAGTTGACAATGTTGCATTAATTTCAGGTGTACAACATGGTGATTCCACAACTGCATAAATTATGCTCTCCACACATGTAGCTACCATCTGTCACCATACAAAACTATTACCATACCATCAATATATTCCCTACACTGTACCTTTCATCTCCATGACTTAATCTTTCCATAAGTGGAGGCCTGTTCTTCCCCTTTCCTTTCACCCATTTTCTTCATCCCCCCTCACTGCCTTTCACTCTACCAAACATTAGTTTGCTCTATTTATGGTTCTGTTTCTACTTTGTTCATTTGTTTTGTTTTTCAGATTTCACATATAAATGAAATAATACAGTATTTGTCTTTCTCTGTTTAACTTAGCATATTAGCCTCTAGTTCCATCCATGTTATCAAAAATGGTGAGATCTCATTCTTTTTTATAGCTGAATAATATCCCACTATATGTATAGAACACATCTTGATCCATTCATGTATCAATGGACACTTAGGATGCTTCCATGCCTTGGCTATCGTAAATAATGCCCCAATGAACATAGGAGTGAATATAACTTTTAAATTTGTATTTTTTTGTGTTTTTTTTTGGGGGGGGGGTACACGCCCAGCAGTGGAATTAATAGATAATATGGTGTTTCTATTTTTTAATTTTTGGAGGAATTTCCATATTGTTTTCCACTTTGGCTGCACCAATTTACATTCCCACCAACAGTGCACAAGAGTTCCCTTTTCTCCACATCCTCACCAATACTTGCTATTTCTTGTCTTTTTGATACTAGCCACTCTGAAATGTGTAAAAGGATATCTCATTGTCATTTTGATTTGCATTTTCGTGATGATGAGTGATGTTGAACATCTTTTTATGTATCCATAGGTCATCTGTATGTCTTCTTTGGAGAATTTCCTATTCATGTCTTCTGCTTATTTTTTAAATCAAATTATTGGGGGGGGGATCTTGTTGAGTTGTAAAAGTTCTTTATAGCTTTTGGATACTCCTTATTAAATATGTCATTTGCAAATATCTTCTTTCATTCAGTAGGTTGCCTTTTCATTTTGTTGATGATTTTCCTTACTAAGCAAAAGCATTTTATTTTGGTGTGGTCCCCATAGTTTATTTTTGCTTTTGTTTCCTTTGTCCTAGCTATTCTTAATACCCACTATTAAGACTAATTTGAAGAGCAAAACACCTTCAAACAGCTGAAAGAGTATAGATTATTAATGTTAATTCTTTTAAATGTAACTGGAATATATTACAGGAAAAGAAAAAATAATTATAATAGAATAAATAAATCTCAAGGATAAAACTTTCATGTAATTTTTAATTAGGTGTCATTTAAGAATATAGTTATGATTTATTTGATCAAATTAGTCTAATTAGAGTCACTGCTAATCTTATTTTATCCTTTTAAATATTTAATATTTTAAACTTTCTATCAACAAAAAAGCACAATAATAAGCTAGCCAGTGGACTAATCAGCTTTTATGGATTCGTAATTTCCCTTTTCTCAAATATATGGGGAATGTTGATCAGGATTCATCTCATTAAGAAGTTCATTTACAATAAAAGTTTACTTTTATCTTTAATAATTATTTATCAAACTTTTTAAAACATTTAGTTTGTTCAAATGTATATTTATTATAATTGTAGTGTTATCTAAATCCTGAAAGGACATGTAATGCTTTATATTTATTGTCAAAGGAAATAAACTTATGACAAAATTGCAACATATACACACATTAATATATACATATATACATTAATTTATAGACATATAAGTCCTATGTAAGAACCATAGGATGATCAATTAAAGAGCTTCAATTGCACAAAAACATTAAATTATGTTTTTAATATTAGATGCGTAGGGTTAAAACACTTATACTGGGGCGCCTGGGTGGCGCAGTTGGTTAAGCGTCCTTCAGCCAGGTCACGATCTCGCGGTCCGTGAGTTCGAGCCCCGCGTCAGGCTCTGGGCTGATGGCTCGGAGCCTGGAGCCTGTTTCCGATTCTGTGTCTCCCTCTCTCTCTGCCCCTCCCCCGTTCATGCTCTGTCTCTCTCTGTCCCAAAAATAAATAAAAAAACGTTGAAAAAAAAAAACACTTATACTAACATATTTAACTCATTTTTATTATGTGAAGAGATCCATGTAGATAAATTGATTGGAAATTCTTTAAATATAATATAAGGATATAAAGATATAAGTCTGTAGAGGGAGAGGAATGAAAGTTATGGGGTGAAAGAAAAATGCAAATTATGAATGTTAATAATAAGCTGTCAGTTCTTTTTTAATCTGAGTGTTGGTAAATATCAAATCAGTCAGGTATTTAGATTCAATTGGTTATTTCAAAAAGTGGTGCAATTGTTTTATTTCTAAATGTCAATATTTATAATATTACCCGAAGTTACATCCCTGGTAACTATTTAAACTTGTAATGAGAAAATTCAAATGAAAACTTAAAAATATGTGAGAGAGAACATAGATTTCAAAATTACTTCAAACAGAATATGAGCAAAACTTGTTACAATCTTTAAGTGATCTTTGAGCATATACATTTCTTTCCATTCAGCATTTTATCTATGTAATTCCACAGAAAATGCTAATTTCCAGGGACAGCTGTTTCATAACTTTCCTGAGGAAATTATTTTCAACGTATTAAATACTTGTCAGCAAATTATCTTCTATATCTAATGACTCGTGTTAGAATTTAAATCAAATTCCTCTATCTCTAGTAAAGATATCTAACTACTATCAAAATTTTTCTATTAAATAACCCAACATACACTTACAAAATTTATTCCTTGAACTTACTTTTTCAGCCCTTTAATTCATTTATCTAGTTAAATCAAACTCTTCAAGCATCACTAAGAAATCTATGTAGCAAAATTGAAATTCCATTACTTTCTACTTGAAAGCAGTGTATAGGATTTTGAGCTTTTGTAATGCCAGATAAAGCTTAAATGAGGTTTTAAAACCAGATTACTTTTTGTAGGTGAAATCCTGAGCTTCTTTGAAATGGAGCTTACTATCCTCTCTACCCACATGAAAGTGTATTTAATTCACAAAGGAAAAGAGTAGATTTATTAATTAAAATGGTTTATAAACTCCCTGTTAACAGTCAATTTACAGAAGAAAGGAAGCATTTTCAGGAATACAGAATGAGCTATTTGAACATAAAGCGGTGAGGACCTTCTAACACACTAGCAAAGTGTAGTTGCATATCTTAATTGGCAGAGATCAAACAATAATTGTGAAACCAAAGAACTGATATATTAAAAACATGGACAAGTTAAACAACTCTTGAAAATAATTTCTTAGTGAACCTAAGGGTTAAAATAATAAATAACATTTTTAAACGAAATGTATGTGTATTTTAGCATATAAAGAAATTCGAAGACTGGAATAGTTTAGCCTGGCAGCATAATGGTACACCAAATAAACCTCTGCCTCTTACAAGACTTTATTCTCCAACGTACTTGCTTAGGAAGGAAGAGGCATTCAATATATGAACTGATTTTTCAGCATGTGAGATAATAAGTTCCACCTGACCTGGATTCCCAAAGATGATCAACAAGCATGTCAAAACCATTTTTATTAAGTTCTGTAATTACCTGGTATTCTATCTTCAAGGGCTCCCTAATATAAAGCAGACAATACTCTCTTAGAAACTAAAATAAATTGTTGGTAAAATTGAACTCTTGATAAAGAATAATTAGCATGTTTTGCCATTAAAAACATATTTAAGTTGAGCTCTAGTCTTACATACCATCTAGTGTTCACTATTGGAGCATAACAACTCAAAAACCGAATGGCTCAAAACAACAGTTATTTCATTATTATTTTTGATAGTTCTGATGGTTAACTGGGTTCAGCTAGTTCATTGCTGACTTAGAATATATCTCCACTATAGTAGGTGGTGATGTTGGTGTCTCTACCGAGGCTTAGTCCTTTATGTCTGGTTTTGATACTCGCTGTCAGCTAGGACTTTTTCTGTGGTCATCAGCTAGAACACCTACATGCAACCATTTCATGTAGTTGCTTGGCTTCCTAATAGCATGGGTAATGTGTATGCACCAAGAGATCCAGAAAGAAACTGTATAAAGTCACTTCCACCACAGTTACAAATCCACCCAGATTCAAGCACAAAGAACAAAGATCCCTATCCTTTGCTGGGAAGAGCGTCAAAGAATTCAGAGGCTACTATATAAATCAGTCATGGTTTACATGCTGGCAATAAATTATTCTCATTCATCTCACATAAAAAAAATAGGAATATAGATGATATAAAACTTAATTGTAATCTTATGTAATGTAAAATCAATATGTATATTTGACGATCCTTCCTTCCAAAGCAAGCATTTTGGCCTTCTCTCAGTAAGGGGAAACATTTAGTCAATTAAATTCCTATAATACTGCCAGAATGAACTATTCCATAAAACTCAGAATATATTTCAACTTTGAATGTTTTTCTAAGACTGCTCAAAAACCTCATTAGACAGAACTCAATGTCCAAAAGCTTTCCATCTAAGTCAAATCCAAGTTGAGCTGAGGCTTTCAGTTTGAGTTTCTTTGGAAAAAGACTCTCAGAAGATTTCTCTTAATTCGAAGGCCTATGAACTAAAAAAAGCCAACTTATCTACCTACATAAACCCACTACACAAGTGTAAAAGGTATTATAGCAGTAAACACTGCTGTTCAGAAAGGGAGAACTAAAATGCAGGAACGGTCACTGGTATTCAGCCATTCTGAAATCTCTCTGAGCACATGTTGCTAGGTTTTAGTGTAAGGCCTATTATTACTCCCTGGAAATGATTCTCCATGGATCTTAGCTCCATTCTATGAGCTTTTGATGCAACCCTCTGAATCACCAGTCTTTCCCAATAGGAAAACAAAGATGATAACTGAGTATTCTCAGCTTATTCTCCATCTAAAAATGTTGTGGGTCCAAAACTTATTTTTAACTTGTGTTCTCTCTTTCCCTTCTTGTTCAAGTTGGCAGTACTTCCAAGAGAAACAATATCCTAACAGTGTTGTGAGCATTCTATAAATCTTATGGGAGTTTACTCCTTTAGATGAAATATACAACTATAAATAACTGCCACATAGGCCCTTCTTTACATTGAGCTCCTAGTGAAACTGCTGTAGGACAATAGTTGAGATTTTTAGAAACCTTATGGTTACTCAAAAAGATTTTGAAGACATGCCTTTAAGATTCTTAAGGGTTTATCTTTTTAAAAGTTTCAATGAGGTACCCATTCAAATTTTTCAAGGCCTTCATAAAGAACCATATAGCCTTCCCCTGGATGTGATCTTAGGAAATAAGCCTTTTTTTTCACCCTTGGGGAAGTTTTGCCATCTGGGAAGCAATGACAAAAAATTTTATTTTCAATTTAAAGGGTCTTATCTCTTTTACAGATTCTTTTTCAATTTTACTGTACAGTTTCTTTTTTTTTCTTTCCTCTCACTCCTTCCATTTTAGCATAGTTTACTAGAAAAAGCCATGTGGTATGTTCAGTACTCTGCCTGGAAATCAATTTAGGTAAGCTCTTGAGTTCCGTAGGGATATTTCCTCTTTCCACATTATCCTATATGACAGTGCCCCAAAACTTTTGGCCAAATGAGGTTTAGTTTTTTAGCTTCACAAAACATTTAACCACTTTCCTTTAAGCCCCTCGTGCCCTCCTGATGCCATTTAGACACCTTAGCCTCTCATGGACCTTTAAGCTTTCACTATAACACTCAACACCTTTCCCACTGCTATCTTCCTCCAAAGCCAATGAAACATGTTGCAACTTTTTTGTTATGGCACTTTCAAGTACAAAAATTAGTTTAATTATTCTTTCTGTACAACAAATCACTTCCAAAAAGCAGTGACATAAAAGACAGCAACCATTTTTTTATATAACCTTTTATGTTTCTAAGGATTGACTGGGTACAACTAGGTGATTACCACACAAGCTTTTACATGCTTTTTATAGCAAAATGGTGGTTGGGGTTGTCATCACCAGAAAAGCCTTCTTTCTTCATGTATCTTGCAGTTGATACTGGCTATCATCTGGAACCTCATCTGGTGCTTTTGGCAGAAACGTCTCCATGAGGCTTCATCATATGGCAGCTTGGTTTTTCCAGATGTTGTGTTTTAGTGTAAATCTCCCAAGACAATTAAATAGAAACTCTACATGACCATATTCAGAAATTATTTAGCATCTCATCCTCCATAATCAAAGGTCATTCAGATGCAAGGAGACAAAACATGGATTCCACATTCTGATGGTGGGAGAAGTGTTGAATATAGGGGCATTTAAAATAACACTACAATGCGCAAATGATAAAGTAAGTTTTACTGGAAAACTCTAATATATCCCCTTGGTCCACTTCATAAGATAAGGTTCCTTTGTTTATTGGAAAAGTAAGCCCCAGGAAATTTGATGTTTGAAATATACTTTTGTTAATAATGATTACTCTTGTTGAAGATGTAGTTATGAGTTATTAGAAAGATAAATGAAAGGAGTTTCTTGAATGTTAGTAGAATTTTGTTTCTTGATCAGAGTGCTGGTTAAACAGGTGCATTCACTTTATGAAAATGAATCAAGTTTACCATTAGGATTTATGCATATTTATGTATACAGTATTTTAATAAAATATTGCATTCAAAGATTAGGTAAATGAGGTTCTACATGAAAAGAGCTTAAAAGTAACCATTCTATCTTAATAACAACAAAAAGCTAAACAGACTAAGAAACCAACAACTTTTTTTGGATCTGTTAGAGAGGGGAATATGTAAAAAAAGGCTCCCTGCAAGATTGGACAGATAGATACAGCAAGAGGCAGAATCACAGTTTACCACAGAGTCACAAGCAGAAACTGCCATGGGAACTAGTGCCAGGGTAAGAAAACCTTAACTGTAAGTAAGCAATTGCAGAAAACACAAGGCAGACAAATCTAAGAGTTAGAAACTCTAGCACCCACTCATAGTGGGACCTCCACAATATTGTGAGACTTACCTTAAGGAGCTCAACCAGGTTCTCAAAGTAAATATAGGAGAAAAGTCCTCTTGTGCTTCCAGCAGGGAGAGGGAAAAACAAACTACTCTGAAATTCATCAGAGCACTGTGCTCTTAATAAATCTACTTTAAGGAGAAACTAGCTAATCAGACTATAACCTGCTGGGGTATAATCAGAGCATAGCTGACCTGGTCACACCTTAACCACCACATTATTAGAGGCCTATCTACACAGTAGATTTTAGTCAGCATACTATGTCTGAATATCAATACAGAATTACAAGGCATACAAAAGGCAAAACAAAAAACAAACAAAACCATAATATGAAAAGACAAAGCCAGTTTTAGAACCAGATATGGTAGGAATTTGGAATCATCAGATCAGGATTTTTTTAAAAAACTATAATTAATATGCTAATTGACAAGATAGACTTCATGCAAGGACAGATAGGCAATCTAGGTAGGGAGATGAAAATTCTAATAAAAATAAATACTAGAGATTTAAAAAAAACTGCAACAAAAATTAATGCCTTTGATAGACTTATGAATAGACTGAACACAACTGAGTAAAGAATCTCTGAAATTGGAGATATATCAATAGAAATCTCTAAAACTGATGAGAAAACAGAGACAGACTGAAAAAAAAAATCAGAATGTACAAAGAATGGGAAACAACTAAAAATTGTGTAAAATATCCATAATGGAAATACCAGAAAAGAGAAAGGAACAGAAGAAATATTTGAAAAAATAATGATTGATAATTTCCCCAAATTAATGTCAGACAATAAACCATAAATCTAGGAAACTCAGAAAACATAAAGCAGTATAAATTCTAAATACTATACTTAGACATAATATCTTCAAATTATAGAGTATCAAAGATAAAGAAAAAAATCCTCAACAAAACCAAAGAAAACATCCTACCCATAGTGGAATAAGGATAAGAATTATATCTAATTACTCCTTAGAAACTGAAAAAGAAAGAAGAGAATGCAATAAAATATTTAAAGTGTTCAGGGAGAAAACAAAAAACAAAACAAAAAAACATCAACTCAAAATTCTATTCTCTGTAAAAGTGTCCTTCAAAAGTGAAGAAGAAATAAAAGCTTTCTTAGACAAAAAAAATTGAGAGAATTTGTTGCCAGTAGTCCTGTCTTGAGAGAAATGTTAAAAGAAATTCTTTAGAGAGAAGGAAAATAATGTAGGTCAGAAACTAATATCTAAATAAAGGAGAGAAGAGCAGCAAAGGAGATATGTGAAGGTAAAATAAATTTTCTTTTTCTTATTCTCAATTGATCGAATGGATAACAATTTGTTTAAATAATAAATTACAGGGGTACCTGGGTGGCTCAGTCGATCGAACATTCGACTTCAGCTCAGGTCATGATCTCACAGTTCATGGACTCAAGCCCCACCTTGGGCTCAGTGCTCACATCTCAGAGCCTGAAAACTGCTTTGGATTCTGTGTCTCTGTCTCTCTCTGCCCTTCCTCTGCTCATGCTCTGTGTGTTTCTCTTGCTTTTTCAAAAATAAATAAACATTACAAAAACTTTCTTGAATAAATAATAAGTTACAATGCATTTCATAATGTCTACCTATATACATCCACATTACTTATATATCTGTCTATATAAGTGAAATGAATGATAGCAATGACACATAGGTCAAGAGGGAGAAATGTTGTTATTTTATTATTAGCACTATCCATGATACAGTACAGTGCTATTTGAAAGTGGACTTAGATCAGTTATAAATATATGTTACAAAATCTCGAACAACCACTAAAAAGAGTGAAAAAACAAGTAAAACTGATATGCTTTAAAAAAGAGAGAAAATATAACCATACAAAATATATAGTTAAACTGCAAAGGTATAAAAAGAATGAAAGATCAAAACAGGAACAAGAAAGAAGGACAACAAACAGAAAATATGGTAACAAATATGGTAGTAACAAATATGGTAGTAATAAATATGGTAGATATTAATCTACCATGTCATTATATACCAATAGTCATTTTGAATGTAAATGATCAAAAGGTACCAAGTAGAAGACAGAGATTATTAGATCAAAAAGGAATACCTGACTTTATGTTGTCTAAAAACAAAACAAAACTCTAAATATAAAGACACATACAGAATAAAAATAAATAGAAGAAGGAAAATATAACATGCTACCAATGATCAAAAGAAAGATGGCATAGGTATATTCAGATAGAGCAGATCTCAAAGCAAGGAAATTTATCAAAAATAAAGGATATTACATAATGATAAAGGGAGTAATTCTAAATAAATTTTTATAATTTTTAACGTGTATGTATCTAACAACAGAATTTCAAATTAAGTAACATAAAAACTAACAGAACTGGGGCACTTGGGTGGCTCACTTCATTAAGCATCTGACTCTTGATTTTGGCTCAAGTCATGAATTTATGGTTCATGGGATTGAGACCTGTGTTGGGCTCTGCACTACAATGTGGAGCCTGCTTGGGATTCTCTCTTTCTCCCTCTCTCTCTCTGCCCCTCCCAGTTCACACTCTCCTTCTCTCTCAAAATAAATAAATACACATTAAAAAAAAAAAAGCTAACAGAATTACAAGAACAAATATATTAATCCACTATCATAATTGGAGATTTAAAAATTTCTATCTTGGAAATGGATATCCAGAAGGCAGAAAATCAGTAAAGACATAGTTGAATTCAATGACACCATCAGTCAACTGAGTTTAATTGACATCTTAGACTACATCATCCAACAGCAGCGGAATACACATTCTGATCAAGCTTATTTGGCATATTAACGAAGACAGACTATATCATGGGCCATAAAATACACCTTAACAAATATTAAAGTATAGACATCACATAACATCTACTCTCAGAATACATTGGTATCAAACTAGAAGTCCAGAATAGAAGGAAAGCTGGAAATTCTCAAAATATGTGGAAATCAAAAAGCAGAATTCTAAATAACACATGTTCAAATTAAAAATCTCAAGAGAAATTTTAAAATATTTTTAGCTAAATAAAAATGAAAACACAACTTATAAAAGTTTGTGAGAATGCTCTGAAAGCAGTTCTTACTGAGAAATTTATGGTATTGGATGCATATATTAGAAAAAAGAAAATATCTAAAAATCAATAATAATTAAGTTTTCACCTTAGAAAACTGGAAAAAGGAGAGCAAATTAAATATAAAATAAGCAGAAGAGAAGAAAATAGAGCAGAAATCAACAAAATTAAAAAATAGGAAATCAATAGGTAAAATAAAATGTAAATCTGATTCATTAAAAAATTAGTAAAATCAATAAGACTCAAGCAAGGCTAAGGAAAAAAGGACACAAATTACTAATTCTAGAAAACAAAGAGGAAACATCACTACAGATTCCATGAATATTAAAGGATAATAAAGAGTACCATAAACAATAGTATGTCCCTGAATTTGATAACCTAGATAAAATGAACTGAGTTTTTGAAAGACACAATTTGTCAAAACTCACACAGGAAGAAATTAGACAATCTGAATAGACCTATAATCATTAAAGAAATTTATTCATTAGTTATTAACTTTCTAAAACAGAAAGTACCAGGCTTAGATGGGTTCACTGATGAATACTATCATACATGTAAGGAAGAAATACCAATTCTCTACTATCTCTTTCAGAAGATAAAAAGGAGAGGGAATACTTCCTAACTCATTTTATAAGACCACCATTACTAATACCAAAAGAAGACAAAGACATCATAAAAAAGGAAAACTATAACCAATATCTCTCACGTAAAAATCTGTAATAAAATATTAGCACATTGGCTCCAACATTGTATAAAAATAATTATACACCATCACCAAGTTGGATTTATCTCAGATATTCAAGGCTCATTCAACATTCAAAATCTATTGGGGCACCTGGGTGGCTTGCTTGGTTGAGCATCTGACTTGGGCTCAGGTCATGATCTCACACTTCCTGAGCTTGAGCCCTGCGTTCGGCTCTGTCCTGACAGCTCAGAGCCTGGAGCCTACTTCAGATTCTATGTCTCCCTCTCTTTCTGCTCCTCCCCTGCTCACATGTTGTCTCCCTCTCAAAAATAAAGATTAAAAAAAATTTTAATTAAAAAAGCATTCAAAATCTATTAATGGAATCCATCACATCAACAAGCTAAAGAAGAAAGTCACCTGATCATATATATCAATGGATGCAGAAAAAGCATTTGACAAAATTCACATACTCATTATACAAACTCCAAATAAACTAGGAATAGGAGATAACTTTAATTTTTTTTAATATTTCTTTTTGAGAGATAGAGAGAGACAGAGAATGAGCAGGGGAGGGGCAGAGAGAGAGGGGGACACAGAATCCAAAGCAGGCTCCAGGCTCTGAGCTGTCAGGACAGAGCCCGACATGGGGGCCAAACTCACGAATTGCGAGATCACGACCTAAGTCAACGTCAGACGCTTAACCAACTGAGCCACCCAGTCACCCCAGAAGATAACTTCAACTTGACAAAGACCATCTACCAAAAGCCTACAGGTAATATCATACTTAATGGTGGGAATCTTAAAGCTCTCCCACTAAGATCAGGAAAAAGGGAAGTATAGACCCACTAACCACTCCTTTTCAACATCACAATAGAAGTACTAACTAATGCAACAAAACAAGAAAATAAAATAAAAAATATACAGATTGGGCAACAAGAAATAAAATTGTCATTTTTCAAATTACATGATCATCTATGTAGAAAATCCAAAAGAATACACACACACACGCACACACACACACATACACACAAACACACACACGAAAGAATTCCTAAAACTAATAAGCAATTATAGTAAGATTGTAAGATACAAGGTTAATAAACATAAGTCAATCATTTTCCTATAATAACAACAATAAACAAGTGGAATTTGAAATTAAAAATAAAATACAACCCTATTTATATTAGTATCAATCCCCTCAAAAATACTTAAATATAAAGTAAAAAACTATGTACAAATTATATAGGAGTAAAAGTATAAAACTTTGATGGAATAAATCAAAGAAAATCTAAATAAATGGTGATACATTTCATGTTTATGGATAAGAATACTCATTATTAATAAGATTTGAGTTCTTAAAAACTTGATCTATATAATCAGTATAATGCCAAACAAAATCTTGGCAAGTTATTTTGTGGTTACCAACAAACTGATTCTCAAGTTATTATGGAGAAGCAAAAACACCTAGTGAGTGTAGCCAACACAATACTGAAGAACAAAGTTGGAGAACTGACACTGTCTGACTTAAAGATTTAATATAAAACTATAGTAATTAAGACAGTGTGGTATTGGTAAAATAATAGATGCAATAGTGAATAGAGCAGAACATAGAGCCCAGAAATAGACCCACATAAATATAGTCATATATTTGATAGCTGACAAAGGCATAAAGGCAGTGTAATGGATCATATAGTCTTTTTAAAAAATAATTCTGGAAAAACTGGACATCCACACACAAAATTGAATCTAGAAAAACATGTTACAGCCTTCAGAAAAAAAAAATAATTCAAAATGGATCACAGACTGCAATGTAAAACTCAAAACTATAAAACTCCTAGAAAAGGGCATAGGAGAAAACCTATTTGACTTTTAGTATAGAGATGGCTTTTTAGACATAATACTAAAGTCATTATCTATGAAAAAATCACTGATAAACTGGACTTCATTAAAATTAAAATTTGTGCTCTGTTTAAGACAATGTCAAGGGAATTATAAGACAAGTCACAGACTGGTATGTATTTGCAAAAGATACATCTGATGAAAGACTATTATCCAAAATATACACAGAATTCTTAAAGCTCAAGAATAAGAAAATAAATATCCTGAATAAAGTGGGACAAAGACCTTAATAGACACTTCATCAGAAAAAGATACATATGGCTAATCAGCATATGGAAAGATGTTCCATGTCATATATCACTAGGGAAATGCAAATTAAAGCAATGAGCTATCACTCTACACTTATTAGAATGGCCCAAATCTGGAAGACTGAAAACACCAAATGTTGACAAATATGTGGAACAACAGGAACTCTTCTATATTGTTCATGAGAATATAAGACAAAACAGCCACTTTGGGAGACAGTTTGGCAATTTCTTACAAAACCAAACAACTACATCTCTTAGCATGTAATCCCACCATTGTGCTTCTTGGTATTTACCCAAAACAGGTGAAAACTTATCTCTACACAAAAACCTTCACAAAGATGTTTATAGCAGCTTTATTTCTAATTTCCAAAACTTGGAGACAACCAAGATGTCCTTCAGTAGGTGAATGGATAAATAAACCATGGTACATCTAGACAGTGGAATATTATTTACTACTAAAAATAAATGAGCTATCAAGTCTTAAATAAAAATGAATGAACCCAAATGCATATTTTTAAGTGAAAAAAGCCAATTGGAAAAGACTGTATACTTTATGATTCCAACTATATGACATTGTTCGAAAAGGCAAAATTATTGACACAGTAAAAAGATCAGTTATTGCTAGGGGCAGGGGAAAGATGAACAGGGAGATGCAGAACATTTTTCGGGTAGTGAAAATACTCTGCATGATACTACAATTATGGATACATGTTATCATATATTTGTCCACACCAATAGGATGGATGTATAGCACCAAGAGTGGGCCCTAATATAAACTTTAGATTTTTGATGATTATCAAACATATCAATATATGTTTGTCAATTGTAAAAAATGTTATCACCTGGTGAGAATATTAAAGATAGGGGAGGCTGTGCATGTGTGAGGGTGGAGGTTATATGGGAAATCTGTTCCTTCCACCTCATTCTGCTGTAAACTGCTATAAAAAAAAGTCTTAAAAATATGGAGAAAAGTATTTTTAAAGAGTATGTAAATATATCTTACTTTTCTGAGAGCACTCACTGCAATATTAACCATTAATTTCTTGGAAAAACAACAAATTCCAAACAAACAAAATCATAATTGTGTTTAATTAGAACTTAAAGTGATGAGTTGGTTCTATAACAGCCTTGGCCATAAGATGATTCATATTTCTCTGAGTTTTGAAAGTCATTGCACATACTCAATTCACTATTTTTAAATATGATATATAAGATGGTGGAACAGCATGAAAGTTTTTTTGTGTCTCACATCCATGAAATACAGCCAGATCAATGCTAAACTGTCCTGCACACCCAGAAAACTGATTTGAGGATTAAGACAACAATCTGTACAACCTGAACCACCAGCAGGCATGAGGTGTAGAGAAGTGAACTGGGGGAGAGAGAAGCCGTGAAGGGCAGGGAGCTGGTTTTGCTTATGGAGAGAGGATGGAGATGGAGGAGAGTACAGGAAAAGCACCCCCCCAAAGGCAGCTGGAGAGAAAGTGGAAAAGTGGAAAAAGCCACAGAGACTGAAATTAAAAAGGAGAAAAGAAAAAGGAGAGAGTTTAAATTACATTAGGGCTCTATAAATAGGGGGAGCACAGAGTCTGAAACTCCTCAGCTCAATACCTGGCAGTGCTCTGCTGGGAAGGGCGAATCCCCAGTAGCAGAGTGTGGTCCAGCAATCCTCAGGCCACACAGGGAGAGGTGGTTCCCATGCTGGGAGGACATTTGGTAGAGGCTGTACGGCTATCTCACCAGCAATATTCTCTCACCCCAGCTAATAACTAAATTTACTGGTGCTGGAACAAAGTCATTAAGGGTGAAGCCTGGTGCCAGATGTGTATGGTGCTTTTCCATAATCCCTGAAGCACTGCTGCTACACGATCGTGTGAACTTTTCTGGGGTGGGCTGGCACCCAGCCACAGTCTCTGGGCATCAGCAGCAGCACAGTCCCATGAATATTGCTGGTGCGGCCAGCACCTGGGCATTGCTCAGTGAGACCCTACCACAGAACGTCAGAATGGGTCAAAGCCACAGTCCCTCAGAAGTAAGGGGTTGGTAGAAACAGCCACATCTGAGATAAAACTCAGGAGGGGGGTGCCGTCTGGCAACCTGACATCTTGATTACAGACAATGTAAAATCAGGGAGTGGACAGAAGCCAGAGACAAAGGACGGGTGTGTGACTGCTGATCGGGGAGAAGGGAGTTCCAATACAAGAGACTGGGTAGCTGATTGACACCATTTTCACCCCTCCTGTACATACGCATTCACACTTACAAGCGCCACAACAATCCACCCCAGTAAGTTAAGCAGCACCATCTATGGGAGAATGGAGCCATTACACTAAGCCTCGCCCAACTGAGCCAACCTTTCTCTTCAGGAACACCACAAATCTCTCGCCTGCTTAGTTTACAGACTATAAAGTGCTTCATAGTTTGACTTCTAGGGGTAAAACGATTAAATTTCAATTGTATTTCAGTCTGTTCTCTGCTCCATTTATTCAATTATCTTTTATTTCTTTTTCTTTTCTTTTCTTTTCTTTTTCTTGAATATAGAAAGATAAAAAATTTTGTCTTTATTTTCAATTTTTATTAAAATATTTTTAATTTTTTTCTACTATATTTTTTACTTTTTGTAAATTTTCTATTTACTTCCATCACTTCATTTTATTCTGTTTCATTGTATTCATTTTATCAAATTTTCAAATGTTTTCCTTTTTTCCCCTTTTTTTCCCTCTAATCTATCAAGCTCCCTTCAACACCCAGACCAAAACAAACTTAGGATATAGCATCATTTATCTGATTTGTTCATATGTGTGTGTGTTGTTTTTAATTTTTTAATTTTAATTTTTTTACCTTATTAATTCCTTTTCTTCCTTCAAAAATGATGAAATGAAGGAATTCACCCCAAAAGTAAGAGCAGGAAGAAATGACAGACAGGGACTTAACCAACACAGATACAAGCAAGATGTCTGAACAAGAATTTAGAATCACAATGTTAAGAATACTAGCTGAGGTTGAAAATAGTTTGAAACCCTTCCCATGGAGATAAAAGAAGTAAAAGCTAGTCAGGATGAAATAAAAAATGTTATAACTGAGCTGTGATCTAGAATGGCGCCCAGGGCATCAAGGATGGATGAAGCAGAGCAGCCAATCAGCGATATCAAGGACAAACTTATGGAGAATAATGAAGCAGAAAAAAAGAGGGAGATGAAGGCAAAAGCAGGATTTAAGAATTAGAGAAATCAGTGACTCATTAAAAAGGAATATCAGAATCATAGGGGTCCCAAAAGAGGAAGACAGAGAAAAGGGGTAGAAGGGTTATGTGAGTAAATCATAGCTGAAAAGTTTCCTAACCTGGGGAAAGACACAGACATCAAAATCCAGGAAGCACAGAGAACTCCCATTAGATTCAACAGAAACTGACCATCAACAAGGCATATAGTCAAATTCACAAAATACTCAGGCAAGAAAAGAATCATGAAAGCAGTGAGGGAAAAATGTCCTTAACCGACAAGGGAAGACAGATCAGGTTTGCAGCAGACCTATCCATAGAAACTTGATAGGCCAGAAAGGAGTGGCAGAATATATTCAATGTGCTGAATCAGAAAAATATGCAGCCAAGAATTATTTATCCAGCAAGGCTGCCATTCAAAATAGAAGGAGAGATACAAAGTTTCCCAGACAAACAAAAATGAAAGGAGTTTGTAACCACTAAACCAGCCCTGCAAGAAATTTTAAGGGGGACTCTCTGAGGGGAGAAAAGGTGAAAAAATAAAGACTGAAAGCAACAAAGATTAGAAAGGACAAGAGAACACCACCAGAAACTCCAACTCTACAAGAAACTCCCAACTCTACAAGAAAAATTCATATCTTTCAGTACTCACTCTAAATGTCAATGGACTAAATGCACCAATCAAAACACATAGGGTAACAAAACGGATAAGAAAACAAGATCCATCTATAATGCTGTTTACAAGAGACCCACTTTAGACCTAAAGATACCTTCAGATTGAAAGAAAAGGGATGGAAAACCAGCTGTCATGCTGATGGTCAACAAAAGAAAGCCAGAGTAGCCATACTTATATCAGACAATCTAGACTTTAAAATAAAGATTGTAACAAGAGATGAAGAAAGGCATTATATCATAATTAAGGGGTCTAGCCACCAAGAAATCCTAACAATTATAAACATTTATGCTCCAAATGTGAGAGGAACCAAATATATAAATCAATTAATCACAAACATAAACTGATTGATAATAATACTATAATAGAAGGGGACTTCAACACTCCACTCACAGCAATGGACAGATCATCTAAACAAAAAATCAACAAGGAAACAATGGCTTTGAATGACACATTGGACCAGACGGACTTAACAGATATATTCAGAACATTTCATCCTAAAGCAGAATATACATTCTTCTCCAGTGCACAGGGAATGTTCTCCAGAATAGATACTGGGATACAAATTAGCCCTCAACAAGTACAAAAACATCGAGATCATACTGTGCATATTTTCAAACCACAATGCTATGAAACTTGAAATCAACCACAAGAAAAAATTTGGAAAGGTAACAAATGTTTGAAGACTAAAGAACATCTTACTAAATAATGAATGGGCTAAGAAGTTGAAAAGGAAATTAAAAAGTACATGGAAGCCAAGAAAAATGATAACACCACAGCCCAAAACCTCTGGGAGGCAGCAAAGGCAGTCATAAGAGGAAAGTATATAACAACCCTGTCTTCCTAAAGAAGGAATAAAGATATCAGATATACAACATAACCCTTCACCTTAAAGAACTGGAAAATGAACAGCAAATAAAACCCCAAACCAGCAGAAGACAAGAAATAATAAAGATTAGAGCAGAAGCAATGCTATCAAAAACAACAACAACAACAACAACAACAACAACAAAACAAACATTAGAACAGATCAATGAAAGCAGAAGCTGGTCCTCTGAAAGAATTAACAAAATTGATAAACCACTAGCTTGTTTGATCAAAAAGAAAAAGGATCAATATCAAGAATGAAAGAGGAGAGATCATGACCAAAACAGCAGAAATAAAAACAATAATAAGAGAATATTATGAGCAATTATGAGCCAATAAAATGGGCAATCTGGAAGAAATGAACAAATTCCTAGAAACATATAAACTGCCAAAACCGAAACAGGACGAAATAGAAAATTTGAACAGACCCATAACCAGTAAAGAAATTGAATTAGTAATAAAAAATCTCCCAAAAAACAAGAGTCCAGGGCCAGATGGCTTTCCAGGGAAATTCTACAAAACACGAAGCTGTTCCAAAAAATAGAAAAGGAAGGAAAACTTCCAAATTCTTTCTATGAAGCCAGCATTACCTTGATTCTAAATCCAGACAGAGACCCCACTAAAAAGGAGAACTATAGACCAATTTCCCTGATGAACACAGACACAAAAATCCTCGACAAAATATTAGCCAACAGGATCCAACAATACATTAAAAAAATTATTCACCACAATCAAGTGGGATTTATACCTGGGATGCAGGGCTGGTTCAATATTAGAAAAACAATCAATGTGATTCATCACATCAATAAAAGAAAGGAGAAGAACCACATGATCCTTTCAATAGATGCAGAGAAAGCATTGGACAAAATACACCATCCTTTCTTGACAAAAAGCATCAAGAAAGTAGGGTTAGAAGGAGCATACCTCAAGATCATAAAAGACATATACAAAAGACCCAACACTAATATCATCCTCAATGATGGGGAAAAACTGAGAGCTTTTCCCCTAAAGTCAGGAACAAGATAGGGATGTCCACTATCGCCACTGTTATTCAACATAGTATTGGAAGTCTTAGCTTCAGCAATCAGACAACACAAAGAAACAAAAGGCATCCAAGTCGGACAGGAGGAGGTCAAATTTTCAGTCTTTGTAGATGATATGATACTCTACATGGAAAACTCAAAAGATTCCACCAAAAAACTGCTAGAACTGATCCATGAATTCAGCAATGTTGTAGGATATAAAATCAATGCACAGAAATCAGCTGTATTCCTATACACCAATAATGAAGCAACATAAAGAGAAATCAAGGAATCGATCCCGTTAATAATTGCACCAAAAATCATAAAATACCTAGGAACAAATCTAATCAAAGAGGTGAAAAATCTACACACTGAAAACTGTGGAAAGCTTATGAAAGAAATTGAAGAAAACACACACACAAAAAAATGGAAAAATAGTCGATACTCCTGGATAAGAACAATATTGTTAAAATGTCAATACTACCCAAAGCAATCTACATATTCACTGCAATACCTATCAAAATAACACCAGCATTCTTCACAGAGCTAGAACAAACAATCCTAAAATGTGTATGGAACCAGCAAAACCCCAAATAGCCAAAGCAATCTTGAAAGAAAAAAAAAAAGCAGGATACATCACAATTCCAAACTTCAAGCTGTATTACAAAGCTGTAATCATAAAAACAGTATGGTACTGGCACAAAACCAGACACTTAGATCAATGGAACAGAATAGAGAACCCAGAAAGGGACCCACAAACATATGCCCAACTAATCTTTGACAAAGCAGGAAAGAATATCCAATGGAATAAAGACAGTCTCCTCACCAAATTGTGCTGGGAAAACCGGACAGTGACATGCAGAAGAATGAACCTGGACTACTTTCTTACACCATACACAGAAATAAACTCAAAATGGATGAAAGTCCAAAATGTGAGACAGGAAGCCATCAAAATCCTCGAGGAGAAAGCAGGCAAAAACCTCTTTTATCTTGGCCACAGCAACTTCTTACTCAACACATCTCCAGAGGCAAGGGAAACAAAAGCAAAAATGGACTATTGGGACCTCATCAAAAAATGGACTATTCCTTCTGCACAGTGAAGGAAACCATCAGCAAAACTAAAAGGCCACCAACAGAATGGAAGAAGATATTTGCAAACGACATATCAGAAAAAGAGTTAGTATCCAAAATCTATAAAGAACTTATCAAACTCAACACACAGAAACCAAATAAACCAGTGAAGAAACGGGCAAAAGTCATGAATAGTCTTATCCAAAGACGACATCCAGGTGGCCACCCGACACATGAAAAAATGCTCAACATCACTCACCATCAAAACCACATGAGATATCACCTTACACCTGTCCGAATGGTTAACATTAACAACTCAGGCAATAACAGATGTTGGCGAGGATGCGGAGAAAGAGGATCTCTTTTGTACCGCTGGTGGGAATGCCAACTGGTGCAGCCACTCTGGAAAACAGCATGGAAGTTTCATAATTAATTTTTAAAAAATTAAAAATAGAACCACCCTATAACCCAGCAATTGCACTACTGGTATTTATCCAAGGGATAAAGTTATGCTGTTTCAAACGGGCACATGCATCCTAATGTTTATAGCAGCACTATCAACAATAGCCAAAGTATGGAAAGAGCCCAAATGTCCATCGATGGATGAATGGATAAAGAAGATGTGGTATACATACAATGGGGTATTACTTGGCAATCAAAAAGAATGAAATCTTGCCATTTGCAACTACATGGATGGAACTAGGGGGTATTATACTAAGCAAAATCAGTCAGAGAAAGACAAAAATCATATGACTTCACTCATATGAAGACTTTAAGATACAAAACAGATAAACATAAGGGAAGGGAAGCAAAAATAATATAAAACAGGGAGGGGGACAAAACATAACAGACTTTTAAATATGGGAAACAAACAGAGGACTGCTGAACGGGGTGTGGGAGGGGGATGGGCTAAAGGGTAAGGGGCACTAAGGAATCTACTCCTGAAATCATTGTTGCACTATATGCTAACAAACTTGGATGTAAATTTAAAAAAAATTAATTAAATTTAAAAAATATGATATATAATGATTGTAGAAACTACCTCTGATGATTAAAAATGTACAAATGCACAAAGTTTATATACTGAAATTATTCATCAAATGTACTTTTATTTTATTGAAATTTAAAGTTATACCACAAAATAAAACCATATAGTTATACATCATGTTTTGTTAAAGAAAAACATTTATGAAGAAATTTATACTCTTTTGGATTCTTGTTGTCAGGATGTCCCTTGATGAGAATCAAAAATCTTAAAATAAGCCAGCTTTCACTAAAGAACTTATAGCTCCAATGTGTTTGGATAGCCTTCTGCTTTTCCATTTGCTCATATTATATGTCTTGTGATTCTCACAAGAGCATCCCACATAAACCTACAAGTTGGTCATAAGGTGTGCAGAATCTGGGAGGCAGATGGCAAGCATTGCTCTTCTGACTGTGATCACTTTAGTTCCTCTTTTTTTTCCCCTTTTTGGAGCTGCATTATCTATACTTCTTCTAATGTTAAAATTATTACATTTTTGGGGCACCTGGGTGGCTCAGTCAGTTGAGTGTCTGACTTCAGCTCAGGCCATGATCTCATGGCTTTGAGTTCGAGCCCTGTGTAGGCCTCTGTGCTGACAGCCCAGAGCCTGAGCCTGCTTCTGATTCTGTCTCCCTCTCTCTCTGCTCCTCCCCTGTTCACTCTCTCTCTCTCTCTCCAAAATAAATAAACATTAAAGAAAAAAAATTTTTTTTAATTATTAGATTTTTTAGCACTTCTATTTTTATCTTCCTAAAGCCAGCCTTAGGACTTACAAACACTTTAAGCATATAATATCTTACGTCGTAGGCTAAGACTTGGAACGTAGATGCCTTATAAATAACACATTATCTGTTGCAGTTCATATAATGATATCTGGATAAAATAAAAAGAAACATAGATTGTTAAAACTCAGCAGGTAATATTGGCTGGCATTTACATTCTAGTTTAAGTTGTTTATTTTTCAAGGAAAGTGACAAATTATAATACTATATATAGTACTGAGATTTATCTGGTGACCTTACGTTATAGCATAGCAATGAGTAGCTTCCAGTGCAGCTAAGATCTGGTATGGTAGACTAAAAGACTCAGTATTGATATTCTAGGTCAGAGGACAGGTAATGAAATTCAGATATTTCAGAAATATCCAAAATTTTTAAAACTTCTATCAGGCACTGTAAAATGTTGGAGAGAATGTGCAAGTCCCAAGCATCAAGGCAGAAAAAAATCACATCTTAAAAGAACAGCAAACCAACAAACAAACAAACAAACACAAAGGAAGCAGGTAGTAGACATTAGCAACCATGAGTGAAAACAGTAATGGCCTTTACAAATATTTCCCTCTGGGTTCATATATGGAGATGGAAAACTAGGAAGTAATACTAAATTCTCTCATCTTAAGAATTTCCAAGTTGTTTCAGATGGATGGTCCAGCTCTGGGTTTTTAAAACTGTGGCATTCAGTATGCTGCATTGATAGAACAACCCTAGCACTTAATGGTTTAAACCCATGCAACACTTATTGTCGTGGGTATACTGGGGTCACTCTGTGCCAACTTCCATGGCCACACACTGAACATTGCAGATCTGAGAGTTTGCATCTGCTCTGCATGTCTCTCTCCCTAGAAAAGTCGCGTTTTCCTCCAAGTGTTTGCTGAGGCACACAAAAAAAGTACCCAATTGTGATGAAATAATTAGGTTCTATTGTGTCCCATCCACTAGATTGCCACTGAAAAAGCAGTTATATGGCAGAATTTTAATTCAAAGTATAGACAAATATAATCTGCTGTCTGTGGGTAAAAATTTTTCATAGCAAATAAAATGGATATAAGAGAAGAGTAAAAAAAAAAAAATGAGGCAAATAATTCAATCTACAACAGTGGTTCCACCAAAGAAGGAAGCATTTTTTTAATGGAGAGTACTATAAGGCTAGTTTTAAATCTTTTTTGGATTTTATTGAACCCAGATGGTTTCAAGATTAAGATGTAAACTCTAAGAAGTCATTAAAAGCAGAAGATAAACTCCACAAAATGTCTTATCCTGTTTTGTATCCAGATCCTGTTTTGTGAATAAAGATGTTCCGAGTTTTGCAAAATATTATTTTCTTAGTTTTTTTTAGATTGCTATAATAAAATACCATGGACTAGATAGCTTAGGAACACCAAGGTAGCCTTCTTACAGCTCTGGTGGTTGGAAGTACAAGATCAGTATGCCAGCAAGATCACATTCTGGTGAAAATCCCTTTGCTAGTTCATAAACTGGTGACTTCTTGCTGTGTTCTTATATGGGGGAAGAGACTAGGGTGCTATCTTTGTGGGTTCTCTTTTATAAGAACACTAATACCATTCATAAAGGTTCCATTCCCATGTTAAGCGCCTCACAAAGGCCTTCCTTCCTAATGCCATCATCTTTAGGGCATAGAATTTCAACATATGAATTTAGGGGAACACAAAAATTCAGATCATGGCAATTTTTCTTACAAACATATCTCAATTTAGAGAATATATATTAATTTTATGAGTACATTCAAAGTGTTACAGGTGTCTATTCATTCATCTATCTATTCATAGCATATGTGTATAGTAATACTGCAGAAATATGCAAAAATATATTCACTAATGAAAATGCAGATAAAGAGGATTAAGAGCGACAAACTTTCAATTATAAAATAAATAAGTCACGGAGATGAAAAGTGCAGCATAGGGAATACAGTCAATCACATTATAATAATGTTGTATGTGACAGATGGTGACCACACTTATCATGGTGAGCACTGAATCGTGTTTAGAATTGTCAAATCAATACGCTGTACACCTGAAACTAATATAACGTTGAAACGAATATGTTGATTATATTTCAATAATAAAAACAAAACAAATTGGATATTCCCAAGTCACCTTCTTCAACTTTTCAACTACATTTTGTTAATTATATTATTTCCCTAGTGAAAGACATTTAGAAGTAAAGCTACTTACGAGGCCTGACATGGAAAGGACTCCAAGCCATTCAAGAGGTGTGTAGGCTTAATAAAAATACCACAAATGAGAATCCAGTTATATTGAGCTAAAAATCTTACAGGAGGCTTAAACAATTTTTACAATGAAAGTCTGGTATTTAGTTTTTCTAACTTTATAGTAAATAGTCATCTTCTGCCAGAGTTATCATATGAAGGAAGACAGCTGTTTAATAATCTATGCTCCCACTGCCAAAGCCAATTAAAGCCAATATTTTTTTGACCAGGAACACAACATGCCAATTGTTTTTCGTGTTACCAATCAATTCCTTAATTTTTAATTCATTTTTAAAAAACAATATTCAGTCTGTTATGCATATAAGAGCTTTCAAAATAAGAATCTATACCTCAGTACATTTAAATCATTTCTAACAGACCGATAAAATTCTCCAAGAGCCAGTGATTGATTCTTTAATCACTCTGCTAGTCCACAGGCATCATTTGATTATCCTGCAATACCTTGTTATAGTGTTGCTGATCTGTGACTATCATTACTAATAGCATTTCCCTCAGAAAAAAAAAGAGATCTACTTCTGTCATTGACAGCATTCCACAGATAGAAAAATCTTGTCAAATGCACTTTGCTAAAATTAAAAAGAGAATGAGAGACAGTGCAAAGAACAGGTGGTGTCTACTCAAGGAGAGAATTCTATTTTTATACCTCTAATATGCATTTCTCCTTTCCTAAATATGACATTGAAGTTACAGTAGAAGATAAAGTAAATCCTAAAAAAGAATAAAAAGTATTTCACATCAAATCAGAGTCTCCAGCATCACGTAGCATGCTTTCAATTTATGATAACTGTTCCCGGTTTACAAGGTTGTCTGTTTGCATCTGGCTTTAAGTCAGTGCTTTGATGGTTTATATCAGTCTGTCTTTAACTCTAGTATTCACAAAGATATAACCCTTCCTTGGAGTCTTTAAGTACTTGAATTAGTCAGGGTAGAATCGGCTTTTGTCTGGGTAGCAAACAACCCCAAATATCATTGGCTTAATAAAACCAAAGTTTATTTCTCACCCACCAAAGTCCAAAAAAGTTGCCCTCAAGGAGCAGGAATGCAGACTGCTTCAATCTTATGGCAGCCAACTCAACAGGAGGACTCTTCCAAGACACCTGCTGCAAAGGAAGAGAAAAGTTGAGTAATTGCACAGGGACCTTCTGTTGCTTCAGGCCAAGAGTGACAAATGCCCTTTATTTTCACAACTCATCCATCAAAAGTAGTCATATGATCTGCTTAATAAGTAGGATATGTGGTTTTCCATGTGCCCAAGCAGAAGCACTATGAAACAGGATCAGATGAACATATTTCATTACCTTGGTCACATTACTGAGAGCACTTCTCTTGACAGAAATTCCACTGTAGTGTAGGAAAAATGAGAGTCAGAATGTCTGGGTTTCATGTATAACTTGATTCTATTTCAATTTCCTTACATGCTAAATTAAGATATTGGACTAAATGATCTTTGGCTTTTGTACAATTAAACTTTCATAATTCCTCACTCCTAGGAAAGAAGTTCTCTCATTTCATCTTGTACCATAATCGTTAGCCTTTAGAGATTGGCTATTGTTACATATTATAAGAGCAGTATCAGCAGTATTTGAGGAATGATTACATCGCCTCAGGTTGGTAATACAATGGCAATGATAAGAAGATTGTTCAATTGAATATCTTCCCATATGAATTGCATAAGAAATGGAGCAAATACTCATAATCATAGGATTAGAGAAAAACCTTTTAACACTTATGCTTTTACAAGAATGTAAGCTGATGAATTTGAACTGAAATTACCACCATTTGAGTACAATTAGGGTATTTTCTTGTCTCTCTTCTAACTTCCTCTGGTCTTTGTGGAAGCTGACCAGTAGATACAGCTACAGAATAACTTAAAGTGGGAGAAAGAACATGGAGTTTGATATAAGGCAAATTTTTGTTTGAATTACAGTGTTTCATTTCCCAGTTTCATGATCTGGTGTTTTCTATTTGATATTGAGACCGACGTGGTTAAAAACTATAAACTCATTGAATTTATAAACAGAATAAATTTAACATTGCAACATGGTAAATAAATCAGCAAATTTCACCCAATGAAGGCAATCATAACTTAGCTCACACTCTAATCAGGTGTGAGCTAAAAATATTTTCTTAAGCTCAAAGGTTAAAATTCCTTCCTTTGGCACTGACCAGCAAAATGTACAACAGATTAAAAACAAAACAAAACAAAAAAAACAAACAAACAAAAAAAAAAAACAAGGTTATAGGTTATATAGCTGTGATACAATAGCAGGAAAGCAAGATATTACTGGTTGAAATACAAATAGTATTTGTTAGAGCACATTGGAGGTAGTGAAATATCTATAATCAATTAATAGAGACAATGTAAAGAAATTGCAAGTTAATGCATATAAGAGGAAGAGGCCCTTAAACGGAAAAAGAAACAAGCAAACAACTCAACATCAGCACAGAAAAATGTAGAATAGTTTTCATTCGTTACTAATAAAACTGAACTGAATATTGATGTCAAGTCCCATTGTATATTTTGCCAAGGTAAGAGTTACTGAGGACAACTAAGTATAATATATACAACTATCATATATAGTATAGATTCACTCTTTCTCAACAAATGCCTGTTTGTCCCTATTCATATTCATTAGATCCAGATTTGAAGAACTCAAGCAGGTATTGTTATGAACAGATGCCTCACCTTAAGACTGAATAAATATTCTTAGGCAATAAAAGTAGGAAAATGAGATGCACAGCAGTCTGTACAGAATACTATCTTAGCAAGTTTTTTTTCTCATAGGTTCATTACATGTTGCTTTCTCCTGGGTTTTCTGTAACTTTCCACATGCAGCTCTCTTTCCATATCTCCTTCTGGATTTCTCCTATGACTTAACTCTAAACTTTTTGGTGACTCTTAGGTCCTTGAATCTCTTCTTATTTTCCTGTTTGCTCATTCCCAAACTATAATCTCTTCTGTTTCCTGGCTTTAAGAGCAATCTATATGATAACTCTCAAATTTATATCTCTTTTGTACACATCTCTTAATTCTGGACTCAAATGTCTGATGGCTTACCAGATAACTACTTCAATTACTAAAAGTATTTCAAGTGTAATATGTTCAACATTGCAATTCTGATTTCCACTCTATCCCAAAATTGCTCTTTTCTCTGTCTTCTGCTTTTCATCAAATGGCAACCCAATTCTTCCAATTTAAAATGCTTCTTCTTGGGGTACCTGGGCAGTTCAGCAGGTTAAGAATCTGACTCTTAGTTTCAGCTCAGGTCGTGATCTCGCAGTTCATGAGTTCAAGCCCTGTGTCGGGCTCTGCACTGTCAATGCTTGGGATTCTCTCTCTCTCTCTCTCTCTCTCTCTCTCTCTCTCTCCCTCCCTCCCCTATTCTCTCTCTCTAAATAAATAAAAACTTCAAAAGCAAAAATAAAATGTTTTTTTCTTCTGACAATCTTTATTCATGCAATTTCAACTTTCAAAATAGTTTCACAATCTGACTCTTCATGTTCACCCTTGCTACTATCTAATCTAAGCCATCCATATTCTTATTCTAATCTAAATTATTGCAATTTCCCCCAACACCATGCCTGAGTAAATATACTTTTCCCACCTATTATCCATAGCTCCCTTTTTTTCCTCCATTGATTTTATCTTTGAGTCCTTAGTTCTTTGGACTCTTTCACATTAATATACATAGACCACTGGTCCTTTTAATGAGAACCAAGGCAGTGTGGTAGTTTTAGACATCATTGGTTTCATAACAGCACACTAATATTAAAAGAAGTGTGTGGGTGATACTAAAATTATGTCTTGGGCATCTGCCTCACTATAGATTATATCATATTTATTTTCTGACAAAAGGTAATGTTAGAAAACATCCAACTGTGTTTTTCATCGATTATAAACAAACCTGCTGCTAAATCATTGACAAGCAAATTGTGCTCTTCATGTATTAATAATATCATCTGTAAAATGAAAATTGTTTTTTAAGTCTACCTGAAAAATCAATGAAACTAACCGTAAACATTGTTACTGATCACTTTAAATACCTTGAAAACTTGGCAAATTGACTTTTCTGATGTGCCCCAATATAAATTGTAAATCTTTTACTGTCAGGAAAAAAATTCCCTCTCCCCAAAATTATCAAGAATTTTGAAGTTTACCTCAGGGGAAAATTAGTTTTAAGTCAATAGGTTTTATCTTTAATATAAAAGTCAGCATTTCAGATTGTTTAATATATACCTTTTACAACTCAATAATATTAATATTGGAGTTAAGAAGGAAATCCTCAATTAGTCTAAGAGGGTATATGATCTTCTAGTGGTAGAGATGAGGCAGCTGAATTTTCATTTGTAAGATGAACATAGGAAATAACTCCTATACATGAAAGTATGGAACTAGAGCAACTGACAAAGAATATAATAATTATAATTTACCATTCATTGACAGTAACTTTGTACCAAGCTTTAATGTTTGACAAATTATCACAATGTCATCCAATTCCTATAACAGAATTTGAACACACATCTATTGAATTCTATAGCCAGTATCCTTAACCTCTCTGCTATATTTACTCTGAAATAATAATAATTTAATTTATAAACACTTATTTCATAAAAAAAATTCTCACATATAATTTTATTTAATCCTCCCAATAACTTTGCAAGGTATTTAACTATTTTGAACATAACAAAACTAAGACGTACAGGAAATAAATGAATATGAATGTTCTAATTTCATAAGTGAAAGAGCTCTCTAACTCCAAAGGCCATTCTTGGATTCCGTCTTACTAAAATTTCAAAGTAAGGAGGTTTCTGAGGTAAAGAAACATCAGCAAGATGATGGAGTAGGAGTTTTCTACCATCTTCCCTACAAAGAACACAGATTTTGACAACTGCCTGTGGAAAAGTAGCTCTGTGGAAGTCCAGGAGTCCAGTGGAAAAGTTCCAGCACACAGTTGAAACAAAACAATCTGAGATCATGTGCATTAAAGAGCATAAGAGGAACAGTTTCACTTTCTCTACATTACCTTTCTTCTACCCTAGTGCCTTATCTCTGCTGCTAGAATAACACCTACCACTTAGATTAATTAAGGATTTCCTTCTTAACTCCAATAGTAACATTGTTGAATTCTAAGAGGTTTATATTAATCTGAAATGCAGATTTTTATATTAAAGATAAAACCACTGACTTATAATAGCTTGTGCCAAGAGGGAAACTCTCAGCCCACAATTTCCCCCATGTGGTAAAGTGACAGTGTGGGAGACTCTGGATTCCCACCTATGCAGTATGCAGCCAAACAGGCCCACTTCTTTCTTTCTCCATCCAGAATACTGAGGTGAGCTGCATGGTTGGGGGTGGGAAGGGATGGCGATAATAACAGCCAGAACTCTCAGAGGACATCAAAAGGATACATATTCTACTAATCACTTAATGGAGTTCGTCAGGAAGCCTGCCCATAAGCTGCTGGGGATGCCTCACCTGTGGATCCTCCAAAACCAGCTCATGGGCACACCCAACATGTCACATGACTAACCCACATATCTCCTATCCTGTGGCCAGCTCCCTCACTCAGGGGAGCTAGGAGTATGAGCCTTTGCAGACAACTGGTGAGGATGCACATAAAGCCAGATACATTCTGCAGGATTGGGAGAGAACACACAAACTTGATTATTCAGCACCACCCTAGAGAACATAAATGGAGGCTGTCAGCATCTGGTCTAGCGTTGCGGGATCTAAGAAAGGCATACAAGCTTTAGAATGCTCCCTTGAGAGGAACAAAAATTAAACAACAGAATATAATAATTCTGAGAATTATTATATAATATAATAATATAAAAGAATAATATAAAAGAATAATATAAAAGTTCTGAGAAAGCCTCAAAATCTCTAGTAGGGCTGACAGAAGGGTTTTCTCTCTCAAATCCAGACAGACAAGATTGGAGGAGGTGACTGCTTCTCCAAATACAAAGACAGAACACAAGTCTTCCAAAAATATAATAAGCCAGGGAAACATGAGACCACCAAAGGAACACAATAATTTCCCAATAACCAACTCCAAAGAAATGGAGATCTATGATTTGCCCATTGTAAATTTTTGTTTTAAGGAAGCTCAATGAGCTATGAGAAAACACAGAAAGACAATTCAACAAAATCAGGAAAACAATCCCTGAACAAAAAGATAATTTAACAGTGATAAAAATCATAAAAAATAAAAATAACCAAACAGAAATCCCGGAGCTGAAGAATACAATGAGTAAAATGAAAAAATGCAATACAGAGCACCAAAGTCATACTTGATTAAGTAGAAGAAATAATCTGTAAACTCAAAAAAAGGTCATTGGAAATTATCCAGTCAAAGGAGAACAACAGCAAAAAGAATGAAAAAGAGTGAAGAAAGCCTACATATAATATAAGATACCATCAAGTAAAACAAGTCACACATTATCTGAGTTTCAAAAGGAGAAAGGATGTAGGAAGAAGCAGAAATCTTGTTTAAAGAAATAATGGCTAAGCACTTCCCAAATCGGGGTGGAGATTGGAACATCCAAGTTCATGAAGCTCATATGTTCTCAAAGAGATTCAGCCCACAGAGATCTTCTCCAAGTCAAAATATAATACAACTCTGAAATCAAAGATAGAGTTTTTAAAGCAGAAAGAGAAAAAAAGGCTCAAATAGATGAGAATCCTGATAAGACTGTCAATGAATTTCTCAGAAGAAAAATTCCAGGCTAGGAGAGAATAAAATAATATATTCAAAGTGCTGAAAGAAAAAAAAAATGCCAACCAAGAATTCTTTACCTGGCAAAGCTATGCTTCAGAAATTTAAGAGAGATAGAGTCTTTCCCAGACAACAAAAGTTGAGGGCGTCATCACCACTAGACCTGACTTACAAGAAATACTGAAAGAAAAGCATACAGTGACTGATCTTGGCTACTCTGACTCTAGCACCCCAGAGCAAAAATATGCATTCATTATAAATCACATTATTAGCATAGTCTAATCAAACTGGTACCTCAACCCTCATATCTCAGACATACAAAAACAGGTGTTTATTATTCATCACATTGTTAGCATAAACTACTTGATCAAACAAATACATTATGCCTCAAGTACTCAGAATACAAACATATTTTTATCAGGTAGAATATTCCTAGCATTCAGAACTCTTCTCCCAGGAGGTAGCCAAGGGCCAGTGCCAAAGACACGCTTTTCTTGTAAATGTGCAGGGTTTGAGCAACCAAAGCCTGCTGAGTTTACTCTCTTCTGAACATGAGGTAACCCATATATATTGGTTATAGGAGATAGCAACTCCTACCTCTAGCACTAGCAGGAGAAAGAATAAGAGCTTGGAGATTCATCCTTTACATGGTGGGTGCTTAGACAGTTTACTGGTGGTAGGTGGTGGGACAAACATGAAACTGGAGCTTGGAATCATTGAAAGAGACTTAGTTGCCTGATGCTGGTCTCTCTGAGAAGCTGCAGCAAAGCTAGTGCTGGAAGTGTGCAAAGAAGGCAGAGCATGAAGCTGAAACTATCTTCTCTTGCTGGGATAACATTATTAAAAACTAAAAATAAGAAGTCCTTTCTCTTGTCTTCTCAATTTCTCATTTCCCTCTAATGCTTCCCTTAGGCTTCTCTTTTTAATGCCTTCCTGCCAAAAGAGTCTGTGAAATTTGTATGGAGGCTTCTGCTCCAGCAGAGAATCAATAGATAAATATCCATCACACTAACCTACAGAAAACCACTGGTTAACAGCAGAATCCTGACAACATGAAATTTTTCTTACTTCCAGACCAATGGTCTGTCTATCATATCCTGGCAACCAAGTTGGTGAGAAAAGTGACTAGGCAGACTGTGCCACTTGGACCACCAAAGGAATATAACATTCAGTTTTTATAGGAAGGAACACTGAAATGAGAATTGCTTAACAAAACTAAAAAGTAAGATAAAATATTAGAGATCTTGATTTTAGTTAACATTGGTTTTAGTATCCTGGTCTGTAAAACATATGAAAGGACCATGAGTTTATTTTCAAGTTAAGATCTGATTAACCCAATTAGGTCCAGGAAACAAGATGGTTTACCCAAACATAATTTGCTAAATTGACAGTGCATTGAATTTATATTCTTTTTAACTATTTGGTTTTGGTTGACCAGTTTTCATTTTGCCTTCATAAGAGCATTTTAAGAAAAATTCAATTAGTCTTTGCTCTGCAGGTAGAGACTAGGGGGCAGAGAGATCAGGAAAGTGCCACCTGCTCAGTCTAACTGATGGATGATTTCTTTTCTTTAAGATTAATGTCTTTAGGTGAAAAGACCATCTGTTGTCATAACATGCCCACGAACTGCCTTTGAAGGCAATATATAACTGCTAGCACCACATGTTAAACACACATATGTTTCCAAATCTCTTCCTATAAAATATATTCATAACATATTTACCATCATGTCAGTCCCTTGCTTGTAGAGAAGTAACTTCATTTCTTGAGTTTAGGTGATATATAACAACATCCAATAAGACTTGTTAAGATTCCATTCTTTTGACATATTTTTTTCACAACATGGAGTCAGAATTTCTGAGTATGGGACTGAAATATGATGGTTTGATAAGCACTCTAGGATGTCCTTATTCACCCCTAAATTGAATTTAACTGGTCCAAGGGTCTATCTCCTGGTTTGCCCAATTCAGGGGTAAATTTATCCAATTATTATATTTATCCAATGACATGGTTATAACTACCTAGGTAAATTCCAAACATGTTACATTTGCATTACCTTAATGTAGGTATTAATGAAAGAGTTCCAAACTCAAACTTCATAAAAATAGTTTGCTGAAAATTACTGGACTCATACCCTGTTAATAGAACTTTTAAAAAACCAGAAACTTTATACAGGTTGCCAATCAATGTTATACAGTAATATCTCATAGAAATCCCCAGTTTCTTCTCACAAAGCACTAAATGATAGCTCTTTATCCACGTGGCTAAGAGAAAGCTTTCTTTTCTTTCTAGGTCCTCCACTGTTGTGGAGGTTGGACTTTTTGGATGTGTTAAATTATTCCTTGAAAAAAAGTATTGCTCCATGATAAACTTGAAAGTAAGTGGACTGCACATTGCCCAGGAATTTAATTCTACTGAGTGTGCAATATGAAGTGCTCAACCCCTTCCTTCCCTCTCCAGTAGTAACTTGGAGCCTCTTTGTTTAAAAATAACCTTGTATTGAACAATTGATTTCTAAATCACTGATGGCAAAGGGAATCAAATGGAAAACTATTGTTTACGTCTTCAAAGGAAGTTTTAATCAACCATATGTCTTATTTTTTAATAAGGTGTAAAATACTATTCTCCAAAGGGATGGTTTAAATTCTTGTCACTATAGAATTTTCAAGGTTTATTTCATAGTTTAAAATTATTTGCATAAATTATTTTGAAGAAAGTTTATGACACATCTTTTTTTAAAACTAAAGGTACCATTTCTAAGGCACTCTAGTATATCACAGCCATAGGATAGAATCTGGTTTCTCTCTTGTTGTAGTTTGGAGTTTTCCTTGATGAAATGGAATATAGTTTACCCTTGAGCAACATGGGTTTGAACTGCACAGGTCCACTTACATGTGGATTATTTTTGATAAATACAGTACTGTAAATGTATATTCTCTTCCTTATGACTTTTTTTTAAGTTTATTTATTTTTTGAGAGAGTGTGAGAGTGGGGGAAGGGCAAACAGAGGGGACAGAGAGTCTGAAGTGGGCTCTGTGCTGACAGCAGAGAGCCTGACAGGGGGCTCAAACCCACCAATCCTGAGATGATGACCTGAGCCAACGATGGATGCTCAACCAACTGAGCCACCCAGGCACTTCCGTTATGACTTTTTAATCATATGTCTTTTCTCTCACTGACTTTATTGTAAGAATACAGTGTGTAATACACATAAGAAACAAAATTATGTTATCAGTAAGGCTTATGATCAACAATAGACAATTAGTAGGTAAGTTCTGGGAGAGTTAGAAGTTAAACATGGATTTTCGACTCTACAGGATATTGACTTTTTCCTTACTACATTCAGGGTAATTTTTAAATGAAAAAACCTTCCAAAATATCCTTAACTTTAAATTTTTTTTTTCTTTCTGTCTTTTTACTACATTCAGGGTTTGAGGTTTACTGTTTATTTTAAAATTCTGCTGTGGGGGCGCCTGGGTGGCTCAGTCGGTTAAGCGTCCGACTTCGGCTCAGGTCATGATCTCACGGTCTGTGAGTTGGAGCCCCGCATCGGGCTCCGTGCTGACAGCTCAGAGCCTGGAGTCCGTTTCAGATTCTGTGTCTCCCTCTCTCTCTGACCCTCCCCCATTCATGCTCTGTCTCTCTCTGTCTCAAAAATAAATAAACGTTAAAAAAAATTTTTTTAAATAAAATTCTGCTGTGAATAATTTAAGATAAGAAAAATTATAGAGATACAAAGACAGAGAGATAGGCAGGTAGAGATATCTCCTCAGCATTTCAGATTCTATAGTTTCAAAAGAGAATTCACCTTGTTCCTCGAAATTCTCTGATATCTTTGAAAGGACACAATTATTTTATTTATCCCCATTAAAGAATGTAATCCATAAATGCAGTATTTTATATATAAATTTAGATGATGCCATCTGTGTTTCTTTCCGTCAACAGATTAATAATGTGTTATACACAGTATTTGCAACAGTTTTATAAAGGTGAACAGATGCAATTCTCATTGACTGTGTGGCCCTCTTAGGTACACAGAAATTTCTTCTTATTTTCTTCTTTGCTACAACTATATTAATGCTCTTCTGCTCTGTTATTTGCACAACTTTCTCAAAGTGTGACTCTTTACCCTACATTGTATCATTTAATTATAAATTCCTCATTCATGGCGCAATATATGAGCTTTTTATAGAGATCCTTTGGTTCTATTTCTGATTCACTCACTACCTGATTGAAGATCTCTTACTTAATATCAATATTGACTTCTATAAACCAGTTCTTACTTGAATATGGAGAAAAATCTAATAATAATAAAGCTTAGAATGATTCTGTCCTAAATATAAGCTAGACAGTAACATCAAAGAATAATAAAATCAGAGTTTCTGAAGTAACTTCAAAAGGTATGTAGTTTAATCTGACTTCTTATTTAATGCTTTAATGTCCATGACTACATGGCCATAAATGGTTAGGTAAGCTCCCAGCTTGAAGACATCTAGAGAAGGAAAACATCTAGGGAAGGAAATAGGCTTCCTTTCAGGTTGACTCAAAGGTATGCTAAACTACACCTTCTGCTTACGAGTGCTCTTTCTAGCTCTTTGAGCCTAAAAGAACAATGCTTCATATGATGGACATCCGTGTAAATATTTGAGGAAAGGTACTGTATCCTCTTTTGATGTACAAACCTTTTCAAATTTGAACTACCATGCATCACCTTTTAAGTCTACTATCATTCTAGTCCTGGTCTTCTGTAAAGTAAATTGTAACCGGAAATGCTGAGCTGGACTATTTCCTCCATTAGCAATTTCTGTGTTTCTATCACTGAAGATTGATGTCCTATTCACTTTGCTCAGATTCAGTTACATGGCTGTTTTCTATTGCACTTATTCCACCTAAAACCCCATGGTAGGCAGAATAGTGCCCCCTCTCTGAAGGTGTCACACTCTAATCCCTAGAACCTGTGAATTTGACTCTGCATGGCAAAGAGCCTTTGCAGTGTAATTAAATTAAGAAATCTGAGATGGGGAGGTTACCCTGGATGATCTGTGTGAGCCCAAAGTAATTAGAGAATCCTTATGAGAAGGAGGCAGTAGGATCAGTGTCAGAGAAAGAGATACGACATGAGAAGCAGTAGTCAGGGTGATGTTATTGCTGGAAGGGAGCCAACATCTAAGGGATGTAGAGAGCCCATAGAAACTGGAAAAGAGAAGGATGAGATTTCCTTCCCCACCCCACCCCCTACTCACACACAGAGTCTCCAGAAGGAATACAGCCCTGCTGGTACCTTGATTTTATCCTTGATAAGACAAAATTTTAGACTTCTAATCTCTAGAACTACAAAATAATAAATCTGTGTTGTTTTAATCTACTATTTCCTAAATCATCCTCATCCATATTGCTTCTAAGACCTGTGGTATGTATATAATTTATTCTTAAGAACTTTGTAAAGCAAATTATATTAATATTTTTAAAAAATTTAGATGGTTGGATTCATCTCATTTCTCATTCTTTTAATACATTTTATATGGTTATTTTGACTTTAATTATTAGCCTATCACTTTTGTTACTCCTGAAAACTTGGTAAGCTTATCCTATGTTATGTCACTACAATAGCGAAATGAAGATTTATTTTACATAATGTACTACCTGCATCAGTTGGTCACCACCTCTGAGAAAGGATACAGTTGTGAATGACTGCTATACTCTGCCTGTCACTGTAGCACAGAATAGTTGAGTACCAGCTCCTCTCATGTGAACAATATTGGGGAAAAAAAAAAGAAAGAAGTGTTGAATATTTTCCCTTAGGAATCTAACAATCCAGAACCATATCACAAACATCAGGTCACCACACAATTTACCAAAGTTCCAACTGCAAAATATGATGGCTAGCAGGGACATTTTCTGTAAATAAAAGACTTAATATATCTGAAATGAAATATAAGGATTGATGTATAACATCAATTAGTCATATGCCATATTCTAGGCACTGTATGAGTTCCCATGTGTTATGTTTAATCCCCACAATCTCCACTCTATCTGGTAGATGTTATCTTCAAATATGAAATTACTAACCTATGGTCAGAAAACAATTTGCCTAACAACCACATAGCTACCTGTAAATGTTGGAGGTGAGAATCAAATCCTCTTGATGTTTTATCTTTTATTATTATTAATATTATCACATAAATCTATGAAAAAAGACTTGAAATATATAAACGTTCCAATTTTTTACCAAAAAAAACCCTGATGTATTTATTTTAAATAAATTCCAAGATTTTTAATTTGGTATATGCAATAAAATTTTAAAAAATGTTTCTTGAAACATTGAAACATCAGAGTAAAATAGAGAATTCATCTATTGCTAAATTTTATGTTGATTTCATTAACAAATTGTTGTTAAATTGGTGACCCATCAATCAAGTCTTTATTGCTTAGGTTGACCTAAATATCTCAGCTAAAAAACAATTTGTTTTAGTCTCATTCTGCATTAAAACACTTTTAAAAATGGCATGCATATCTAAACCTATCTTGGTTTCCTGAATAGAACTTTCACCAATACCAATTTAAAAGGATGAACCTTTACCTTTAAAATGTTCAGGTCACTGTAATTATCTACCTTGATTTTTTGGAAGATAGATATCATTTAAGTTTATAAAAAAGTAGATATAATGTCACATGGATCAGGTATTATTAGGTAGTTCTCCATGAGTAATTAGTTGCTATGCAACAACCTTTCAAACAGTAACTGAAAATGATCTTTTATAAAATAATATTCTTTTATATTCTAGCTGGATTCAAGCTATGCATTTATAAATGAGAAGTATTAATGAATAAAGCAATTTACTTACTTACTCAAGACTTACTTCTGATCTTTTTGTTTTGTATAGGCCAAGGGCAGGCTGCCCTAAAGTGTGCCACATTGGCATATTGATGATTTTATTTTATTGTTTATTTATTTTAATTTATTTACTTTGAGAGCGAGAGAGAGAGCAGGGGAGGGACAGAGAGAGAGAGAGTATCCCAAGCAGGCTCTGCCAGTACAGAGCCTGATGAAGGGCTTGATGTCAAGAAACATGAGATCATGACCGGAGCCAAATCAAGTTAAGGATGCTTAACTGATTGAGCCACCCAGATGCCCCCAGAATATTGATTATTTTAAATAAAAGTTATTTAAGAAACAGCCAATGTAAATACATTCAAATTCTCCTCTGTCCCCATGAAAGTAGAAAACAAATCTCCCATTTGAAAAATATCCTCCCATACTAAGGAAGTAAAAAGACATCCTTATCACCAGAGACAGGAACTTTAAAGCTAAGAAAGCTGTAGAAACAAACCTTGTTACTTTTTTTTTTTTTCAAATCTACTACCTTAGCCCAAATTCTGCTTAGAATTCCTTACTACTTAAAGCTTCCAAACATGTTTTATTTAGCCTGTCAATTTCTCACAAATTTATCCTCTTTGTCTAAGATGTATAAAAACTGCCTGCCTTGGTCATTTCTTTAGGTCTCCATTTCATTATTAGGGCCCCATGTGCACATAATAAAACTTTGGTTCTTTCTCCTGTTAATCAGTCCCATGTAAATTTAATTCTTAGTCCAGGTGGAATGTCCTGATCATAGAGGAAGAATTCTTCCATCCCTTCAGTTTGTGCCTTTAGTAATAAGTTGGCTACATGAAGAGTGCTCTGTGAATCATATACCATTATAAGCTTTAAACGTGTGTTTGTCTATACAAAGATAGAAGATGACAATGGGAATAGTGATATGTGATGTTTGTTTATCATCCTTTTAGGAGAAACTCAATACACTAAAAATTGTCTTTTCTATGGAGTAAAACATTTTCATTTTAACACAATATAAGCCAAATAAATGGGCCAATATCACCAACTCCAAATATCAATTTGCTAATGAAGCAAGCAGAAATATATAGTTAATGTTCAACATTGTTAATATAAGCAACAATTTATTTTAGAGTGATATGAGCAAACCCACTTAAGGGTCAAAATATGGTGAAAAATTAGGTATTGATTTTCAGTAAGAGGATATCCAGAAGATAGTTCAGCTTCTGCTCTGAAATCAGAAACTCTATTATTATCATCTGAAGCATGTTCTAGACCTACCTCCATAACCATAGTGATCAATTTCACACCTAACTATTGTGTCAGCATGACTGTAACTTTAGAAATGATTACAAAGGTAACTTTGTCTCCCTTTCTCTTATTTACAGTGATTTTTACTTCTATGGGAAAAAAAATGAACACATCATACAATGTTTAGTGATTTGATTTCTTCTAAAAAAAAAATCCATGTATTTTTGAAATACATAAGAATGGCCCTGTTTGCTCCACTATCCTTATATATGCTTTTTTTTTACACGAACAAGTAGATAGAATTAAAATACAGCCAAAAAATATACATATATTAAATTATAGATATCTTTCCCTCAAGGTTTTTAAAATATGTTGGCTTGTGATATTATAATATTATATTTATAAGACATATAAAATGTAATTGAGTAGTTAAAATACTGTGTTTGAAGTCAGGAAAACCTGACTGGTGTTTAGCTCTCCCCTTATAAGCTTTGTGATCTCAGGCAAAACCCTTCTCCTTTTTAACCTTGTTTGGTCATCAATAGAGTGAGCACATTAATATCTACCACATTTGATTTTTGCAGTGATTAGTTTGAAACAGATAAAGTGATAAAATTGCTTTATTCATAAATAACATTTGATTAATAAAATAATAATACAAGTTAGATTAAGCTAGAATTTTAGCATATATAATCACAGAATCTCCATAAGACAAGAGAAGTGTTTTTTGTTTGGTTGTTTTGTCAAGATGGCCTTAGAGGGTTACTAAAAATGGGGAGCTGATTCTAAAAGATTCAAATAGGGAGGGGATTTCTATTATGGGGAATTACACAAGCAAAAATGTAGGATCAGAGAAAAGAAAGTATGCTTGGAATCAATGGATAAATTATTCTTTTTGGAATGAAAAGTTCATATTGATTAACAGAGGGTGACATAGTTGGAAAGACAGGAAAAACACAGATAGGACTTTGTAGGACTTCTATTGTAAAGTGAGAGTTTCATGATTATTCAGAAGAAAAAGAAAGAAAAAGAAGGAAAGAGGGAGGGAGAAAAGTCATGAAAGGTGGGAGGGAGAGAGGAAGGAAGAAAAGAAGGGGACAACAAAAGGAACAGATAATGAGGGAGAAAAGAGAAAATAAATGACTTGCATTAAAGTCTCATTATGTATCAACGAGATAGTTTCATATAATCTCACATAATGTACACGATCACCATAGATACTTTAATCCATACTACAAATTGCAGAAATTAAGAGAAGAAACTTAGCTCGCCTGGGCCACAGTATGCACAAAATAATCAGGTTTGAGTTAAGTTCCAACTACATATCCTGTGTCCTTTATACTCTGGCATGCTACCTTTCACTGTAAAGTGAAGGTAAGGATGGGCTTTTGCAAATATGAGATAGTAGAAATATCCTGTAATGATATTAATGATGGCTTATACAACTGTACTATAATATCAGCATATAACATTTCATTTTCCTAAACTATTAACAGATATTAGAAAAAATGCACTATTAAGTTTCTCAGGATCCACATAAGTGTGAAAACATATGGTATCTGTCTTTCTCTGTCTGACTTATTTCACTTAGCATAACACTCTCCAGTTCCATCCACGTTTCTACAAAAGGCCATATTTCATTCTTTCTCATTGCCAAGTAGTATTCCATTGTGTATATAAACCACAATGTCTTTATCCATTCATCAGTTGATGGAGATTTAGGCTCTTTCCATAATTTGGCTATTGTTAAAAGTGCTGCTATAAACATTGGGGTACAAGTGCCCCTATGCATCAGCATTCATGTATCCCTCAGGTAAATTCCTAGCAGTGCTATTGCTGGGTCATAGGGTAGATCTATTTTTAATTTTTTGAGGAAACTCCACACTGTTTTCCAGAGTGGCTGCATCAGTTTTCATTCCCACCAACAGTGCAAGAGGGATCCTTAGAAACTTAGCAGAAGACCATGGGGGAGGGGAAGAAAAAAAAAAGAGATGGAGAGAGCCAAACCATAAGAGACTCTTAAAAACTAAGAATAAACTGAGGGTTGTTGGGGGGTGGGAGGGAGGGGAGGGTAGGTGATGGGCATTGAGGAGGGCACCTTTTGGGATGAACACTGGGTGTTGTATGGAAACCAATTTGACAATAAATTTCATATTTTTAAAAAATGCACTAAATCAAAAACAAGAAATAGAATGTGTAACAACTCAGCAAATCTGATAGTGACTTTAGAAAATCTTAACTCAAAAGGATATTTGGCATAAGGGCCAGTATCCTCAGAGATTTCACAGGCTTGATTAAAAATGACATTTTTTCTTACTTTAACCATCTGCTCAGATAAATGGAAAGAATAATATCCTGAATTGTACTCATATGCCCTGGTTATATATCCATTTTGTCAGTTCAAGACCTTTGGGGTTTTCTCAAGGGTTTCTTCTACATTAAGAGACCAGACAACTCCCCTTTGATTTTATTATCTTAATGTCACCCCTTGCTTAAAAATTTTATTCAGAAATGGATACCAGAAAAAAGAAATATAATATAAAAGATAAAGAGAGGTATTCTAAAATGTGAAGGATTTTCCCCAATCTATATCAAGATTGGAGGCAAAGTTCTTATTATAACTCTGCCAAAGCCAGCAGAGATGGTGACAATCCAAGGAAAACCTCTCACTGGAGAGTTTGGGATTACACACAAGCAAGGCTCTCTCACTTTCCAGGTGAGACCAGAGCCTGGTACACAAAATCATGTTGCCACACCTCTTTCCACTTTCTTTTACCAACAATTCATCTCTGAAGTGCCTACAACTATCTCTAATCTCTTTGTGTCCAAATGGTTAAGAAAAAATTATTATTTTCAAAGAAGTTACCACTTATGATTCAGCTCTATGGGTATTTCTATTTACAATGAATTGCTTTCCTTTTTTTCTCACTCTAGGTCAATACTGGTTTCAAAATATAAATGAGGACTCACAGATAATCGTAAAAAGTTGAAGGAGATATTTTTACTTTCTTTCTGAATAAAGGGAAATTTTTTATGAAGCTAATATCATATTGCTTTTTAAATATCATATCTGCCTTTCTAAAGGCAAATAATTGTCTCAGTCAATCAAGCAGAACTTCTTTGATTTGTAAGTTGACCTTTATAAATATTTAATATCATTGACCAGTACCTTTCTTTTTTTTTTTTTTTTTTTTTTTTTTTTTTTTTTCAACTTTTTTTTTTTTTTTTTGGGACAGAGAGAGACAGAGCATGAACGGGGGAGGGGCAGAGAGAGAGGGAGACACAGAATCGGAAACAGGCTCCAGGCTCCGAGCCATCAGCCCAGAGCCTGACGCGGGGCTCGAACTCACGGACCGCGAGATCGTGAGATCGTGACCTGGCTGAAGTCGGACGCTCAACCGACTGCGCCACCCAGGCGCCCCGACCAGTACCTTTCTGAAACCCTCCTTTTGATTTTGAAGACATCGCTTATCTCTTTCCTTATCTGATTATTCTATCTCAGGGGACTTTTTAGATTTTCCCTAAACGTATTTCCTTAAATTTCATTTTGTTACCACTGCTCTGCCTTAGACCATAACTTTTCTTTCTAGATATATATTCCTTGATGACAAACCAGCCTCATAGCTTCACCTACAACCAACTTACTACTAAATTCAAATCTACATCTCTATTTTAAATCTCTCTCCTGAACTCTCTCCTCACATATTTCCCTCTTGTCTTGGATATCTCAAAGGTAGCTCAACTTAACATGTCCTACTTAGATGTTTCCATAGCTTGTATGAATAAATCAAATTTATCATTTGATACAATAGCCATCTGCTAATTTTTTCTCCTGTCCATTAAAATATCAACTCTCAAGGAACAATGGCATCATTGTTATTCTGATATTTATGTCAAAAATAATTTTTATATAACAGAGAGGAAGACAATAAGAATAATGATATGCACTAAGAATGAAGTGGTACCCAGTTGCATTTAGGAATATCAGCTGGTGTTAACAACTCACAAGTCTATCTCCAGTACCAAGTAACACCTGATGATTTATTCTGCTGTCACTTTCAGCCACCAAAAATAAAAGAGTTGTTTATTACCAAGAAGATGAGCAAGAAAATAATATCTTAATTTCTACTTCAACCCACAACACAATTAAATACGAGAGACAGAAGGAAGGAAAATAATTAAAAGTGTGGAGGAAGACAGGGGAAAATGCATTAAGATGTAAAGGAAAAATCTATGAGAAGGTTCATGTTTATTCAGCATCATATAATGACTGGCAGATTTTCTAACATATAGCCTCGTATCTAGAGACCATGGTGTAGCACTTGAATAAGAGAAAATAATTGTATTTTACAAAGCTAAATGTTCAAGTAGAGAACTAGAACTTCATGTTATCTCTGAATAACAGAGAAGCATTAAGGGAGCAATAATAAAACAACAGGCCTAGTGTGTTACAGGTTAATGAATTGCTGGTCTAGATAGTTCAATCAAAGTAGGCCAATATTGATGTGCCTTTAGAAAGACAGATGGGATATTGCATGTGCCATTCACTATAATGAATTGTCAGGGAGAAAAAATCTTCAGTGTGTGTATAATCATTTATGAGCAGTGGAGGAGGAAACTAAATTATAAGAAGATGTATTTCAATTCAGCTAAAAAAGAAGCAGAGACATTTTTGAGTGTTAAAAAAAGTTTTTTTAATCAGTTACTTTACAGAAATTGGCTATTTTCTAAAGTGACTTATGTGTTGACTCTGAATATATGATTATATTATAATGATCTCATTACAACATGCCCCCTCCAAAATAGATTTTCAATTCACTAATAAAATCTAGGGATGGTAGGGAGTGTGGATTTCAGACATGTGCAGAATAAGAACTAAATCTGAAATATCCACTGTAAATCATGGATATCCAGGACTATGTCTAAGTCATCTTTGCATCTTGAATGCCCAATATAAACATAGATAGTTAATACTCAATATGTGCTTGAATAAATGAATGAGAATTTCTCCCTCCCTCCCTCCCTCTCTCTCTCTCCCTCCCTCACCTTCCTTCCCTCTTCCTTCCTCTCTCTCTCCCTCTCATTAAATTACTGTAAAGCTCATTGGAAATTGACAAGAAATATAAGGAAATGCTTCAGAGCAGCCATTCCTCAGATATCCAAGTAAAAGTCACTTTACTTGGTGACATCAGATCAAACGAAAAGGGAAATAAGTAGTAAATATATAACCAGAGTTCAATGCTTTTTGTTAGTTGGAGATCAAGGTAAAATTAAGAAAGAGATTTTTTGGCATTTTCATAGCAAATATTTCTTTGCACCTCCTCTACCCACCCTTCTGAAAATTATATATTCAACTTTATTTCAACATTTAGCATTCCATTTTACACCAGGTTAATAACTGACAGATGTCCACTGCCGGGAAAAATACAAAGTAGCAAAGGACAGCTACTAATACTGACCAAAAAAAGTGACTACAGAATTCTAAGACTTGATAACAGTGATAGAATTGCAGTACCCTTCAATTCTAATCCTTACTTTCTCCCAAACTTCAACATAGAGTTTATGACCTCCAACTCACAAACTGAAACATATGGATATTATCTTCTTGGGAGAGCTCTTAGTATCCTTGACTATGCTTCCTTTGCCCAGAAGATGGTAGGTTAGGATTTGTCTCTATCATGTACAAAGTGAATTTTCCTATTTAATCATGGCATTTCATTCGACAGAATTTACTAAGTATCGTTTGCAGGAGAGTTTTCTGAATATGGAATATACAGAGCAAACAAAATAGACAAAAGCTCTGACTTCAGGGAACATACATCTAATGTAAATGAAATAAATAGGATAGGAAAGGATAAAATGGGGCCATGAGTGGGTACAACTTAGAACAGGTTCACCAGGAAAGGCCTTCGTGATAAGCTGAACTTGGAATAACGACATACAAGAAAGGAGGAATTGAACCCTGTAGATATCTGATAGAAAAGCATTTTACCCAGAAGAAACAGAAAGTGCAAATCTTGAGTTGAAATTGCATTGACTGTATTTAAGAAAAGCAATGAGAATGTGTCTGGATAGAGTGGTTGAGGATGTGGCAAGACCAAGTCAGCTCATAAAGATGAGAGCAGTGCTGTGGTCTGAATGTTTATGTCTCCCATATTTACATGTTGAAAACCTAATGCCCAAGTGATGGTGTTGGTAGGGAGCCTTCAGTAAGTGATTAGGTCATGAAGGTGAAGCCCTCATGAATGAGATTAGTGTTCTTATGAAAGAGACCCTAGAGACCCCTCACCCCTTCCATCATGTGAGGTTTTGGTGAGAAGTCAGCAGTGTGCACCCCGGAAGAGATCCCTTACTGGACCATGCTGGCACCCTGAGCTCATATTTCTAGTCTCTAGAACAGTGCAAAACAAAATTTGGTTGTTTATAAGCCACCCTGTCTGTAGTATGTTGTTATAGGAGCCCAAACAGACTAAAGCAAACAGTTTAGACCATGTATGAATTTATTGGCCCTTATACAGATGTTGACTTTTGCTGTGAGTGACATGAGGCCTCAACAGATTGTTCCGAAGAAAGAAGTGATATGATATAATTTCAGTTTTGAAGGGTCATCTGACTGATGTCAGATTGAGAATCTGGGTGACTATTCTAGATAATGGTGACAGTCATGGGGAGGTGTGAGAAATGGTAGGATGCTGAATATTTATTTGAAAACACAAAGGATTTGCTAAAAAAACATTTTTGAAGAGTCAGTGTTGATGTTGAGCTTTGTGTCTCTCTGGTACTGATCAGTATTTAATTAGAATTTGGAATTGATCCTCATTTTTGCTACAATGCCAGCTTCCAGAACTTCTCCCTTACGCATGAATATGTCATACTTCAGTGGTATCCCAGGCTATGGTGAGTGGTGTTCATTTTTTTGGAAATAATAAATAGATAAATAGATAGATAAATAAATGCAAAAAGAAAAGGCTATCTATTTTTAAGAAGCCAGTTTTAAAATAAAAAAGACGTCTGAGCTAGCAATTAGTTTAAACAAACAAGCAAAAAAAACACATTTATTTGGGATCACAACCATGACTGGGAAGGACACCAGGCAAGGAGTAGTGACCAGGTAAATGAGGCAGTAAATGAAATCGATGTGGTATGTTCTAGGATTAGGAAGTTACTTTGTTTAGACAACCACATACACATAACAACAGAAAGAAAAGCCACAGAGTATAAGAACTCATTAAAGCTTTTTTCACCATGGAGATCAAGTGCCACCATCCATGGGCTTATTGTATGTCCATTCACGCTCTTCATTTCCCTCTTGCCACCAGCACAGGACAACTCAGATGGGAGCACTGACTCTGGAAAGGGATCATATGTCACGTACAGGTACCTCTGGTTTATCTTTCTGGGTACAGGAATTATTAAATGACTTGCTACCATGGTAACAAGATATAAAGCAAATAAAAATAACCAACAAGGCTATTGTAACTTTGAGATTTTAGAAAAGTGTTACAGAAGACTTTAAAGATCCATAGCCTCTGTGTGTTGTTTTCTCATACCATTCTTAAACTGTTTTTATAATTCTTCCAGGAATGGAACCAAAAGACGCAGTTAAAGAATGGTAAGTTAAAGAATTAAATGGAAAAAAAAATCTACGTGTTCCTTTCTGAAGGAAGGGGAAAAAACATCACACATTAACTATTAACCTGTGATGAATAAAGTTCCCATTGTAGCAATTCGCTTTGTGTAGGGAATGCAGGGTGCTCCGTTGACTTAGCTAAAAGCCAGTTGTAACCAAGAAACTTGTCATAAAGTAACATAGCACCTGAGAGAGATCAATGTAGCAGTGTTCATTAAACTAAGACAAGAAGTATTGATCTGCAGGAAGGGAGAAGAGCCGCAGGGGACTTTTCAATGGTGTGGAGGCAGGAGAAAGAAACAGAGATGAGTGAAATAAACTGTTTTTTTCCATGTCCTTTATCCAAAGTGGAGTTTGCGGTATACTACTAGAATGCATTAAAAAAAAAAAAAGAAATAAATAAAAAGAAAAAAGAAAGAAATGGAATATCAGAAAAACAGCAGAATTCAAGCAGTCCATACAGGGAGGGATGGAAGCAATGCCCCCTACCACACCCATACAGCTGAAGAGGATGTGTTTCTAAGGGTTTGATCTAAAATTTGAGAATATTTCCACGAGTGTTTTAAAAGGTTTCATCTGGACAGTATTAATACTTAAAATATATTCTTAATTGCACAGCTAAGGTATTTAGAAACTAGATCAACACCGTCAACACAGACATTGGGCAACATGGGTGGGGGCAGGGGCTGAGGGATTCAGTATGACCAGTAATCAACAATTGCATTTTTAAAGTGAGAATAGTCCATGGACTAGGAACTCACTCCTACCAACATTCAGGCATATTCACCTACTAGCAACAAAAGTTGATTTGTTCCTCACCATCCACTCTATTTAATAATACCAAGTATAAACATTACTAAATTCTACTACCTAACAGGAAACTGAAATAATGGATCAAGTGATAGCGAAAAGACATAATACCCAGCACAGTACTGTGGAAATATATCCATTCATTCATTCACTCACCCAATAAATACATATTGTGTATTTTATTCTTATCAGTCTGCTAAGTTTGGTTGTGAACTCAAATTCAAACCTTACAAACAAATACAGGTCCAGTCTGCTTGGAATGCATGCTTAAGTATAGAAAAAAAATGTCATCAAATATCACACAAATAATTTAAAAACTGTGCATATAAAATAAAAACAAGATATTGTTAAATTCTATAACAAGAGAGGGTCATCCATCTATTCTGATATTGTTTCCTGAAAATATGACTATGGAATTAATATCTGAAACCTCTACTTCAAGTTACCCAGATGGGGCAGGGCTGGGGGTGGGGGCAGAAAAGGGGTGAGGAAGACCTTTGTACACTTAGGGAGCAGCACCCATAGGGTCCTGAGTGGGAAAGGGGCATGATACTTTAATCAACTAAAATAAGGGCTCTGTGGCTGAAGCACACAAGAATGGTGCCAAACGAGACTGGGGCAGTAGGGGGGAGTCAGGTTAGACAGAACTGTGAACACCATGTTAAGATTTCATCTTCATTGTAAGAGGGAGCTATTTATTGAAAGGTTTTAATGGATGAAAAGTATCACGGTCCAATTTATATTTTTAAAGGATGCCACAACTTGTGGAACAGACTGAAAAGAGGGGAAAAGTGTTTGTAAAGAGGCCAATTTAGAGGCTATACTTCAGTAAGTCCTGTGTGGGATGCTGGTGACCTGAATGAGCATGGTGACTAGAATTATTGAGAAGTGGCAGTAGTAGAAAGTCATAACTGAGAGATTTTAGGGATAATCATTGCCTTAGTCGGGTTGGGCTGCTATTACATAATACCACAGATGATTGATTCATCTTGAGGCAAAATTCCTCTCCAGCTGTGAACCTGTGCAACCAGACAAGTTACATGTTTCCTAAATACAATGATCAGAGAGGCACAGAATAGACATTCTATTCCAAAAGGGGTAAATAGAAAATAATAAAGGGATAATAGGCCCCAAGTAAGTCCAAAACCTAACAGGGCAAACAACATTAAACCTTAAGATTCAAGAATAATCATTTTGGCTCAATTCTCTGCCTCTGGACTCCCTAGGGTCAGTGGCCTTAACTCCATGCATCTCCCAGACTGGAGTTGCATACCCAAGGCTCTCTCAAGCTGGGGTGGTACACCCGCAGCAACCCTGGGCTTGGGTCATGGCCTCTCAGCTCCAGGCAGCATCACTCCCACAGCGGCCTTGGGTACAACCCACACTATAGCTCTCTGCAGGACCTCACCCCAGGGCACTGGGCAGGTGCATCCTGGCCTGCCTAAACCAGAGTGATAGCCTCACACTTTGATATCACTCTGCCCTGGCTATTGCACTCTAGGCCCATGGTGGAAATAGCAACCCTGATGGTCGCTTAATCACTGTGGGGGAGTCATTGTCCCTTTCTCTTGAAGGATAGTGCCTGCCCTATGGAAGATCAGGTCCATAGGGATATCCTTATCAGATGGTCACTGCGCCCATACCCTGAACACATTCTTGTTTTTTTACAAAATGGTTAGCCTGAAAGTTTTCTAAATCTTAAAGTTCAGGTTGCTTTTTGCCTGATAATTCCATCCAAAAGACATTTTTTCTCTTCTCACATTTTGCTATAAGCAGTCAGGAGGAAGTAAGCTACTTCTTCAGCACTTTGCTTAGAAATCTCCTCAGCTAACTATCCACTTTCATCACTTGCAAGTTCTATTTTCCACAAAACACATGAACACAATTCATATAAAGCACTTTGCTGCTTTATAACAAGGATGGCCTTTCCTCCAGTGTCCAATAAGATGCTCTTCATTTCCATCAGAAACCTCATCAGAATCGCCTTTACTGCCTATATTTCCAGCGACAACTCTATTTGTGATTACTTAGGTATTCTCTAAAAATATGAAAGCTTTTCTCTACTTTCTTTTTGAACCACCATCCAGAATTGCCTTTAAAAATACACCCTCGTCCAATCTAGGTGTTTTCTAGCATGCACCTCAAAACTTTTGCAGCCCCTCCTCATTACCCAGTCCCAAAGCCGCTTTCACATTTTTAGAAATTTATTATAGCAGCACCTCACTTCTTAGTATCAATTTCCATCTTAGTATCTTCGGGGTGTTACAAGAAAAATGCCATATACTGGCTGGTTTCAACAATAAACATTCATTTCTCACAGTTCTGAAGGTTGGGAAGTCCAAGATGGAGGCACCGCCAGATTTGGTGTCTGTTGAGTGCCCACTTCCAGTTGATGGATGGCTGTTTTCTCATTTCTTCACATAGCGAGAAGTGGCAGACTCTCAGGTGTCTCTTTTACAAGGACACTAACCTCACCCATGAGGGCTCTACTTATGACTTAACCACTTCTCAAAGCCCCACCCCCAAATACATTCACATTAGAGGTTAGGATCTTAATGTTTGGGAGTGGACTAACAAATAGTCCATAATAATCACCGTACTCACATAACTTATTTGGCATTAGTAGGTGCTAAATAAATATGAGTTAAAACAGTAGCAATTGGGAAAGGAAGTAGACAGGGAAAGAAATTAGGACATAGAAATTTTTAAATAAATATTTGGATACTGGGTGACTTCTGGTAGTTACCAGTAACAAACAGATCACCTCTGAATATTCCAATCAGAAATGTATCACTTAATTGATTTTGAATAAGCAGATTTTAAGTGTCATCAAAAATGACACTTGTAGTCAACTAAGAATGATCTTGGTCCATTTTTAGGCAACTATCTCATATAGTCTGGTAAAAATCAAAGTCACTGTAGAAAAGACAAAACTATGGAGACAGTAAGGAAAAAGATTTGTGGTTGCCAGAGGTTTGCGAGATGGAGGAATTAATAAATTGAGCACAGGGGATTTTTAGGGCAATGAAAATATTCTGTATGATACTATAATGACGGATACAGGTCATTATAGAATTGGGAAAATACATATAAGGTACAACACCAAGAGTGAAACCTAATGTAAACTATAGACTTTAGTCAATAATAATATATTAATTTGTCCCATCATTGTAATAAACACTAATGCAAAATTTTAGTAATAAAAGCTTAAGAAGAAGGGAGGGAGTATAATAAAACTGTCCTTTCTATTCAATTTCTTTTTGTAAACCTGAAACTGCTTTAAAAAAATAAGGTCTATTAATTAAAAATAAGTCAGTTATTATAATCTTTTCATTCTTGCTAACATCATTCTTACTAAAATCATGGTATTTAATTTTTCCAAATAATACTGAGTACCATCTACCTGAAATAAAAACATAAAGAAATATAAAAATATTAGAAGTAAATTAAGAATAACAATAACAGTGTTAACCATATTGACATCTTGCACAGATTTAAAGATGTGGTATTCTATTTATAGACTTACAAAAATTCAATCTTGACAAAGCTCTCAGCTTTGAGGTTCATAGTTTTGAGATTCATACAATAAATACTCCTACAAACACTTTTCTGGTCCCTGTCAATATAAGAATAATGCCTTATTAGTAAGTAACTTTACTGCTTTCCAATGAAATAAATCATTAGATCAGATGAATTGAACAAAGCTAAAACTCTTTACTCAATGAAACTTTGTTCAGTCATCAAAGGGTGTTTAACTTTTAACCATACGTGTTGCTATCTATGGCCATATGAGAGAGAGAGAGAGAGATGGTCACGTTCTAGAATCTTGACTATAAGACCACAGAGATGGGAAGTTAGTGTCCATTACTTCTTTGTGTGTACCATGCAAAAATGGGATAATTAATTTTGTGTTACCTTTGTCGTGTTTTGTTTTTATGTGTTTGATGCAGTTCATTCACAAAGAAATGCAGGTGGAATAGAAAGGATGGGATTGGAGATTTTAAATTATTCTAATCTATCTTGACCATCTGTAACTCACCTACTTATTTATAAATTGTGGGTTTTTTTGATAAACTGTAGCTACTTTATTTACAGGTAAATTTTAAATCATGCAAAAAATTAAGTAGGACCTATTCCACAGGAACATATAAGAACAGCTAATTCTTCATCTATGAGATGAAAATCATCTGTGAGATTAAAATTATTGGATATCAATGAACAAGATATTGTTATCCTCAAGGTTATATGAGTCATCTTGCCACAAGTAAAGTCTTTGGGGAGGATCCATATGAGGAATTATAACGAAGCATCTAAAGTTAGCAGAACAATTAGGAGTAAATTAGTGAGAAGCATTCAATAGTACTTGCTATCTTCCAGATTGTGCCATGTGTTAAGGTTTTCTCTATTCATCCAGTAGTTTTTGTGCATCTACATTAAGCCAAGAACAGTTCTACACATGAGAGAGACAGTAGTAAACCAAAACCCTGCCCTCATAAGATTTGATGTTCTAGGGAGGGGAGAAAAACATAGGAGGGAACTGGTTAACTGCATACAAAAATATGAAGGGAGAGTTTATACTGGAAGAGATACTTGAGTTGGGTTTATTGGACTGTTCTCTAAGGGGTAAGGGCACACAGATCAGTATATGCATGGAAAGCAGGCTAAATGAGCATGATACATTTGGAAAAGAACAAATGGTTTATGGTGCATATTATATACAGGAAGGAGGCATGCAAAAAGAGGAAGGTTAGCCAATATTTTGAAATTTAAAATTTATCATAATGGCAATACAATTGCATGTATTTAAGACAGAAATAAGCATGATCGGTTCTGTTTTAAAAATAGCATGGGAAAAAGTAAAAATAGCATATGGATTGAATTTCAGAATGTGAAAATGAGAAGCAGTAAGCATTGTCAGAAGGAAAATACAATAGTCCATGTGAAAGATAATGAGGGCACAGAGTAAGGTTCTCTATATGCTCTATATGTGCATACAGAGAACCTCTTTACTTTTAGAAAAGAATCACCTGAAACCGGAATATAAAATGTACAACTTGGAGCAGATGTCATGGACCTAGGCTGAGACAAAGGCAGCAAGAATCCTGCCAAAGGAGTCAGAAATAAAGCATGTGTGTGTCAGACACACAAACAAGGGGAAAATAGTTCCCAGAAAGAAGAGTTGAGTTTTAAGACTTAGAAGGCTAGGGGCGCCTGGGTGACTGCCCAGAGCCTGGAGCCTGTCTCAGAAACTGTGTTTCCCTCTCTCTCTGTCCCTACCCCCCTCATGCTCTGTCTCTGAAAAATGAATAAACCTTAAAAAAAATTAAATAATAAAAAAGACTTGGAAGGCTGTCAGAATATATAGTCACTTGTAATATTATTTAAATATGGTTATTTTAATATTTTAAATAATCATGATATTTATCAAGCCAGCCTGTGATGATCTAGTAAGATGTCCTAAGTATTCTGCAGTGGCAGAAAAAGAAGGAGAAAGAAAAGAAATAGAAACCGAGTGAAAAACCCATGGAGATCTCGAAGTGATGCTCAAATATCACAGTCACCCACTTACATCCTCTCAAAACTGACATTCGCGTTCAATACATTCAACATCATTCTAGACAATCCTTACTCCTAGTCTATTTCCCTTCTAACTCTCCATTCCTCAAACATGTCTTCTCTATATTTGAAATGATAATTTTGCTTCCTGTTTCACTGAGAAAAATGCAGAATAGCAATAACTCAAGCCCTAAAAACACTCTATCAACTCTTCATTTAAAGAGCCTTCTCTTGACTCCACATATCCTTACGGCTACTCCCCAATTTTTCTGCTCCTCTTTACAGAAAAAAAGACTTCTCAGAGGAGTTGTCTATACTCATTGCTACTATCTCTCCTTTTCTCTCTTGAATCCACTTGAATCTGGCTTTCTTCCCCACCACTACTCCAAAACCACTATTGTCACAGACACTGCTAACGCCAACAAAGCCCAAAGGTCAGTCCTCAATACTCTTCCTTGTTGGCCTGCCAGCAATTTCTGACATAATAGATTACTCCCTCCTCCCTGAAAAACTTTCTTCTCTTGGCTTCTAGAAATTCTTGTCAACTCCCCTCTGTCTCACTGGCTAATACTTCTCAGACTCTTTGCTGGCTTCTCATCATCTGTCTGTTCTCATTCTGTTAAAGTGCTTCAAGACATAAGCCTTGGTTCTATTTTCTTTTTTATCTACACTTACTCCTTTGGTGATCTGATCCAATTCCTTGACTTCAAATAACATCTATATTCTTATGATTGTCAAATCTGTATCTCCAGACTGGACCTCTCCTTAACTTCAGGTTACAATATAGAACTCTAGCCACCATTTTCATTCTGATAGTAACATATATTGCAAACCCAATGTATCTAAAATTAATCTCCTAATTTCCTCTATTACTACAGATATTTTTTATATGTGAATTAATATCAACTTCATTCTTTTGGGTGCTCAGATCAAAAATCTTGCAGACATCCTCTGTCCCACACCAAACTTTCAATCTAAAAGCAAACCCGCTAGAGGAGCCTGAGTGGCTCAGTCGGTTGAGCATCCAACTTCGGCTCAGGACATGATCTCACAGCTCATGAGTTCAAGCCCCATGTCAGTCTCTGTGCTGACAGCTCAGGGCCTGGAGCCTGCTTTGGATTCTGTGTCTCCATCTCTCTCTGTCCTTCCCTGCCCATGCTCTCTCTCTCTCTCAAAACTAAATAAACATTTAAAAAAACATGAATAAGCTTTTAAAAAATAAAAATAAATAAAGGCAAAGCCTCTTGGCTTTACACGCAAGTATTTCCAAAATCTGACCATTTCTCAGCATCTTTATTGATACCGCCGAGGACAAGGCCACCATTATAACTCCCAGGGATTATCACAACAACCTTCAAACTGGTCTTCCTCCTGTCACCTATGTCCTTTTAGTATCTGTTCTCAAACAACAGGCAGAGTGATTACCTTAAAATATAATTTATATCATACATTCTTAGCTCACAAACTTTGCATGGCTCCCTACCTAACTCAGAGTAAATGCCAAAGCCCTCTTGCCAGCCACTTATATGGCCATGTCTCCTACTACCAGACCCTCACTCATTCTCCAAAACCACACTGGCCTCTTTATTGTTCTGAAAGCATACCAGGTACCCACCCAACTCCATTTTGCCCCTGCTCAAAACTCTGCCTAGAATTCTCTTTTCCAGATATTGTCATATTTCCTTCTTAGAGTCTTTATGCAAACATCACTATCTCAGAAAACCTTCCTTGAAAACTGTGCTGAAAATTGCAACACATCCCATCAGCATATCCTATCTCCTTCACTGTCTTATTTTATTCCTAATATGTTTCTTGTAATATACCACACAATTTATATGTCTCATTTTTTTTTCCCTGATCACCCCCCCCAGAATGTCACCCTAGTGAGGACATGTGTTGTTGCTGTTCACTGTTGGATCTATAGCATGAAGATCCATTTTTAACACTCGAGGTCATTTAATAAGTAACCATTGAATAGATAAATTATGAATATTTTAGTCTGATAAAATATCATCAGACTACTAGAGTTAAGGAGTAGTAATAGGGAGGAGAGAGGGTGAAAAGGAGTTTTCCTGTCCCAAAGCAATAGTAGAGAAGAGGAAGCCCCAAACCATCTGGTGGTTGCAAGAACTGGAAGGCGATCTATGGTCCTACCTCAATGTTCACCCCATATCTGGATAATAGAAATATTTCTAGTGGTGTTCATTTTGGAAAATTTCAGAAGCACCTGCATGGCTCAGTCAGTTAAGTTTCTGACTCTTGATTTTGGCTCAGGTCATAATCTCCCGTTGGTAAGATCGAGCTCTGCATTGGGCTCTGCTCTGGCAGCATTCCATTTGGGTAAACTAATTGTATTTTAAATTTATTTTCTCATCAAGTTAATACAGGGCCTGATGCTTGCTTTGTATGCATTTTATAGTTTTATAAGCTGAAACACATGAAGATTTAATATCTTATCAAGAATCTCAAAGCAAATCAATAATGAGCCAGAAAAATAAATTATGGCTTCTATATTTCTAGACACTATTTGAAATCACTAAATGCTACTTTATAAGACAAATAGATAAATATATACAGTATTTTGTAGTCATATAATATTTTCCCTAAGGAATAATAGCATAAGGTTTTTGATATTATTACTTATATATTGTGACTCATAGCCAGAAAGAAACTGATAGCTAGGCCAAGAGAAAAATCTATTTTCATGCCAAATTATAGCCATTTACAAGGATGGATTCACATATAACATATGGCCCAAGTCCTATTGATTTTGCTTATGACTATTAAGTTTCTGAAGTGTTAGATGTTAAAACATCTTGTTCCCGTTTGTGCTAGCTTAGCTATTCCCATTAACATTAATAGGAGTTCTAGATTACATTCAGAGAATATGTAGTATTTCATAGAATTTTATTACCAATTATGTTATGGCCGCTTATGATATTTCCAGTCATATTTACTAAAATGTTACACAGCATATTTTGCCTGAGAAAAATTTCAAGTGATCATCAAAGGGCTGGGGTATATTTTAAGTAGCATTACTGTTGTGACATGATTAACTTTTCATTCTTGAGGGTTAAAAGCATCATCAGTCATTTCTTTTGCATTTAGAGGAGGATATCATTGCGATATATCATCTTAATGAAGGCTAAGGAGCAGCACAATAAGATGTAAATACCCCGCCTTTTATGGGTCATCGTCTCTGAAATGTATACCCAAAAGGGATGCCCAGCTTCTGGTCTTTAATTTATTCAACTATTTCAGAGGCTGTCAAATAACCTGGAAATAATAATCACCCCTATGTTTACCAGTTCACTGTTAAGGTTTTTGTAAAGTGCATCTTTGTAGTCTTAAAATTAGGCCTTTAGTAGCAGAGGTTTGTTTTCTTTGCACTTTTTGTGTACATAATGTATAATGCCACATTCCTACGCTCACAGCGGTTAGGAAAACATGGCCAATATAAAATAACGAAGCTAGAGGAGACCTAATCAGTTGCCTCTTTGTCTAACTCCTTCCTGCAGAGTCTAAAAAGTGGGGCTCTCAGGTACATGTAGGTCGTCAAAGCAATTTCCTCGTTTCCTGGAAAGTCCAAATTATTTTCTATCCATTCTGCTTTCTCTAGTGTCAGAAGTAAGGGAACAAAATTTTCACTTTCTTGCTAATTATTTTTACTCTGGCTCATACTCTCTACTTTCTATTGGAATTGTAATTCACCAGGCTAGTAAGTATGTTACTTTTTGACTTTTATATCTTCTTTTTGACTTCTTTCCTAATATTTTCTTTTGTTTTCATTTAGGTCAAAAAACGAACGATCAATAAAACCTGCAACAAATAAGCCATAAAGAAAGCTGCACTATTTATTGGACTAGACTTCTAACAGCATATCAACTGAATGTTAAAAATGTTAAATTGTCTGTAACAGAGCAAAGTGAGTTACTAACAGACTCATTTATCCTACAAAGAACCTTGAAAGTCTCATGTGTATGTATATGTATATATCTATTCCCATACATATGTATATATACATAAGCAGGCATGTAGTCAATGAGCTAGCAATTATAAATATTGTAGGTTTTATAACCATTGATCATTTTAACTAAGATGTATCATTACCAGCCCTCTTATTCATTCTTGAGCCTATATTCTGACAAAAGTTCACCAAACTCTGCAGTAAACTGGAAACAGTATATCATTCTCCATCTTTTCCCATTCACTTTTATTACAAATCAACTGAGATTAGATAAAACCTCTTAGCTTACACTTAATGCCAGTGAAACCATTTTTCCTCAAGTACTATGAACAGAGATTTGTGTTTTCATAGTATCATAGTTCGTTTGAGATTACCTTCATATTCCATGATGACGACAAAAACAAAAATGTTATCTTCGGTTTCAAATCCATTAAAAGTTCTTATTTACCTTGAGACCCAAAAGGAATTATTTCATACCTCACCAATTCATTTTATGTGTCCATTCTTTCATTGGACATTATTGAGTGCCTTCCAAAAGATTAACCTCGAGTTTACAGTTTGGTGAGAAAAAGTAACACAAAAGTAAAATGCATTGTGAGCGCTGCCATAAGGAAGGTATGCATGTGTGCTACACAAACACAAAGGAATGAAATAATTCTTCCTGGGGAAATGAAGGAAAGCCATGCAAGAGGTATTATTATAAGTTGAATTTTGAATAAGAGAGAGATTTCATAGGCAGCTTTTCCTGTCTCAAATGTGGTGCTACTACATCTGTATACTTCAAAATTACCTGGCGGCATTCGAAAACATAACTCCTAAGAAAACTGCAGATTGATCTGTGTGGGTTAAATATTAAAAAGACAGAAGGGTATGGTGGGAAATAAACTAGAACAAAGGGAAATGAATTATTAAGAATGTTTTATGCCATAGTAAACCTTTTGGACTTTACGTTGTTGGTAATAAGAAGTAGATGAACAAAAGTGTCCTGATTAAATTGGAATTGTTAAAAGAGTAACCCTAACCAGATGAACAAGTTAGGAAGTCTTCCAGACATCATGTTTTCCAGGATGAAGATGATATTAAACCACATGGAATGATTCTAATGATGGCATCAAGCAGAATCATTCTAGAAAGAGGCATTCACGGTGGCCTAAAAATACAAGTTAAATTGTAGAATCCGTGGAGTTTTGATTTGAGATGAAATATAATATAAATTATTAATTTACATTCTGTTATATATCCCCCAAATTTTATCATTGCCTAGAGCAACATACACACTTCAATAAGATTGTAAAAGATAGATCAGTGTAAAGAGTAAAAGAAGGTCAAAATGTGGGGTGTAATCAGAGAGAATAAACCATGTAAATCCATGCAATAAAACTAGGCATACTCTCTCAATACATTTTATTTCAGCATTAATTAATTCAAACTTCATTGTTCACCTTTTCAGGAAAAAATATCCGAATATAAAACAAATTTGTTTAAACTCAATAAATTTAAAAATAAACATGAAGGACTGGGTAATAAAGTCAATAATTAGAGAATGGAAATTCAAGATAGATCATAAAGAAGCAGAAATAAAAAGGAAGTAAAATATTTATTAAGCACAAGTTTGAGGCAGGCACTATTATAGGAACACATGCATGATTCCTTACATGCCTCTGATTCACCCTTGATATTTTTGTGCATGGCTGTATTACAGTGGGGTAAGTGTGGATAATTTTATCTTCTAAATTGTCTGTAATATTAAATATACTAAGTCTATGTTCAAGTTCATAATATTTTCCACTCAATGGAATAGTAAACTATGAAATATTAGTTTTGGAATGAATACATTAGAATCACAATCTCACTAATTTACTTTACATCTAAGAAATGTATATCCCAAATATGAGAAATGATGTGTACAAAGACTTAGTGATTGTTAGTGGGAAGCTTACCAAACCTGCAATCTGTCTCAGCATTAAGGTAAATATAAACTGATTGCATTTGGATTCCTCTGGTTTTGGTAAAAGGAGTTATATGATCCTTTTCACCCTGCATGATTTTTTTACTTGAAATTCAAACATACATGAATGGGTGACTGTCCACTATTTCATCAGTATACAGTCTGAAAATATTCATTCCAAGAATCATTTGAAAAAGCAGGAACACTAGTTTTGGAATATGATGTTGAAATAAAATGGGAAAAAATAAGAATAAAGGATTTTTTCAACAAATCTTGGGAGAGATAAGGAACTAGGGAAGAGAAACTTAAGCCTAATTTCCCATTTAAGTTAGGAAAGAGATCTCTGGATGCATGTAAGTCAGTTTGTCATTTATACTTTGACATGACTTATCATGAACAAGATTAAGGCTGCCATTGTACATCAAGGAGAAATGCTAGTGCAGCTACGAACAGTAGATTAGAGAAAGTTCATTCAGCATTTTTTCCAACTAAAAAATCCTCATTACCTTGAGACCACAGTTAACAAGTGTCAAACATTGGATATTTGAATATAGTGACAGTCACCATACCCCCAAAGGCTCTTATTAAGCATCCATAGTTATCAACAACAAAGTAAACACAAAACGCATTTATAAGCAGCTTATAAAAGCTATAATATAGGTCCTGTAAAATTTCAATCATGAGAGTATGATGATAAACTATACAATATCTATTAGTACCATTATTAGGTTCAGAAATGTAATTGATGTATTTTATGGGCTGTGTTTAGTGTGTGTGTGAAAGCAAGAAATTTTTCAGGATTTCACAGGTGCTCTAGAAAGCTGTGCTTTCCCTCTTTTCCATCCCACTCCACCTCTTCCCCCATAGTAAGACTGAACACCAAAAATGGTCCTGACCCTGTGCAATGAACAACATAAAAGGAGAACTCAGAACGAATACTCCATTTCTGGATGGAATGTTAAGATATAGTGATTATTGCCTTTCTTTCAACCCTTGCTCATTTCTGGTTGCATTCTTCATTTGCAATACACATCTCTTGAAGTCTTCTTATGCCTTCTGAATAAATGAATATGTGATCAAAAGTAACAAGTGGATATCTTCCTCTCCTGTCAAAAATAACTGATCATCATAATTGGGTACATTCAGGTCTCTGTTAAGATAGTCAGTATCCAGTGTTAATACCTTCAGCCAAATTTTGTTTTTTGGTACAGAGTTCTACATTTATGTTAAAAATATCTACTAGAAAACCAACCAAGAAATCAGGAGGGACCATCATAAATGAGCACTAGGTTACAGGGCATAGACTCTAAAACAGTTCAGAATAGGCCTAAAGAGCATTGGGAAAATGGTAATAAAAGTGACAAGAGAAATTACTCCTGTTCAAACCATTTCACTATTTTATTACAAAAGTTAGTAGTTTGTTCTGCCTTCTTGAGATTTTGCTGATTCTCAAATTTTCAGCCACAAGAGAGCAAGGAGAATCAACAAATCAATCAGTTAAATTCAAACTCTGAAATCAGTGAGATCACACTCCCAAAACATTTTTCAACCTTTCAAGGAGACAGTGACACAGCCCTGTCCCTATGGCTAGCGAAAAGTAATAAATTGGCTTTTTCATTATTTTTTCTGAGAATTTCCACCTTCATGATGTCTGAGAAACCTTAACAGACTATATGACCATTAAATTTAAGCTTCCCTGTAGACTTATTAAATTTCAAAACTGGATGGGACTTGAAAAATCATCTTGTGACTAATTCATCTTCATTTTACAGAAGACAGGGTTACACATTTGAATTTCTATTTTCATTTCTCTGAGTATAAAATTAAGAAAATGGACACTTTTACTGAGTGATATCTTAATCCAAATGACATTTCTTTAGCTTCAAAAGCAGTACTAGATATCCATTATCTAACGTTTCTTTAGAAACGTTGTAACTATTGAGCATTAAGGAGCACTTTGAATAAGACAGACACTAAATTAAATAAACAAGTAAGTGATGCTTATCTCTCTCCTGTTATAATAGGAAACAGAATCAAGGTAAGAAAAAGACTTTTTTCTTTTCAAATATATTCTATAATTCAACAGTAAATAAGCTTTCTACTTTTTTTTTCATATAATAAAAGCAAAAAAAGTTCTGTCCACATTTCCTTTGTGTGAATGATTTGTTGTCCTAAACTTCTGAATTTCAATTTTCATTTTATTTCTCTTTACCTTAATGTTAGTGTGTGTGTAATCAAAGGTTTTGCCACAAAATTTCATAAAATAATGTATTTTCTGTGGCTAACAGGGAGATTTTACTAATCATAGAACAAGTAGCTAAATCTTTTTCAGTATAAGAGAAAATATTGACATCTGCCATAAAAATATTTGTCCTTTTAAGGGTTCAAACTTCAGCAATTAATGTATACCTTGTACATTTATGTTTTAAATGTTAACAACCCTTTCAAAGTGAACAAGGTTTCATCACACAAGAAAGATCTCTTAGCTTTATAATCTAAACAAAATTTGAGTACAATATATTTTATGTAGAATTTTCATAACATGAAGCTAATTATTAGAAACAATTTGTTAATTGACTGTTTCTAAATGGGTACTCGGGAATATCCTTTGATATAGAAAGTGATGTGAACCCAGTGTCTGATCTTGGTTTTTGATACCATTCTCCAATAAATGGAATCAGTGCTCCTTGTAGAAATGATTGATTCTAGCACCAAGACAGAGGATATACAAGATGAGCCTCAATGATCTTGTAGTGTCAGAAAGGAAGACAGTGGTCAAAAATAAAAGGATGGAGGTCTGTCAAAGGGACACAGCAGCCAACTGAGACAGCTTGCAATGGTCAAAGATGGAGCAAATTGAGCAAGAAAATAATCAACATATTACCATATCATACTCTAAAGTATATTTTTATAAGTATAAAGATATAAAATTAATATCAATGCTGGATGAATAAGTGATTGAATAAATAAGTAAATGGAAAAGAAGAAAAAAAATCTGTGTAGGAAAACTTCAAATTATTTATGTGTATATCCTCCTCCAAGAAGGTGAAACAACTTCTCACTTCTTAAATGTGGGCTACACAGTGACTTATTTCCAAAGAACAGTGTGGAAAGCAGGAAAAGTAACTTTACCATTGAGAAACTTGACAAACATTACCATAGCCAGGTATTCACAGTTAACATCAACAGTGATGATTCATATTAATAATATGTACCCTTGAGATAACGTGATGCGAATGGCACTGTATCTCTGTGATCTTTTTCTTAAATGCCCAAATCCTCACTGTAACCGAGAAAAAAATCAGACAAACTCAATCTGAGGGATATTATACAAAACGCTAATCAGAACTCCTCGAAACTGTCAAGGTCATCAAGGGAAGTCTGAGAAACTGTCTTAGTCAAGAAAAGCCTTATAAGATATGATGAGTAAATATAATGTGGTATCTTGGATGAGGTTATGAAACAGAAAAAAAAATGTCACTGAGGAAAAACTAAGAAACTCTGAAAAATGTACAAGATTTAGTTAATACTAACTTACCAGTATTCATTCATTAGTTGTGACAAATGCACCAGAGAAACGTAAGATATTAACAATAGGGGAAACTGACTGGGGTACACATAATTTCTTTGTAGCTATTTTTTTTTATTTTTTTTTATTTTTTTTTATTTTTGGGGCAGAGAGAGACAGAGCATGAACGGGGGAGGGTCAGAGAGAGAGGGAGACACAGAATCGGAAACAGGCTCCAGGCTCTGAGCCATCAGCCCAGAGCCTGACGCGGGGCTCGAACTCACGGACCGCGAGATCGTGACCTGGCTGAAGTCGGACGCTTAACCGACTGCGCCACCCAGGCGCCCCTGTAGCTATTTTTTTTAATAAATCTAAAACTATTGTCAAATAAAAAGTTTGCTTTTTAGAAGAGTCATATACAATTTTCCTAAAATCGGACAGTGGGTAAAATCCTATTTTATGCAGAAACAATCACTATAAAGTTGTTTAGAAGACAAATCCTTGACGAGCCATATTTTCTTCTCCTAACAGATAAACCTAGAGAATATTTTTGGAACAACTTCTATCACCAGGCATTTAAGTACTTAATATTTATCTTATTTACTTCCTCTACTGAGGCCAATGACAATAATATCTGATATTTAGTAAGTAGTAAAGGTGAAGAAAGTGTCATTTTTCATGCATTGTCTTAATCATGATAACAAAACAAGACTTTTATATATGAAAAGCATAAGAAAGCTCTAAGAAGTGTTTGTGATGCTCAGTCTTATGAGAAGGTTGACAGGTCTAATGGAACAAACAACTGAGGTGAAATAAAGCTAGTACCATAATTTCAAGCAAGTGGGTTTAAGTCCAGGTCCTTTTGCCTTTGTGGGGATAACTGCAGATGCTTTCATTTTAACTGCAGGGGAAGATAAAGAGATGGGACAAAATCAAGGTTTAAGTCACACAAATTCAAGCTTCTATTTCCTGGTGAAAACTACATGATTCATCTTTATATCAACAGGATGGGTTGACTTTTAAAGTTTAATTAGGTAGGATGTTTATGGAATACCTAATCAGAGTTTAAAATTATCATTACATATGAATAAATATAAATACAGTTTCTCCAAATATGCTCTGTTTATTCACTCTAAAGCCTAGAAAACTTTTCTTTTTAAATCAAAAAGACAAATAATGGAAAGTAACTCTAGCCTCAACAAAAGGGACCTTCAAATATTGCCATAATTATCAGAAGAAATTTTGAAGCATTCATACAAATTTGAGCACCAATACCTTTGTATGTAAACTTCATCAAATGTTTTTGTTAAAGATTTCGCTATGATTTTAAACTACACAAGGGTGACAGCAGCTTCATAAACAAACATTATTTTAAGGCAGGTGTCATATATTTCCTAGAACAAAATTCTTTGGTTTCCCAAGATGGAAATTGTCTCTGTGTAGCCTGAGTATAGGAATGAGAAGAAAATCCAAAGATCTACCTGAACCCCGTCCATAAATTGGAGAATACCATAAATGTAGGTTGGTATTATATTTTTTGTTCTAAGTTTATATGAGACGATGTGCTCCCTTTTTATTTCCATTGTTGACAAAGGCACATTCACTTCCTAAGTGTTATGACAAGTAAATTATGCTATTGTCAGTAAGTGCACAGATCTGATTTTCCAACTGATTGTCGGCACTTTAAAAATTTTTTATTGAATTAAAATATATGTACAGAAGAGTACACACAAATCCATAAGTTTAATGGTCTCTGAAACTGAGCATACCATGTGATGAACACACATACCACGCATGACTACATTGCCAGTAATCATAAATCCCTCTAATACCTCCTGAAGTTACTGCCCACTCCCCAAAGATAACCATTAACTTCAACAACATGGGTTAGTTTTGTCTGTCTTGTACTTTATGTGATGGACTATACACTGTGTACTCTTTTGTTTGTGGCTCCTTTCACCCAGCATTCATGCTTGTATGATTCATCCATATGTTAAGTGCCCTGAAGTTTGTTTATTCTCCGCATACCCAGTGTGGCATTCCATTGTGTGGGTGTATGAGCACACATTTACCCACTGCTGTCTTGACAGGTATTTGAGTAGTTTCCAGCTTGGGACTAATACAAATACTTCTGTGATGAAGAGTCTGCTACATGATTTGGGGTGACTGTCTGTACACATTTCTGCTGGGTTTCTTAGATTATGCATATGGCCCTGCTTTAACAGATACTACTGCCAGCTTTTGACAGATTCACTTAAAAGTCACTGAACACTGATGTTAAAAAGTAAAACATAAATAAACCCTATTCCAAAAGCAAGCAAGCCAGCAAGTTTGGTTAGCCTCTGAACTCTGAACTCTCAAGAATCAAGTATGAAACATATCTGTAGGAAAAAAAGTATCCACATAAATAGAATAAAATATTTTCAGTTTTTATATTTCAAACAAGTTTCATTGGAGGCTACTTTATAAATGATTGACTTTCAAGAAAGGCATTTTTAACAGTGTAGTTGATGTATTCTAAATTTTGACTTTGTGAATAATGGAAAGAGTGGTTACTGGGCAAGCAGCAGCTTTTGGAAGGCCCTTTCACCATATAACATGTCAGAATAACAGATGGCATACACTGTAAAGAAAATTAATTTAAATAAGTCAGGTAAAAACCCACCTTTCTTGAAAGAAAAGATATTTTGTATAAGAAGTTCATCTTATTTATTGCCTACCTGGACAGGTAATGTATTCAGGTTTTTCCAATCTATTCCTTTGTGATAAAACAGACCTTAAACACTCATCATAAGCGCTACCACTCCTCAAGTCCTCCTTCACTTAATGTGTTCTTACATTTATCACTTAATTGTAGAATTCTGTGTTTCTAATTTTAAAAATTGGCTTTCTTTTTTTTATTATTATGCCACGTGTGGTAAACTTTTCATTGTAAGTAATGACAGAAGCCTTGAAAAAATATGGCAATATTATTTCTATGATTCTTTAATGTGATATATTACCTGTGTGTGGTGCTTCTCTGCCTTAACTACAGACTCATAAATTTAAAATGTGTTGGTGTTTAAACATTTTGTTTCATTTTATAAAATTTTACATTGTCCAATTTTCAGTCACAGATATTAAAACATGCAATGCTTCTCCTTACAATAAAAGAAAGACCTTGGAAAAACAAACATCACTTACACCATGTTGACAACCATTTCACATGCTAGGGTTAGAGTTTATTGACCTTCAAAACACTGAATATACCCTTCTCATCAGAGACATTATATAAGAACATCTCCACTGATGATTTAAATGTATGCAAAGTTACCAACATTAGGGTTTGTATTTGTGTGGGTGTATAGGCGTGTGTACAACCCTGTGTTCTGACACATAAATTCTAGTACAGATATATTATACATGCGCACATAATGGCTCAATAAATGTGGATGTTATTAGTCATTAACTCAAGAGACATTTTTAGTTTTCTATTGTGCTCAATGCTCTGTGCTAAATACTTGAGAGTGACAAGGGTGAGTACAACAAATAACATAAGGCCTAGAAAGGAATGTAATACATGCACACAGTGAATGTAAGTTACAAAATGATATGAGCCATGAGAAAGGTACATAGCAATATTCATTTTATGAGGGTAGTGTTGTATTTTATGAAGATGAGGATTATGGGAGGATGATTTAAAAAATGATGTGAGTTTTGGAAATGATGGGTAGAAATTGGACTTGTGGACACGTGAGATGGGCATTATATGCGAGAGAGCAATGTATGAAGCCAGGACACGGGAGCAGTCTAGTTTGATGGAGATATAAAGCATAGTAAGGGGAGGAATAGTAGGTAGAAATGTACTGTGTCACTTCAATTCTGACCTGTGAAAATTGGTCACCCCAATTCAGGGTCCTAAGTGCATAGGATATTCCTAATAGATTCACATAATTTCTCTAAATCTCTATTTACACATCTGTAAAATAATCAAGCTGAACTAAATCAACTGGTTTCCAGACACCAAATTTATGGAGCCAGCTGTAAATTCATGTTATGTATAGTATATGATAGGTATTTACTTACATGTACATATAAAACCTTTCCATTCAAAGCTGATATGGTCGTCTACTCCAGTAAATAAATATATTTGTGAAAATAGAGTCATAAAATTGTCTTTTAAACTGTGTGCTTTTAAAGACAAACTTATTATCATTTTGGATGACATAATTTTTCACTCAGAGAAGTAAATGAAACTGGAAAAAATAGTAAAAGAAAAATGGATAAATGAATAGAGAAATCAGAAATATGGCTGGGGAAAAAAGTATACATATGGACACAAATTAGATGATATGATTATAAAGGTACTTGCATTTATAATTTCTAGGATTAAAAAATCCTAAGAATACTTTAAACAAAGCATGTAAAATATCTATATGAAGCAAAATTTAAAAGACTAATAAAAGAAAGTAGCATCACCTCCACCTCATTCTTTTGGCTGAAACAGTCATAGAGCAAGAAAATAGAGACCATACTGTCTTCTTAGGTAGGTACGCTGAACCTCATAAAAATGGAAACATTTTCTCTGAAAAAACCAAGAGTATTATTTTTGAACCAGACAAGCTAATTCTGATATTATAATGGGAAAAAAATTTCAAGCAATAATTTCTAAGAACATCCTGATTAAAACTGTATTGAGAGGGTATATCCTTTCAGATGATGTCAAACCACAATTATTAAATGCAATTTCACTTGAATGTGGATAAACATATCATAAGAACAAACGAAAATGTCCAAAATGGTATAGATTTAAGGTCCTTAAATATATGATAAGGGTACAAAACTAGTGGGGTGAATATAAATTTTCCTAAATAATATTGGGAACAGAGTAATCAGCAGTAAAAAATGTATTTATAAGATAAATTTTAAATAAAAATAAATTACATGTAGCTCAAAGATTTGAACATACAAAAAGAACGGTACCTGAAGAAAAAATGATCATTTTAAAAGGTAATTTCGGAATAAAAAAAGGCATTTCTAAATATAAAACAAAGAACCATGAAGATATAAATTAGACTTGAGAACAAATGTCTTTTAATTTACTCTGTACGAAAACATTATTACAAAAACAAACGGGGAAGGGGTGCCTGAATGGCTCAGTCAATTAAGCGGCCAACTGCAGAGCCTGTTTGGGATTGTTTCTCTCTCCATTTTCCTCTGTTCCTCCCCCACTTGTGTTCTCTCTCTTTCTCTCTCTCTCATTTTCTCTCTCTCAAAATAAATAAACTTTAAAAAAAAATGTGGGGGGAATCACTTGCAAAAGGACTAATTTCCTTTACATATATGGCAGGTTAAATGTGGCTGTAAATTTGTTAACATTCCTTCCTTCAGAGGTATAATTTCCTCTCCCTTTCATGTTGGGTTTACCAGTGAAGATTTTGATCCTAGAGTTAAGCAAAAGTGGTGCTATGTCTATCCCAGGCTTGTCTTTAAAATGATCCATAGTTTCTGCCTTTATCAGTTGGACCCCTTAGGCCACTAATCTGAGGAAGCCCATGTTGTTCGCACTGAACTACCGCATTGAAAGAAGGATGCTTGACTAGCCTACAGCTGCTTATGTGAGTAAGGAAGAATTTACATGATGTTAGTCCCAGCTATTATCTGACTGTCATTAATGCAGAGATTATTTTGGATTATCTAGGCTGGCCTCATATAATCAATAGGTCCTTAAAAGTAAAAGAGGAGGATAGGAAAGTGAGTGACAGAAATGAAATTAAAAAAAAAAAAAAAAAAACGGGAGATAGTTAAAGCAAGAGAGAGACCCAATCTATAATGACTGGGTTTGAAGATGGAAGAAAGGGATCATGAGCCAAGGAATGTGGGTAGCCTGTAGACTGGGAATGGCCCTCAGCTGACAGTCAACAAGGTAACAGTGAATTTAGTCTTATAACTGAGATAAACTTGTAAATTGAGAGACTTAATTCTTCCAACAACTTAGTATAGTTCTATTGAGACCTTAATTGACATTCACTGAATACTCCATGCAACAATAATAGAATACACATTCTTATCAATCTCATGGAACATTCACCATGATAAACAACATTCTGGGTGATAAAACACATATTAACAAATTAAAAGAATAGAAATCATACAAAGTATGTTTTCAGACCATAATATAATTAAGCTATGAAACAGTATCAGGGTGACAACTGGAAGACCCACAAATATTTAAAAATTAAATAACACATTTCTTAACCATACTGAAAATATAAAGCACTCTACATGCTGAATAATGTTTGGCTGTTTCCTATTTCTTCTAAGAAAGAAAATGATCTCATGTTGAACTTCAGCTATAAATTAGAATTTCTTTTTGGTAAATTTTATAACCATAGAATAGTATAATCTCATCAAGAGAGTTATTAGGAATGCTATATTTCCTCTTTGTGCAAAGATATGTTTCTTGGGACTAGAGATTAGAATGTTCTATTATAATATCATTTGCTATTGTCTCTCCATAAAAATTGTCTACTATAGTGAAATCACTCAAGTATATATTTTTTCATATTAGACTCATTTTTATCAACCAAAATCATAATTTAAATCTATTATATTTTAAAAATTGAAACATCTTCTAATATTTTGAATATTAAATATTAGTAGAGCCCCTCATTTCCATTTCATATGCTAAGATTAATTTTGGAGAAGGTAGTTTCTTCAATGGAAAATCACAATAACCTCTTTCAATGAATAGTGAAATTTAGAGATAATAATTGACCTTTAGGCTTAATCCCAAATTCTTTAAAATTAAGAAGTTTCACTGGAAAGAAAATGTTATGATAAAATACTTTTTGAAAACTGTCCTCCAAAAGTTAACACACAAAAACTTACCCCATAGTTTAAGCAATCAGTATGGGAATAGAATAGAATACAATATTTTATTTTTTTTTAATTTTTTTAAGTTTATTTATTTTTGAGACAGAGAGAGACAGAGCATGAACGGGGGAGAGGCAGAGAGAGAGGGAGACACAGAATCTGAAGCAGGCTCCAGGCTCCGAGCCATCAGCCCAGAGACCAACAAGGGGCTCAAACTCACGGACCGCGAGATCGTGACCTGAACTGAAGTCGGATGCTTAATGACTGAGCCACCCAGGCACCCCTAGAATACAATATTTTAAAAAGTGTATATAATGTATATTATAATAAAAACAAATTGAAAAATATATTTTTTTATTTTACTAAGGTTTATTTAGGCTACAGATAACTCTTTCACAATTTCAAATGGATATTTAATCGTACTAACTTCCAAAATTAAAATGTAATTATAATTACATCATTTTGATTGTGATTATTACATATTATCCTCATACTTGTATCAAAAATCAAAATATGGTACGAGCAATGAGAAAGATAAATTTACTAATGAAGATTAGCTTTGTTTCTTTTCTGAGAATGCCTAACAATGTAATTAATTGAAACTGAAAACTACAAGCTGTGCCTTTTCAGCAGCTCCTAGGTAGATAAAAAAATGGTTGTGTTTTTGGCAAAACATTCTGACATATAAGGATATATTTAGAGGTATCAAAACCATGGCAATCAATATATCCCTGAATATGGAGTGACAGTGTAGCCTCGTAAAATCAAATGGCTTGAATTTTAGAAGAAAATTTTCTAGGTAATTATTTCTATCAGATCATTATAACATAGGAAATAATTTATTCTATTTGATATTATTATTTCCTATCTACAAAATCTTCATTCTGCGATTCCCAGGGAACATATTCTAACAACGGAAAGTATTGAACAGCCCTAAAGTTAACAGCATCTTTTACAGATATTAAATATGTCTTTGCATGTTGCCATTTTCTATTAAAAAAATAGAACTGTATTTTATTTTCTCTTGAGGGCCATTATAGATAGTTGAAAATAAAAGTTCTATGAGATCATCATAGATGTAATTTTAGGTACATTTGGGACAATCAGAGAATTATTCAATGAACAGTGAATCAACTCTGTGCCATCAGAAGACGGATTCAAGAAAGAGTAGTATCTCATTAGTAAGTCCAGGATAACCTCCATATAGAGCACACTGGGGTGTTTTTCTAATGGAAATTAAAAGAATTTAAAGTGAATTTTAACAAATGAATAAATTAATGGGCTAATTTATAGTAACAGAAGCTAAATAAGTTACTCACCACTTCTGTTCTACCAAAAAGAAACTTTGAAAGACATTATTAACTAATATTAACTAATCATTTATCAAACTACATACACTGACATAGGTAATGTATTCGGTTTTCTAAAGTAAACCTCTTTTCAAGGTAAACAGTTGTAAAGCCATGCTTTTATACAAAATTCACTATTAAAAAGCATAAAACTAAGTATTTTATCCTAATAATTTTAGCTAAAAATAAGAGCAATCTAATAACTTTTGAATTATAAATTTTTGAACCAGAGACAAATTGTCCTTACTAGAATTTAATAATAACTGTGATTACCATAATGAACTCTCAGTTCACAGGAGCTAATTAATGTTTTAACTATTCTATGTGGAATGAGCACAAAAGTCCAAAGAAAGGGCTTGGATTAAAGCCAGTTTTTGTACACACTGCCTATGTATCTTTGAGCAAATCATTTAACCTTGTGAAATTCGAGAAAGTTTTCATTATTTCTTTAAAAAATTTACACCTTGAACATACAACAGGAAAGTCAAATAAACCTATTTGAATTGGAAAGGCTGAAATTGTTTTGATGCATAAGGTATTCTGCTTATAATGCTAGCCAGCTCAATACACTCAAGGTCAGTAGAAAGACCACAATTCTCGCAGCATTATGGTTTCTATTTTAAATTACCTTTGTAATCACAGTCTTACTTTATTAGTCCCTGTGACAAAAAGTCCCATCTTCTTTCCAAAAATGTTCATCTTTTGTCCTTATATGATAAAATGTGTTCAGGTTAGAGGTAACAGCATTTTTCCTAATTCAGTGTAGAAAACAGGACCATGCTGCCATTGTAAGAACTCTAATGTGGCATTTGCAATGTCAAAAGGTATTCCTGAAGAACCCCAATGCAAGCTGAGTGGCTAAGTGGAAGGAACAGGAAGCCAACACACAAAAGAATGTGCTTCAGGGATAGGGTTGACCCCTTTGTAAGACCTCAGAGATACTCAGAAATATTGGGAAGGAATAAATGGAATTTCCTGGGGGTTCTAATCCTGCTTAAGCAGATAAAACACTACAGTAACTGGAATTTAAGTGGGATTGTTCAGAGTACCCTCAGCTAAGCATCAAGTTTCCCCAAGAGTACCATGTAACTAGAAAGTTGAGGGAGGATCCTCTACTAGTCACATAAATCATGTTACTAGATTGGATATTTGGATGGAGAGAAGATGATAGAATGGAAATCTTAAGGATAAATATAATTATTCATATAACACTTTTCTGGTTCAAATCAAGGACAGATTTATTTAAAGCAATCTCTGCATGAAAATTTACCTAAGAATCTCTATTGAAGAAGATATTACTTTACACTGTGAATTATATCATCTGTAATCAGTGTAAAAAGCTGTCCATGGTCTAGATATTTTAATGTGTTTAACTTCCTGGCCTTTAAATCAAGATACTTTGCTTGCCCATCCACCTTTTTGGATACATGAATAATTGGTCTTTGAGGCTTAAAATTAGTATGACTGGGAAATGGCTTATGAAAAAGTGTCTGAATTACATTGCACTTTTTAAAAATCCACTCTGAAATTTTAACATCTATTTTTTATCCAACAAAAGTTAATTTGACTTAACAGACTTTCTCAACCTATAAATACCCTAGATAATTGATGTACTAGACTGATTTATACTTTAATGTGAATTATTCAAATAAATTTGTCAGATTGCCTAAAACTCATCTTCTGTAACTGTATGTTTCTCCCCAAAAGTATAAGCTCTTTAAAGGAAGAGTCTATGTCTTATATATCTTTGTTGCCCTGGTATTGAGCAGAGTTTCTGGCACATATATATTTCTTGAAGAATTAACACAGAAGGGAATTATTTGGAGGAGGAAGATGGAGGCATAGGAGGGTGCTGGGCTCACCTCGTCCTGCTGATCACTTAGATTCCACCCACACCTGCCTAAATAACCCAGAAAACTGCCAGAAGGCGAGCAGAATGGACTCTCTGGAGCCAAGCGTAGACAAGAGGCCAAAGGAAGAGGGTAGGAAGGGTGGAGAGGCGGTGTGCACTACGCAGACTGGCAGGAGGGAGCCAGGGTGGTGGAGGGGCAGCTCACCCAGCAAGGCAGAGCCCCTGAGTCTGGCTTGCAAAAGCAGAGTGGTCAGACTCCATGAGTTCTGACAGCCAGCGGGACTTAACATCTGGAATGTTAAAAGTCAACAGCTCTGCCCAGAGAGCAGCAGGGTGAGAGGACACCAGGAGGGAGAGGTGCTGAGCCCTGGAAGACAGAGTTCAGCTTGGTGGCAGGGAACAAAGGTGTTGGCCAGTGCCATCTCCTTCTCCTATCCCCCAGCCAAAATCCCAAAGGGAACCAGTTCCTGTCACTGAACTTACTTGCACCCCACAAACCCCCAATGCTGTGCTTTTGTGGCTCCATCCCTCCAACAGTTCTGCCTCCCTTGCGGTGCTACAGGGCCCCTCCCACAGGGGACCTCCGATGGTAAAGTGAGCTACGCCTGCCCCTCCCGCCCCTGTGCACCTTGTGGATCCACCCCAGCTGATATTTCAGATCCCATCCAGGCAGCATCACAAGCTTGGTAGTGTGCAAGTAGCCCAGACAGGGGCCACACCACTCCACAGTGAGTCCTGCCCCTGGGAGAGGGGAAGATAAGGTACACACCAGTCTGACTATGGCCCCAGCGGTGGGTTGGAAGCAGATATCGGGTCTGACTGCGGCCCCGCCCACAAACACAAGTTACTCCGGACAACACAGGGGAAGTGCCCTGCAGTTTGGAGCCACTGCAGGGACTACCCAAATGATGAAATGGAAGAATTCTCCTCAAAAGTAACTCCAGGAAGTAGCAACAGCTAACGAATTGATCAAAAATGATTTAAGCAGTATAACGGAACAAGAATTTAGAAAAAGAATCATAAAATTAATCACTGGGCTTGAAAAAAGCATAGAGGACAGCAGAGAATCTATTGATACAGAGATCAAGAGACTAAAAAATAGTCATGAGGAGCTAAAAAAAGCTATAAATGAGGTACAAAATAAAATGGAGGTGGCCATAGCACAGATTCAAGAGGCAGAGGAGAGAATAGGTGAATTAGAAGATAAAATTATGGAAAAAGAGGAAGCTGAGAAAAAGAGAGAGAAAAAAATCCAGGAGTATGAGGGGAGAATTAGAAAACTAAGTGATGCAATCAAACGGAACAATATCCGTATAATAGGAATTCCAGAAGAGGAAGAGAGAGAGAAAGGGGCTGAAGGGGTAATTGAACAAATCACAGTTGAGAACTTCATTCTGCACAACATATCATGGTGAAACTGGCAAAATACAAGGATAAAGAGAAAATTCTGAAAGCAGCTAGGGGTAAAGATGCTCTAACTTATAAAGGGAGACCCATAAGACTAGTGGCAGATCTATCTACTAAACTCAGCACGCCAGAAAGGAATGGCAGGAAATCTTCAATGTGATGAACAGAAAAAATATGCAGCTGACAATCCTTTATCCAGCAAGTCTGTCAACCAGAATAGAAGGAGAGATAAAGGTCTTCCCAAACAAACAAAAACTGAAGGAATTCATCACCATTAAACCAGCCCTACAAGAGATCCTAAGGGGATTCTGTGAGTGAAAAGCTGCAAGGACCACAAAGTACCAGAGACATCGCTACAAGCATGAAAACTAAAGACATCATAATGACTCTAAACCCATATCTTTCTATAATAACATTGAATGTAAATGGACTAAATGCTCCAACCAAAAGACATAGGGTATCAGAATGGATAAAAAAAAAAAAAAGACCCATCTATTTGCTGTCTACAAGAGACTCATTTTAGACCTGAGGACACCTTCAGATTGAAAGTGAGGGGATGGAGAACTATCTATCATGCTACTGGAAGTCAAAAGAAAGCTGGAGTAGCCATACTTATATCAGACAAACTAGACTTTAAATTAAAGGCTGTAACAAGAGATGAAGAAGGGCATTATATAATAATTACAGTGTCTATCCATCAGGAAGAGCTAACAATTATAAACGTGTATGCACCAAATACGGGAATATATACCCCCAAATATATAAAATAATTAATCACAAACATAAGCAACCTTATTGATAAGAATGAGGTAATTGCAGGGGACTTTAATACTCCACTTACAACAATGGATAGATCATCTAGACACAGGATCAATAAAGAAACAAGGGCCCTGAAGGATACATCGGATCAGATGGACTTGACAGATATATTTAGAACTCTGCATCTCAAAGCAACAGGATATACGTTCTTCTCGGGTGCACATGGAACATTTTCCAAGATACATCACATACTGGGTCACAAAACAGCCCTTCATAAGTATACAAGAATTGAGATCATACCATGCATACTTTCAGACCACAATGCTATGAAACTTGAAATCAACCACAGGAAAAAGTCTAGAACCTCCAAAAGCATAGAGGTTAAAGGACACCCTACTAAAGAATGAATGGGTCAACCAGGCAATTAGAGAAGAAATTAAAAAGTATATGGAAACAAATGAAAATGAAAATACAACAATCCAAACCCTTTGGGATGCAGCAAAGACAGTCCTGAGAGGAAAACACATTGCAATCCAGGCCTATCTCAAGAAACAAGAAAAATCCCAAATACAAAATCTAACAGCACACCTAAAGGAAATAGAAGCAGAACAGCAAAGACACCCCAAACCCAGCAGAAGAAGAGAAATAGTAAAGATCAGAGCAGAGATAAACAATACAGAATCTGAAAAAAAAAAAAAAGTAGAGAAGATCAATGAAACCAAGTGTTGTTTTTTTGAAAAAATAAGCAAAATTGATAAACCTCTAGCCAGGCTTCTCAAAAACAAAAGGGAGATGACCCAAATAGATAAAATCATGAATGAAAATGGAATCATTAAAACCAATCCCTCAGAAATACAAGCAATTATCAGGATATACTATGAAAAATTATATGCCAACAAACTGGACGAACTGGAAGAAATGGACAAATTCCTAAGCACCAACACACTTCTAAAACTTAAACAGGAAGAAATAGAAAACTTGAACAGACCCATAACCAGCTAAGAAATTGAATCAGTTATCAAAAATCTCCCAACAAATAAGAGTATAGGACCAGATGGCTTCCCTGGGGAATTCTACCAGACATTTAAAGTAGAGATAATACCTATCCTTCTCAACCTGTTCCAAAAAATAGAAAGGGAAGGGAAACTTCCAGACTCATTCTATGAAGCCAGCATTACTTTGATTCCTAAACGAGATAGAGACCCAGCAAAGAAAAGAGAACTACAGACCAACATCCCTGATGAATATGGATGCAAAAATTCTCAATAAGATACTAGCAAATCAAATTCAACAGCATATAAAAAAAATTATTCACCATGATCAAGTGGGATTCATTCCTGGGATGCAGGGCTGGTTCAACATTTGCAAATCAATCAATGTGATACATCACATTAATAAAAGAAAGATAAGAACCATATGATCCTGTCAATCAATGCAGAAAAAGCATTTGCCAAAATTCAGCATCCTTTGTTAATAAAAACCCTTGAGAAAGTCGGGATAGAAGGAACATACTTAAACATCATAAAAGCCATTTATGAAAAGCCCACAGCTAATATCATCCTCAATGGGGAAAAACTGAGAGCTTTCCTCCTGAGATCAGGAACACGACAGGGATGTCCACTCTCACCACTGTTGTTTAACATAGTGTTGGAAGTTCTAGCATCAGCAATCAGACAACAAAAGGAAATCAAAGGCATCAAAATTGGCAAAGATGAAGTCAAGTTTCAATTTTTGCAGATGACGTGCTATTATACATGGAAAACCCGATAGACTCCACCAGAAGTCTGCTAGAACTGATACATGAATTCAGCAGTCACAGTATACAAAATCAAAGTACAGAAATCAGTTGCATTCTTATACACTAATAATGAAGCAACGGAAAGACAAATAAAGAAACTGATCCCATTCACAATTGCACCAAGAAGCATAAAATACCTAGGAATAAACCTAACCAAAGATGTAAAAGATCTGTATGCTGAAAACTATAGAAAACTTATGAAGGAAATTGAAGAAGATACAAAGAAATGGAAAAACATTCCATGCTCATGGATTGGAAGAATGAATATTGTTAAAATGTCAACACTACCCAAAGCTATCTACACATTTAATGCAATCCCAATCAAAATTACACCAGCATTCTTCTTGAACTAGAGCAAGCAATCCTAAAGTTTGTATGGAACCACAAAAGGCCCCGAATAGCCAAAGTAATTTTGAAGAAGAAGACCAAAGCGGGAGGCCTCACAATCCCAGACTTTAGCCTCTACTACAAAGCTGTAATCATCAAGACAGCATGGTATTGGCACAAAAACAGACACAGACCAATGGAATAGAATAGAAACCCCAGAATTAGACCCACAAAAGTGGCCAACTAGTCTTTGACAAAGTAGGAAAGAATATCCAGTGGAAAACAGACAGTCTCTTTAACAAATGGTGCTGGGAGAGCTGGACAGCAACATGCAGAAGAATGAAACTAGACCACTTTCTTACATCATACACAAAAACAAACTCAAAATGGATGAAGGACCTGAATGTGAGACAGGAAACCATCAAAACCCTAGAGGAGAAAGCAGGAGAAAACCTCTCTGACCTCAGCCACAGCAATTTCTTACTTGACACATCTCCAAAGGCAAGGGAATTAAAAGCAAAAATGAACTATTGGGACCTCATCAAGATAAAAAGCTTCTGCACTCCAAATGAAACAATCAATAAAACTAAAAGGCAACCAACAGAATGGGAAAAGATATTTGCAAATGACATATTGGACAAAGGGCTAGTATCCAAAATCTATAAAGAGCTCACCAAACTCCACACCCGAAAAACAAATAATCTGGTGAAGAAATGGGCAGAAGACATGAATACACACTTTTCAAAAGAAGACATCCAGATGGCCAACAGGCACATGAAAAGATGCTCAACGTTGCTCCTCATCAGGGAAATACAAATCAAAACCACACTCAGATACTACCTCATGCTAGTCAGAGTGGCTAAAATGAATAAATCAGGAGACTATAAATGTTGGAGAGGATGTGGAGAAACGAGAACACTCTTGCACTGTTGGTGGGAATGCACACTGGTGCAGCCACTCTGGAAAACAGTGTGCAGGTTCCTCAAAAAATTAAACATAGATCTACCCTATGACACAGCAATAGCACTGCTAGGAATTACCCAAGGGATACAGGAGTACTGATGCATAGGGACACTTGTACCCCAATGTTTATAGCAACACTTTCAACAATGGCCAAATTATGGAAAGAGCCTAAATGTCCATCAACTGATGAATGGATAAAGACATTGTGGTTTATATACACAATGGAGTACTATGTGGCAATGAGAAAGAATGAAATATGGCCCTTTGTAGCAACATGGATGGAACTGGAGATTGTTATGCTAAGTGAAATAAGCCATACAGAGAAAGACAGATACCATATGTTTTCACTCCTATGTGGATCCTGAGAAACTAAACAGAAGTCTATGGGGGAGGGGAAGGGAAATAAAAAGGTTAGAGAGTGGGTGGGGGAGCCAAAACATAAGAGACTTATAAAACTGAGTAGAAACTGAGGGTTGATGAGGGGTGGGAGGGAAGGGAGGGTGGGTGAAGGGTATTGAGTAGGGCACCTGTTGGGATGAGCATTGGGTGTTGTATGGAAACCAAATTTGACAACACATTTCATATTAAAAAAAAAAAAAAGAACACAGAAGGAATAGGAGTCTTATTTAGGGATAGAAATTGATTTTGAGTGGATGTCATCTGCCCTATGTAGCAAGTTAAAGACAGGAGTTTCTGTTTAGGCATTGGATGTGTATGAAGGCTGGGAAAAGAGACCTGAGGATAGGATGTGGTGAGGGAAAGAGCAAAGAATCAAGGATATATTTTGCTCATTAGCAATCTTTCTGAGAATTCTGATAGTGGCAGACTCTCCATGCTGTTGAAATTAGTTTTTTATTTTAACTAAGAGTTGCCCATACCTGAAAGTTCCTATTAGCATATGACAGAAGTATTCACTTTTCCAAGAATGATCCCCAGCAAGGTGGCCATGCAGAGAGAAGAGTGTCCTCTTGCAAACCGCCATGGAAACCAGCTACAGTTAAATTTTGGGGTGATCAATATTGGTAAGATGCTGAAGTGGGGGATTATCCCTGGAATACTCTGATCTATCCTATAACCATAAAACTTGAACTTTAATCTCTACCATCCCAGGGTAAGGGCCATGACTGCCCAGTCATGCAACCTTGAGACTCTTTTTTTAAAAAGGCTAAAATAACTCTCTTGAAGTCTTATGCATGGACTAAATTTCTGGGCACTGCCCCAATATATGAAGGGTAATGAGGTAACCATGAAGCAGCTATCACTTTCTTCTCCATACATTTCCCCAGGAAGCATTGTAAATACTATTCCACCTTGGCATATGCCTCAATTGTCCTCTGCCCTTGTTTGTGTTTGACAAAGATGAAGTTCAATACTGTGAAAATTGATATATATGTTTTAACTCAATGGTGTGCCAACTGGATCACTTTAAGTGAAACCTATTTAATAAGGTTTAGGTAGTTAATGGTATATTGTTTGAAAATTCTCCTTACAGGTATTTTTAAATTAAAATTAGGAGTACCTCTAAACAAAATAAGTAAAAGTCAACTTATATTCCAAACTGACAAAAGTTTAAGCATCTGTTATATGTTCGTTTTCTCTTTTCCTTTTTTCTGCCTTAACAACTATGCCAATCAAATAATAGAACTAAGAAGAGTTTATTGTGTTTGCACACTATTTATGTTTGCTCTGAATTTTATGTAACCCTTTATAGGATTCTGATTCATGAGTTTGGGGTTTTAGCTGCAACCAGTTACAGATCACATTTAACATGCTGCAATTAGCAATCAGGGCTATGAGCCATGTACATACCCTTTGAGATTTTCTTTCCCAATTTAATCAAAATAATTTAAAGAAAACTGAAAAGGGGAGATTTTTGGAGACTGAGTGGGCAATTATCCAAAGCATTGTATATCAAGAACAAAAGCTCTACTAATTGGTCATTTGTTTGTTTGGTTTTATAATCTCTAGAGCTTATTTTCTGGAAAAAAAAAAAAAAGAATGAAAGAAAATTTGGTGTCTTCACTACTAATTACAAGTCCTGGTAATAAAATCCCATAATTGAATCATTTTCATACATTAATACCAAAACATTACCCACATACTATATTTACCACAACTTTAAAGCTCAAAGCAAAAAATCACAAATGTTCACTATTGCCTTTATGTGGTTGTGATAACAGAAAGTGAAGCATTACTAGCCTTCATCATGGCCAATCCTAACTAGGAATGCTTTCTAATTTAAATTATAGTTGATATAATTTAAATTAGTCACTTTTCATATCATTGTTTATTCATTTTTATGTTAATAACTTATTCATGAACATAAGTAAAGAAGTATATGAAAGTAAAATAATCCCACAGCTTCCCACTTCTAGCTGTTTAATATTTAGATGAGTCCAAACATAGGCATTTTCTTGAGTTAAATAAACATTACCAGATTACTTTCTTCTGAAAGTAGAGGGAAGAGTGTTGCCTAAGGATTGAAGATTATGCACAAGCAGATAGAAGCTCTAAAATCATTGGAATTTAAGTAATAAAGTAAATGGGACTTCTGTAAACTCCAAAAGGAGTCAGTTAGTGTCCTTAAAAGTGTCATGTAACTGGAAAGTTGACTAGGACTAGTTGACTAGTTTACCACTCACATAGCTACCACTCACAGACTGGGTACTTGGAAGGAGAAGAATGAACAATGGGAATTCTAAAGATAAAGATGCTTATTCATATATCCCTTTCCTTGTTTGAAGTAAGTACAAGTTTAGTTGGGCAATATCTGTGTGAAAGTGCTGAGTCTTTTTAAAAAAAATCATCTAGCTTGTGACTTCAAAGTGTGGGGAATAAGCTTAGGAATCTTACACCAGGGCTTACACCAATTGGTTAACAAGGCATAAAGAAGTACAAAGCCATAGATGCTCACACCGGAGTTGGGGTAAACCAGATTAGACAAATAAGGATAGAGAAAGGGGGCTTAGGCTTCCAGAATAGAGAGGGGGTGCAGAGCCCCCAGAATAGAGAGGGTGGGGCAAAGGCCCCAATGTAGAACAGAGGTATATAAAATAACCAAGACTAGATATTCAGGGTGGAAGCACCCCCCAATTTAATATTATAGCAAAAAGCTGCTTTCACAGGAAGGAAGGACCAAATTAGGTAAACAGGTAAGTTGGGCTACAGACCACTCCAGTGCAGGTGAAGCAGCCCAAAGCGGAGATCATTAACAAAAGAAAAGGTGCCTTGTTAACTCTGAGGTCAGGTGTCCTATCTGTCTCATCCCCTAGGCTAGCTAAGATAAAATAGGTGGTGCCTCATGTCCCCTGTAAACAACCTTTTACTGGACTGCCTGGAGTCTGGAGCTTGGATTTTGTTTTGTATTAACCCAAACCCCTAACCCCAAATATTTGCAAGACCCCTTTCCCTCATGTCCCCCTTTCCCTCAATATGAACAAATAAACAAGTTAATGTTCACAGATTCATTGTCTCTTTGTGAATGTCCATCGCTATGTTTGTAAGCCTTCTGATCCTAATAAAAATGGGGCAAGGACCCTTATTCAGGGCTCTTGTCTTTTCCCAGACACTAGCCATCTCTTGTTTTTCATCCTGTGCCCCACTCTCTTGCTAGACAAGAGAGAACTTTAAACCCAGAGTCTATGACATCAAAGATAATTTTAAAATCAATAGTACCAGTTGATAGATACATAAATGTAACAAGGTGATTTTTTTGTTTTATATATTAGAGCCAGTATTCATGTATTCAAAATTATAAAACAAATATTTTAAGATAAATATTTAAAAGTTACATGTGTAAATTAGATATGTCTTTTAAGGTGGCTACCTGGAATGCTTATACTTGTATGTCAGTGCAGTGGTGTTTTAAGACCAAAGTATATGCTATAGCTTGTCTAATTCCTATCTAACAGATAACTTTCAGTTAATTTTTTACTATTGCCAAAATGTATTGCCTCCATTGCAGGCAGTCTTGGTAATACGTGCATATTAGCCCTATTCTAAAAGCTTATTAAGGATAAATGCTGCTTTTTTCTCATGTCTTCACATCCTGTGCAATATCTAAGGGTAACGCACGTGACAAATGCTGAATAAATACTTTCTAAAACCTAAGTTGTTCAAGCTGTGAAGGCAATTTTCACAGACTAATTTCAAAATGTTTAAAGTAATGGCAGCATCATTGGAATAAATGCAAAGCTTCCACACTGACGATTTGGCATGGGCAGCATTCATTTGGATGTCTAAATTCTGGCACGTTTTTTGGAACCAGAAAGTTTCATTACTCTGACATGGATTTGGCCAAAATCAATGCAAAAGGAGTCCAATCTGGGGGGTGAGTCATGGCAGTCAAAGGCAGGGATGCAATAACATTCCAATTCAAGCAAATATCACTGTGAATTTGGATCTTTAACAGTAATCAGAGGTATGGCATGGTCTAGTCTCAGAAAAAAAAAACAGTTTTAGAAGAACCCAAAATAGTGTCTGACCGTGCACACTGGAAAGATTTCACTGCCATTAAGATCTTCACATTGGCTTAAGAACTAAGGCAAACACTCAGGCACTTAGTGTAAAGTGTAAAAAAAAATAAAAATAAAAATAAAATCTTTATTCCAAGGCAATGGATTTATTTAGAATTGATTCCCTAAATACTAGAGTTAATGGCAGCAACTTTAATTCAAGGCCCCATAGTGTGGTCAACCAAGGCTTGGATAACACTTTCTGCTGAGGTTAGGATTAGTTTAGGAATTCAGTGCATAGCATTACCACCTGCCTAATGTTCCCAACTAAGTTGGTCTAGAGCCATCCAACAGTAAGTTCTATGCTGATGGAAATGTTCTAATACACTGTCCAATATGGAACTCACTACCCACATGTGACTATTAAGCATTTGATATATGGCTAGTATGACTTTGGAACTGAATGCTTAATGTTATTTGATTATATTTAACTTAAATATAAAAATCCACATGTCTTAGAGTACCTAGGTGACTCGGTTGAGCATCTGACTTCGGCTCAGGTCATGATCTCATGGTTCCTGGGTTTAAGCCCCGCATTGGGCTCTGTGCTGACAGCTCGGGGCCTGGAGTCTGTTTTGGATTCTGTGTCTCCGTCTCTCTCTCTCTCTCTCTCTCTGCCCCTCCTTGGCTCACATTATCTCTCTCTTAAAAATAAATAAACATGAAAAAAATTTTTTTAAAAGCCATGTGTCTAAATGCTACCTTATTGAACAGCCAGGTCTATAGAAGGGAGTTACCACACTACCATCTTTCAGTTAAATCTAGCTCACCAACAATTTTTGTAAATCAAGATAAGGGAGATGTGGTATATATATAAAATGGAATGTTACATAGCCATAGAAAAAGATGACATTGCGCCATTTGCAAAATCATAAATGGACTTAGGGTATATTATGCTGAGTGTAATAAGTCAGAGTGAGAAAGATGAATACCATATGATTTCACTCATAGATGGGATCTAAAACAAACAAACAAAAACCAGTATTAGACCCATAAACACAGAGAACAAACTGATGATTGCCAGAGGGGAGGGCAGCAGAGGGATGCACAAAATGTGTGAAGGGGAGTAGGAGAATCAGGCTTCCAGTTATGGAACAAATAAATCACAGAAATACAAGGCACAGGGTATGGAATATAGTCAGTCATATTGTAACAGTGTTCCTATGGTGATAGATGACAGCTACACTTGTGGTGAGCACAACATAACATATAAAACTTGTGGAATCATGATGTTGTACACATGAAACTAATATAACACTGTGTATCGACTGTATTCAAACAAAAATTAAATCAAGGATTTTTATTTTATTTACAGCCACATACATTTGTTTACATATTGTCTATGCTCCTTTTGCACTACATCAGGGCTGAGTAATTGGAGCTGAGACCAGAGGACTCAGAGAGTGTAAAATACATACTATTTGGTCCTTCAACAAAAACATTTGCCAACTTCTGGTCTAGAGCGAGCCAGATTTATAGCCTCACTTTAGTTCACCCGATTGATGAGCTGTAAATGGCCCAATCAAGGCAAGAACAAAAAGTTAGAGGGCATTTGGAAAATATCCAGACTTCATCTATCCTATAATTTTGTTAAGCTCCAACTTTAATTGTAGCTACATGTTTAGGCTAGAAGAAGAGAGCGAAGGTTCTTGAAGGCAGATATAATGTAGGACTATGAGGGCAGAGGTAATGTAATGTCTCATTTATCTTTGCATATTTCACAGTATTTAATACCAGCCTAGAGAAATGTTAATCAAATTGAAGAGATATATGCCTATCTCCAAAATGACTAGACCCAAACTAGACAGCAAATGTGATAAAAAGTACACTTTTCCTTAAGTGGACAGGGTTTTATATCCATTACTTTCAAAATGTATTTTTTGGTATAGAGGATCACTGACACCATAGTTTAAATCAAAAGCGAGTTGTTTAGTTTGTCGTGTTTGCTATATTTGTAAGTTGCAAACATTAATCATATTCACTAGCTGATTTTGAGTTATAGTTAATTTTAGCAACAAATCAGGGTTTTGGAAAAGAAAGTCTCTCTTCACTTTAAAAAGAATTTGGTATAAATATCAAATCACTATGTTGTACACCTGAAACTACTATGATGTTGTATATCAATTACACTTCAAAAATTTTTTTAAAATACTTTATACTTCATTTAAAAAAAAGAATTTGGGATTACTCTGCAAATTTGGGGAGGGGGGAAACTTTCACATTGATGTATAGAGATGAGATATGCACCATTATAATATTTTCAAGAATAACATTCATGAGGGGTTAAAAAATGAGACCAATTCCTCAACAGTAGCATGAAGACATTCAGTCCAGATGACCAGTCCAGTGCAAGGGACAACAGTCAATTACTCATGGTATACATTGTTCCTTCAATAGACACAGAAATATCTAAGTGATGTTGGAGCTGAAGAAGCTGAATGAAGTATGGAGGAAAAAAATTGTCCATTTGTTGATCAGAAAACAGATGTTAACAGGCTAAGAGCTGATAAGACCAAGGTAGAAAGTTTGGCCTCCAATTCTGGAACTGTACTTATGCCAGAGAGGAGTTTGGGTACTTAAGAAATGAAAAATAGAGTATATCAATATCTATAAACTATATTAAGATTGAAATAATCTGATGTAACTAGGAATGTATAATATTTATGTATATATATATATATGTACTTTAGACCACGAAGCCTAAAGGATATGCTTCAAGATATCCAAATGCCAAGGGGCACCTGGGTGGCTAGGTCGGTTAAGTGTTCTACTTCGGCTCAGGTCATGATCTCATGGTTCATGAGTTCAAGCCCCACGTGGGGCTCTGTGCTGACAGCTCAGGGCCTGGTACCTGCTTTGAATCTTGTGTCTCCCTCTCTCTTTACCTCTCCTCCATTCATGAGTGCTCTCTCTCTCTCTCTCTCAAATATAAACATTAAAAAATTTAAAAAAAAAGATATCCAAATGTCTTGTTTGAAGAGTAGACCCAGGGTCAGTGAAAAGGCTCTATCTAAATTCCTTTTAAAATATATAGGGTGGGGGGGACACATAAAATAAGAAAATAAATATCTACAAAAGTAAAACAGGAAACTAGAAATTCTTTGGCCAAGATATTTGTAATCCTCTCCTCCGGTGGTAGGGAAAACACACACACACACACACACACACACACACATTAAAACCAATTCCTCAACATTCCAACGCCACTTCCTCAGCTAACATTTTATGCAATGAATTAAATGCAGTGAATTTTCAATGGAATAATATTTTTTCACTCCATCAAAATATTCATTCATTTACTCTTTTAACAAATACTGAGCACCTACCCTGTGCCAAACACTTTCTGAGATGCCCAGAATACAGCATTTAACAAAACATCGCCTCTTCCTTCATGGAATTTACATTCTATTTAGGGAGAGGAGATTTTACTATTTCTATAAGTATCTAGCAATAATCTATTACTAAAACACAGCACAGTCAGCAAATAGTAATTCCAGAGTTATTAGTGTTGTTTACTAAACATTTCTGCTTTCTACCCACTGCATTCACATGAAAAAATTGTCCTTCCTTTCCCTCCTGAGGCTTCTTTGGTCATGTCACTATCTTAGGTGGAAGAGATCTCAATCTGAATCTCAGTGAGGATGACACAAAGCAAGGTCTCTAAGCTGAATGGTGATCTAACTGTATTGTGAGTGAAAATTAAACTTTTGGTGTCCTTAGGGTAAGCAACTATAACCCAGGGGTCAAATCCAGTTCACCATCTGTTTTTGTAAATAAAATCATGCCCATTAGATTATATACTGTCCATGGCTGCTTTCACATGACAAGGCCTGATTTGAATAGTTGTAGCAGAGTAACTACTCAGAACAGCTACTCAGGGAAACTGCTATGGCCCACAAAGCTTAAAGTATTTACCATCTTGTCATTTACAGTAAAAAATTGCTGACCCTATTTTATTTTTTTTTCAACGTTTTTTTTTTTTTAATTTATTTTTGGGACAGAGAGAGACAGAGCATGAACGGGGGAGGGGCAGAGAGAGAGGGAGACACAGAATCAGAAACAGGCTCCAGGCTCCGAGCCATCAGCCCCGAGCCTGACGCGGGGCTCGAACTCACGGACCGCGAGATCGTGACCTGGCTGAAGTCCGACGTTTAACCGACTGCTGCTGACCCTATTTTAAGTCACTGAGATTAGGGTATTGTCTATTACCTTCACACAATCTAGCTGTTACAGGCTGAATTGCATTTCCCCACAACCCTCCATTCAAATGTTGAAGCCCTAATCCCCAGCGCCTTGGAATGTGACTGTATTTGGATACAAACTTTCAAAGAGGTGACTAAATTAAAATGAGGTTTTCAGGGTGGGCCCTAATCCAATCTGATTGACCTCCTTGTAAGAAGAGAAAATGGAACACACAACGAGACGCAAAGAAATTAAACCATGTGAGGACACAGCAAGAAGGTAGCCATCTGCAAGCTAAGGAGACAGATCTCAGAGGATACCAAACCTGTTAACATCTTGAATTCCAACTTCTTGTCTCTAGAACTATGAAAAAATAAATTTGTGTTGTTTATGTCACAAAGTCTATGGTATTTTGTTATGGCAGCCCTAGCAAGCTAATATACTTGTCTATCCTGACTGATGCAGAAATTGCTACTTAAATATCAGGTGTTGGTGGAAACAACAACAAAATATGGTGACTGTATTTAATTTGCTAAATCAGCATATGCTACAGAATATGACAGAATTTGTTAATTAACTCAAACGACTGAATTTTTGCAGTACTTTTCATATTGTGTTATGATGGTGGTAATCATTTACTAATATAACTATCATTTAGCTAGCTAGCTAGCTAGCTAGCTAATTATTTATTCTACTATTATATCTAGCTCCTAGGCTTTATTAATCTATATCAAAAGTTGCTTTGTTTGATTTTGTTCTCTTAGCACATTTATGATTTCATTGGTGAAAATTGTTCAAGTTGGAAAATAACACAACTCAGTCTGTTCCAAACAACCAGAATACATTGTTTGGCTAGTGTAAAATATAGTGTGGTTGTTTGATAACCCTGCAACTGATAGATAACAGTAAATGTTTGTTAGTACCTAGGGGCAAGGATTTTAAAACTATTTTTCTTAGTTTGACTAAAAAAGGTAAAATGTGCAAAAACAGTTCAATATGGTTGTACTCATAAATATTCTTTATCAAGAAAATTCTCTGCATTTTGCTTCTTTTTTCTTCTTTTCTTATTTTGTTTTGAGGGCTGGTCTATCAACCCAGCCCCCTTTTGTGTTGTACAGTCCCAAATAGCCAACTCACATCCCAAGTTTTAAGGATATAATCCACTGCTAGACAATAATTTGACCATTTTGTGTTTTGCCTCAACTCAGTGCATTGCAGTGCTCTTCAAAGGGAAACACATTTACATAAATAAATGTATCTTTCATTTCATATCAAAGAAAGTCAATCAGAGAAATTATATAGAGGAACAATTTTGTCTTTTAGCTCCTAATCATTGATGAACAGGATTTATCTTATTTATAATACTAACATGAAAGGCAAGACTTCCGGTAGATGAAAGAAAGCTAATTGTCTCAACAGAACACTTTGGAAGTGTAGGACCATGGGCTGACAGTGTAACTGGCTTTCCAAAGTCTCTCCAGATTTAAGGATTAGAACAGGGCATGTGCCAGTTTGCATTGTGAATTCAAAAAACACCAAAAAGGACTGCAAAGTGTGGTTTTAGCAATACATGTTCTTTTTTTAAATTTTTGTTTACATTTATTGATTTTTGAGAGAGAGAGAGAGAGAGAGAGAGACAGAGAGTGTGCGAGTGGGAGAAGGGCTGAGAGAGAAGGAGACACAGAATCCCAAGAAGGCTCCAGGCTCTGAGCAAGGTGTCAGCACAGAGCCTAACGTGGGGCTCGAACCCACAAACTGTGAGATCATGACCTTAGCTGAAGTCGGATGCTCAACTGACCAAACCACCCAGGTGCCCTAGAAATACACATTCTTAACTTTTGGTCTTGTGCATTGCTTAGATTCATCAACATGTCAGGTTTTCCAATAGCAATAGAAGCATTCTAATAACATGCTTTAGGGTTTTCACATCACAGCTAGTATTACACAGGTGTTGCAAATTTAGAAGAGATCAACCCCAACCACTATGTGATTGATGTTCTTTGTCTGGACCTTTAAGGTAGGTGAAGGAGGTCAGATGATTCAGCCTCTTCTGGGAACTCCCAGGAACTCCAAATCTCAAAGACTTTTCAACCAAATGACAGGCAATGTTATTTTGGTCAGAGATGCGCTTTTCCAAGAGAGAACTGAAAGCCTCTTGGAATCAGGAGTTTAGATTCAATAAGTAAAAGTCACATGGGTGTCACCTTTGATGTAACTGTGTGCCCTTGACCAGGTTTCATAGTGTGGGAATGAAGATACCACTCCCTCTGAGACAGAGAGAGACAGAGCACAAGTAGGGGAGGGGCACAGAGAGACAGAGAGAGTGAGAGACAGAATCCGAAGCAGGCTCCAGGCTCTGAGCAAGGTGTCTGCACAGAGCCTGATGTGGGGCTGGAATTCACAAACTATGGAATCATGACCTGAGTGGAAGTGAGACACTTAACCAACTGAGCTACCCAGGCACCCCATCTCCTGAAAATATTTTAAAAACTTCCTCACGTGGGGCACCTTCTGTACTCACTACTCAGACTATTCCCACATGGTCCCCTCTCCTGCCACAGTTATAGCTGATGCCATACAGCTTGGCACTTTAACATTTAAGGCATGTTACTATGGTGTCTACGGCTAAACTGTAGACTCCTTGAGAGCAGAAACCATGTGCTGACCTTTTTTTGTGTTTCTCATAGCTCCTATAACCCCAGAGAATGATGATGGAGATGATGGTGGAGATGATAGTGTTGACAATGAGAAGGAGCAGGACGTGTTAGCGACAGTGGCAACTAGCATTTGTTGGCTGTTGAGGCCTTTGCTCAGCCCTTCTCATGAGTCTTCTCAGGAAGACTTAATCTTCACAGGAACCCTCTGAGGTACAGGTGAAGGACCTGAGACTTCAGTCATTGTAGGGTGTTGAGTAGTGTTCTCCAAAATTCATGTCCTTCTCAACCTGTGAATGAATGTGACCTAATTTGGAAATAGGTTCCTTGCAGATTTAAACAATTCAGTTAAGATGAGGGTACAGGGGAAGAAAAAAACGTTTCTTTTTACCCTTCAAAGTTCTCACTGAAGCCCCTTCCTTTTCTTCCTTCTTCTGTTTCTCTTGGGGGCTGTAGTCCTTGGTAAAGCAGAGTACTGGGGACACCAAGGCACAATGGACTGAGGGCCCAGGATGAGGAGAAACATTCCAGATAAAGCATTTGGTCTGCATCTTTCACAATGTACTCTCCTGTCCTTGCTTAGCTGCCGCTTCTTACTGGTGTCTTCATTTTGTGTGGAAAGCAAAGCAAGTTACTTCCATGCTTCATAGAGTCAGAACATCCAATCATTTGCCAGATAACTTCTATGGTGAAATGATTTTGAGTGCCTACGGCAGTGCCTGTCCACAATAGGTGCTCAACTGAAATGAAGTGAAGGGAATGGATAGAGCCCTACCCCAGTTATTTTTTTCTTTCACCTTTCACCCCCTTCACCTATTGTATATTTTGTTTCTTTATATGTTAATAGGCTAGTGTAACCATTTTAACATCTCTCTAGCACACATTCTTTAAGTATTCACCTTGAATATGGACATATTATTCAGACTATATCCTTGAAGTATTTACAATCTCATAAGAGAGGAACTATCATCAAAACAAGTCAAAGTATCCGCAGTGGCTTATTTGAGTAAAGATCCCTGGTTAGTCCACAGATATCACCTCATGTTTATCTCCCTTTCTGCCATATTTGTCAGAATGAAGCAATATTCTGTGAAAACAAATTAAAAAATGCATTTAAGAGTTGCCTGTAAAGAAGTCTGTTTTTATGAGAGTCAAATAAAATAAAAGTTTAAGGGAAAATAAGTTAAATGTTGTAAAGTTCCATTCATTATGCTGTTCAACATTAATTTTGCCATTCAGATAAGTTGAAACTGGCTATAATGGGCTATGATTCAGTAAAGTTACAATAATTATTTAAATTTGATTTGAAATTTAGTAAAACAATTCAATAGTATATATATATACATATATATTTTCATTTTTCAGGCATTAATAAGCTGTATGATTTGTAAAGTAAATGCTGACCTATTCTTGAAAGAGATAGTAAGGTATGAAATAAAAGTTGTCTTGGTTTTAGCACTAGCTGTCCTTGAACATGGTTAGAGGTTTCAGAAATATTCAGTTATTTTAGCATAACCCTGTATATGTTTAAAGTCTATGTTTATTTTGGAAATTCACTATGTATATTTTTGTGTAGGACTAATTTTGGGTCTATGGTGAATGGTAATTATCTCCCTGACCTTTGTCTTTTTTAAATGTTTTTTCCTTTATTCATCTCAATGACATTGCCATTGCTCTAAAATGAATACAATATTTATTGTTATTTAACAAAAATTACTTTGTGTGTGTGTGTGTGTGTGTGTGTGTATATATATATATATATATATATATATATATATATATACACATATATATATGTATGTGTGTATATATATATTTTTTTAACCTTATAATCATCTTCATCTATTTAAATAAATAAAACATAAAATGATTTTGCAGTTGAATCTCTACGATTATGTTTTTTAACCTTTATTTTGTTCCACTTACAAGCTGTAAACTAGGAATGATAAGACTGACTTTCCTCAAGTAATTATGTCTTACTTTCTAAGTAATTTAAACCTGAGCTAATTGGAATATTTCTGAGTAATTCTCATTTAATTACTTCCAAACATGCAAAATATTTCCATTGAAAGCAGTCAAACTGTCACTGATTGTACTGTTTGACTTCAACCTTCAGTTCTGTATAATGAGAACTATGGATAAAAATCTAGTTTTAAATTTTAAAATATTCTACACTAAAGAGAAAATACTGGCTTCACATCTCCCTACAAATGGATCTGTTCAATATCCCATGGCAAATTTTGTCCCTGCAGCAAAAAGAAAGATAGATTATTTGTGTCTCATTAATTTTTATGTAAAATTATTCTTTGTTCTCTTGGTTGCTCTCTGTTTAAATTGGAAGGGAAATAACTGAAGATTTTTTATGAATTTAATTGTCCATATTTACACAGCTACTACTTACAATTTTTAAAATGGGTATTATGTATATCCATGATAAATATTTAGTAATTATTCTTTGCTATTTATTGTATTGATTTTAGAGCAATGACAACATCATTGAGATGAATAAAGGAAATAAATTTTTAAAAAGACAAGGGTCGGGAATATCATTGCCATTCACCATAAAATGAAAATTAGTTCTATGCTAAAATATATGTGATGAATTTCCAAAAAAAGCATAGACTTTTAAAGTATACAGAATTTTTAGTTTTACTGAGGCAGCCTTAGGAATGGATGAAGATATTTGCAAATGACATATCAATAAAGAGTTATCTATAAAGAACTTATCAAACTCAACACCCAAAAAACAAATAATCTAGTTCAAAAATGGGCAGAAGACATGAATAGACATTTTTCCAAAGAAGACATGCAGATGGCTAACAGTCACCTGAAAACATGCTCAACATCACTCATATTAGGGAAATACAAATCAAACTACAATGAGATGTCACCTCACACCTGTTAGAATGGCTAAAATTAACAACAGACGTTGGCAAGAATGAAGAGAAAGGGGAAAGTTCTTATACTCTTGATGCGAGTGAAAACTGGTGCAGCCACTCTGGAAAACAGTATGGAGGTTCCTCAAAAAGTTAAAAGTAGAACTACCCTACTATCTAGCAATTGCACTACTAGGTATTTACCCAAAGGACTCAAAAATACAGATTCCAAGGGATACACGCACCCTGATGTTTATAGCAACATTATCAACAATAGCCAAATTATGGTAAGAGCCCAAATGTCCATCAACTGATAAAAAGGAGCTATGGTATATATATATATATATATATACACACACACACACACACACACATACACACACAAATACACACACACACACACACAATGGAATACTATTCAACCATCAAAAAGAATGAAATCTTGCCATTTGCAATGATGTGGATCAAGCTGGAGTGTATTATGCTAAGCGAAATAAGTCACTCAGAGAAAGACAAATACCACATGATCTCAATCATATGTAGAATTTACAAAGCAAAACAGATAAACACAAGGGAAAAAAGAGAAGCAAACCAGAAAACAGACTCTTAGCTATAGAGAACAAACTGAGAGTTGCTGGAGGGATGCCTGGGTCAGGGGATGGGTTAAATGGGTGATGGTATTAAGGAGTAAATTTGTTGTGATGAGCACTGGGTATTATATGTAAGTGATGGATCACTAAATTCTATACCGGAAACTAATATTACACTATATGTTAACTAACTTGAATTTAAATAAAAGCTTGAAACTACAAAAAAAAAATTTTCTAAAAATAAATAAATAATGAAATAAAATATATAGGATTATGCTATAATAACTGAATACTTCCGAAACATCTAAACGTGTTCAAGGACAGCTAGTGCTAAAACCAAGATAACTTTTATTTCATATCTTACTATCTCTCAAGAACAGGTCAGCATTTAATTTACAAATCTTAAACTTATTAATGCCTGCAAAATGATGTGCTCGCTTCGGCAGCACATATACTAATGCCTGCAAAATGAATAAAACTAAAAAATGAAATTATTTGCATTAAAATAATAAGTATTACTCTATTAAATAATTTCCAGTGTCTCAACAGTAGGAAAGGAAAAAGAAAGCTTTCCAGGACTTTTTCTTTGAACCCTGTTAAGGACTGGCTTCATAGACAAATTATAGCAGAATCAAACTGGCTTTTTGTAATATCTTGCATTTTGATTTGTTCAGAGAATTCAAGATTATCTGGAGGAAAGGGGTGGGGCACTAGGTAATATGTTACCCACTCAGTAGAATTACCAATGAAAACATGTGCACAAAGAACAAAGAAAATACATAAATTTCAATAAGAATATAGATACTTAAGATTGAGCTAAAGACAGAGACAGATAAACAGATATAAGACATAGGTATATTATTAATTCTCATTCCATTTTATATGACAACTGAATAATACTTGTTTATTGAGTTAATTCATTACACATATGGGGCTTTTCTTTTTTTCAATGTATATATTCTATTTTTCTGAATCCACTGAATTCATATATGGATAAAAGTATTGTTGATTTAAAATTCATGATTACTACTAGACTTATCAACTTAATGAATTTTAAAATGTAAATGATAGGGGCGCCTGGGTGGCTCAGTCGGTTGGGCGTCCAACTTCAGCTCAGGTCATGATCTTGCGGTCAGTGAGTTTGAGCCCCACGTCGGGCTCTGTACTGACAGCTCAAGCCTGGAGACAGCTTCTAATTCTGTGTCTCCCACTCTCTCTGCCCCTTCCCCACTCATGCTCTGTCTCTCTCACTCTCAAAAATGAAAAAATGTTAAAGAAAAATTTAAAATAAATAAATAAAACTTAAATGATATATCAAAAAGTATGGTCATCAGATTCAGAAACTGAAGCTCTCTGCTCAGTAGTTTTGCAAATGCTCTATCCATCATTTTCTCATCTATATAATGAAAAAATTGATAACTTGCTATGTTTTTGTGGAACAACAAGTAAGGGAATTCGATGTACCTGGTTATTTTCAGGAATACTATTTCTATAATTATAAAAACTGAAATTTGCTTTTAGTAATCTAGTACAATACTAATGAAAATTTTCCCAATTTTTCTCTAATATCAATTCACCAGTTTTCAACAAATTTTTATAACCTAGGGGATTTGCTGTATACCACAGAAAAGGTAGGTTGAAACAATTTTAGACACATATTAATTTTTTTCTGACCCATTATCTTAATTTTCAAAAATAGCCTAGAGGGAACATATGGCAGATTAAAAAATATAACAAGAATTCAGAAGCAACTTCACAGTGTTAAGAAAAACTATCCAAAGATAGACACATGATAGATAGAGAGACAGATAGATATATAGATAGATTTATATTTACATAAATAATGCTGAAATACTAAATTAATTAAGCCAATACCTATTAGGTTATATATTTAAGATATGTAAGTATATGCCAAGAGTTGAAAATGACTTCAGAATTTTTTTGAAATTCACAGAAATACACATTGATAGGAAGACAACGAGATAAATTTTAATATTGGTGAAATTATAGACATGGGATTCGGACAACGAAAGTCCAACATAAACATGACTGCTGTAATGAAGACAGAAACACAAAAAGATATGAAAGGGAAAAAAAAACCCTTTAAGTATTTAATAAAAGAAAAAAAAACTTAAATGAAAGGAGATGCAAATCTGTTTTTAAAAACATTGCGGGGTACCTGGGTGGCTGAGTCAGTTAAGCATCTGACTTCAGCTCAGGTCATGATCTCATGGTTCATGGGTTTGAGCCCCGCATTGGGCTCTGTGCTGACAGCTCAGAGCCTGGAGCCTGCTTCGGATTCTGTGTCTCCCAAGCTCTCTGCCCCTCCCCTTCTCACCCTCTGTCTCTCTCTTTCTCTCTCAAAGATAAATAAACAATAAAAAACATTTTAACTCATTGCTATGAGAAACAATTAGGAAAATGTCACTAAATCTGAGACATAAAATATCAAAACTTACTAAAATTTGAGAATAAAGAAAGAGTTCACCAGACAAGCTAAAAGGATTTACATCTCAGTCAACATGAAAAAATAAGAAAGCAGCTTGGTCTCAGGATTCTCCTAAACAACATTAGGTTCATGAAATAATAGAGCAATGGTTCCATCTGGGGGCAATTACTCTCTGGGGACACTTGGCAACATCTAAGAACATTTTTGATTGTCACAGCTGGGGTGGGTGCTACTAGTATTCGGTAGGTAGAGGTCAGGAATGTTACCAAATATAATGCACAACATAGCTCCCCCCAACACACAGTAAAGTATTATCCAAACCAAAATGTCAATAGTATTGATGTTGAGAAATTCTGCACTAAAGTCATGAAAGATGACGTTGTAAAAAAAAAAAAAAAAATGTAAAAGAATGTAACGGAAATATCCTTTATCCTATAAGGCTAACATCCAAGTAAAAGACAACAGGAAAGTATTCTCCAATATTCCAAACTCAGTAAGCATAATGTTAGTAAGATCTTGAAAAGTGCCCTGAAATATAAAACATTGCAAAATAAAGTATGAATCAAAATTAAAATGTGATAATTAAAAATCTATCATATAAAAATGCTGATATTGACATTGAATCCAATTATACATAGATATAAACATAAATATACATGTCTAAATAAGAACTACCAGCTTTCAAAGACAGGATACAATTTTCAAAGATTTTAAAAAGAGTCTACATACCATGTAAAAAGATAAATGATGTGTCAAGGCATAAATATAAACGAATACAGGTGAACAGCTTCTAAATAAACACAGAGATAATAAACGAGAAAGACAGAAATCAATGTGAACATTTATGTGCCAAATAATGAAATAACAAATATATTTTTTTAATTGTAAGACATATAGAAGAAATCAACATAATTAGCAATAAGAGACTTCAACTTAATAGTCTCAATTTATGACACAACACATTGAGAAAAAAAATTAGGTATCACATGGTCTGAATAAGAACATGATGTAAGTGTTTAAAATCTAAAAAGTATTACCATCTGTTATTCAAGTTCCTGTAGAACATTTGTTTTTAAAAATTGAATATAGGGGCACCTGGGTGGCCCAGTTGGTTGAGTGGCTGGCTCTTGATTTCAGCTCAGGCATGATCCCAGGTCATGGGATCAAGCCCAACATAGGGCTCCACTATGAGAATAGAACCTGCTTGAGAGTCTTTCTCTCCCTCCCTCTGCCCCTCTCCTCTGCTCTCATTCTCTCTCTAAAATAAAAAAAAATAAAAAAAAATAACTTAATTGATTAATTGATTTAATTGCAGCCTAGATAATTAAAGAACTTCCTAACTATGTAAATAGTTTGTAGTTTAAAACTACAAACCATTCTTTGGGGTGCCAAGGTGGCTCAATTAGTTAAGTATCAGACTTTGGCTCAGGTCATGGTCTCATGGGTTCGTGAGCTCAAGCCCCACATCATGTGAGCTCCAGCCCTGCTTCGGGTGAGCCCCACTTCTCTCTCTCTCCCTCTCTGTCTCTGCCTCTCACTTACATATGCCCTCTCTCTCTCAATAAATAAATAAATAAATAAATAAATAAATAAACTACAAACCATTCTTTGATCATAATATAATAAAACAAATTATCTTCATTTTATTTTCTTCTTAGTACAACTTTACTGATTATAGACTTTAACAGATAACTGAGTTTTTTATTATTTTTTTTAGATATTTTGCATTTTGTTTTCTATATCTTCTCTGTTTACAGAGCTGCATGGAGGTTTTGAAACCATATTTTAATGAACACAAGTGAGCTCTGGGATAACTCTAAGCAGTCTAAAATACTTTTATTTGCAGTCCATGAAGAGTAGGGACAAGACAGTGAAATTATTTAAAATTTAATTTTTTTCAAATTATTTTTTGAAAGATTAAAAAGTTTGCAAATTTGATGAAACTATAACCCAAAGATTCAAGAAGTTCAATGAACTCCAAAAACAATTTATATGAATAAAATTACTCTAGTGCAATAAAATTTTTAAAAAATAGATATAAAGAGAAATTATTGAAGGAAGCCAGAGGAAAAAGATACAGAGGAACAAAAGTAAGAAAGAAATCAGAATTGTTATCAAAAACAATGCAAAACAACATTTCTAAAGTACTTAAAGGAAAAAAAAGTCCAAATATAATTCTATACACAGCAAAAACATATTTCAAAATGGAAGTGTAATAAAATGTATCCAGATATATAAAAGCTGAATAAATTGATCACCAGCAGACCTGCACTGCAGGAATATTAAAAGAAATGATTCAAGTAAAAGGAAAATGATACCATACTAAAGTGGTGAAATGGTGAACAAATATTTTTCTTTATGTTCAAATCTCTTTAAAAGATAACTGATTGTTCAAGCCAAAAATAATAATTGTGTATTATGGAACTTAATCAGATATAAAGGTAAAAGGATTGAAAACAATAGGATATATCACAGAAGAAGAGAAACAGAAGTATGCTATTGTGAGGTTCTAATATTAGGTATGAAGTGGTATACTATTACTTGAAGGTAAACTGATACGTTAAAGGTATAGCCTATAAACCCTAAGGAAAACATTTAAAAAATAAATTATTATAACTGACAGCCCCCAAAGGGGATAAGATAAATTCATGATAATCTTTAATCTAAAAGAAGTGGTAAAATGAAATTGTGAACAAAAAGCAGGTAAGAGAAAGGGGTTAACTACAAGACAGCACATAAGTAAATTTTTTAATGATAAAAATATTGTATATCTTGACTAAAGTGGTATTTACATGATTATATATATTTTTCAAAATCCAACAATCTTAGAACTGTACATCTAAGAAGGGTGGATTTCACTGAATGCAAATTATACCATAATAAATTTGACTTTAAAAGAAAAGCCAACTTATTTGGAAGAAACATTTGTCTCTATTACATATAAATCAAACTACATGGGACATATTTTATAATATCTAGTAAGTTAAGGCTTACTGTTTTCTAGAAAAAATAAAATTATTTTTTAAAGTACAAAAAATGACATGAAACACCTTAGTAATTTTGTTTAAAAAACATTAGGAAGTAAGTTGGAGAACTTTAGTGTCACTTTCTGGAAAACAAGCATGACAATCCTTCTGCAGCACTCAGAGAAAAACAGAAAAGCTCCCAGATTCCCCATCCTGGGAAAGGAAGTGACTAAATGAAGTTTAGTCCTTGCCCTCAGCATCATGGACAAAATCTGGCAGAATGGGACTCTATCAGGGGTGGCAAGCAATGGCAAAAAAAGGACCTGAAGGATAAAAGTAACATCAGGAGATTAGCAGAGACCATGGTTCCTATCACTGAGGGACAGTTTCCTCCAAAAGAAAGTTATAGAAAATTATGAGTCTCTTTTTACAATGACTTTTCTCCAGGAACAAAAGCAAAAATCAGGAAAATATCCTGTATCTTGCAAAATCTAAGTGACTGACAGCCTCTGAACAGACCAGGTTCAACTGAAACCAGACATTACTTCATAGGCAATAGGCATACTGACAGTCACTGCCTTGGTCATCAAATAAATAAGCAACAACACAAAATAATAGAAAACAAACAAATAAACAAAAAACCTAGGGCTTGGGGTAGACATCTTGAAAGGAAGGAAAGCCAGCACAAGGCCTTCTGGCCCAGGGAGAGCACATAGATAGGTATTTCTGGACTACAGAGCCCCCTCTAATCCTGAGCAAAGCAAAATGACCAATGCCACATTCTGTAACTATCAAACTGGTTGTGAGAGCTAGAGCTGTACAAGCAGATAAGGCAGATCAAGATTGAAACAAACATCCTGGAAAATTGTAAGTTTCATGAATCAGCTATTGTGTCTGATGCATCAACTTCCATCATTCACAAGGAGCCTGTGTCCCCAGCCAAACCCAACAACCAGGGCCAAACATATCAGGTACCCCAGGCCGGTCACACCACTGCCCTGGATTCTGTTTCTGGGTATGTCTCTTCTAATTAGCCATAAAATGTTTTTCCATTCCTTTCTAAGAGGGAACAATTTCACTCAAAATGACCAGTCTAGTTAAAGATGCTAACACATCCTCTGAACTGGATTGTCGCTCTATCCCATAACCAAAGATATTACTCCTTTCAAATATTTTGGTATCTACTAATAGGAGTGCCATATATTTTGCCATTATTGAGTATGGAGTATAAGTTTGCAATATCCCAGGAGTGTGAGCTTAAAGAAAGGAAGGGGTATGCTTCAATTCCTACTGAGTACCAGCTTTGGCTTCTATGAGGTGCCTAGGATCATGGAAGAAGGTTAATATATTTTTAAATTCCTTCTAGTTTTAAATATTGTCATTGCCAAGAAAAGAAAGAAGAAAGGAAGGGAAAGGAAGGGGAGGGGAGGAGGAGAAAGGAAGGGAGGGAGAAAGAGAGAGAGAAAGAGAGAAGAAGGAAGGGAGGGAGGAAGGAAGGAAGGAAGGAAATAAGGAAAAGAAAAGGAAAAAAAGAGAAAAGGCAAAGAAAAGAAAAAAGAAAGAAGAGATGAAAAGAAAAGAGAAGGGAAGAAAAATAAAGAAAAAGAAAAAATCTATAAAAACTGTCAGGGACTTACTATAAGAAGAAAAACCAGTAAAGACCATACCCCGATACATGAATCATGAATCACCAACTGCCAGCACCCCCATATCTGAACTAGATTCCACACCATAGAATATTTTGGTGACACAAGTGTTCAGAACTCATCATTAAGCATGAAGAAACCGTCTACAAAGATGTTATCAGGCATGAAAATACCCTCTTAGCCGAAGGTAAACATGGCTTCCTTCAGCCACACTTGATGATAATGTGCAGGATCTTGTTATTAGTGTATAATTTGCTCATCATTTTGATGAGTTGTTTTGTGATTTTCATGTAGATGTCTATATATCCCTTACTCTGAACTCAGGATCTGGTTTTCCTTCTATTCTGAGACCTTGGGTAGGGGCTAATGTTCATGCAAAATTGGGAGGTCTGGCAATACTTCCATTTCAGAGAAAGTATAACTAGATTCTAACTGGATGAGGTATCCCCATTCTACTTTTTACTCTGTGCCACATACTTTACATTGGTGGCAGGATTATGTATCAAGTTACCAAAATCTATTGATAATCTCTAAAATAAGAGTCCCAGAACTTTTTCCTACTTTTATCAGAGTCTACTCTTAGAAAAATGAAAGAATAATTCTGTCTTCCTCTCCCCTCTAGAAAGTTCTGGAATGCTTATCTTAGGGCTTATCAATACCTTTTGTCTTTCCTAGCCTAAACTGAACTTCCAGTTACACAACTTTATCCAGGTTCTTGTATATGATGAAAGATAGTGTAGTAGAAGGAGGACATAGGTTAAAAGAAAGGACTTGCCCAAATGTGGCACAGTTGTTGGGCTCTTGGGTTTCATAAATGACACTCCACTGTGTAGAGGCAGTGGGATTTCTGACCTGGCAAATATGTTCACTGAAAAGAACTAAATCAAATATCAAGGTCTTAATGTCCTCAGCAAAAGATGTCATTGTTCATATATGGCTTAGAGGCTGTGGAGTAATTTGCCTTGGAATGGCTTGGACCTATAGGCTTGGACAATAAGCATCCTAAAGGCAACCATAAGGGACTGAATATCAACACCCTTTCCTAAGTATTTATTAACAGTGTACCTTCTGCTAAATAGGGAAATGAGTTCTCATGCTAACTAAATTCTGCTCACCCTGTTAAATGGTGGCTGAGAACTAGATTTACCTTAAGTGAAAAATTAAATATGCTTTTTCTGCTCCTCAGTGCTATGGAAGAAGTTTATGATTTTCTATTTATTACCCCATTTAATCCTCACCACTCTTCAAAGAAAGTATTGTTTATACCCACTGAGGTACAGCAAAGTTAATATGTGCTTAGTAGATTAACACAGACAATGAAACTAGTGATAGAGAACATTCTTGTATGTGAACAATCATAAGGGAAAGTATTATACAACTGAAGTGTCTGGGAGCAGAGTTAGCTTCAGGCAGCAGTGTTGATGCAGGACCTCAATGTATTTCATCAGGATTTAGTTTTGTTTGCATATTTTGGCTCTCTGTCTTCTGTGCTGGATCCATTCTCAGGCTTCAGGTGATGGCTGGAGAGCTGCTCGCAAATGGAAAGCTACATCCTGCCAGATTCAAGTACACTGAAAATGCAGTATTTTCTTACAACAGTCCCTGCAGTCAGTACCAATTGGATCAGGCGCCTTTTCCTAATAGTCATTGTGGCCAGTTTGTAAAATTCTAATTTGGGCCAAGTCTGAATAGAGGTGTGGGGGGAGAGAACTCCATAAATGTATACAACAAAGACTGAAAAACGGGGTCAGTTTCTCCAAAGGGCAACAAAAGTATATTTTATACAGAAAGTGAATGAGTAGTTTATATAGGTGAATGTCACCTTTCAAGTGACAAAATAAAACAAAAACAAAACAGATGTCCACTATAGTCCTCTCTATAACCCAGCTCCTTACTTTGGGCCCACAGCCACACTACTCCCCCTTCAATCTATCTGAAAGTCTGAAAGTAGATACTTGTAGAGGCCCTGGGAGGTGGAGTGAGTAATGTATTAGAGATCAGGGTAAGGATCTTGAAGAGGGGGAAATATCTGGGAGACTTTTGAATTCCTATTGATGAACCACCCAATCAGCTGACTTCTCAATTCCTGGATTTTCTGATTTCAGATTCCTTACCTATTCCTTATCTATTCCAACATGGCTATGGCCAAAACCTAGACCTTACCATAAGGCACAGCTATGCCTTCTGAATAATATAGTGCCATATCCTACCCTCTGACCTCAATCTCTAGCCATTCTAGCTTATGCCTTCAGATGCCAATTTATCAACCTTGCCAAGACTTTCAGTCCTTTGATCCTTCTATCATCAACTTTTGGCAACCATTTCCCCCTCCACAGTAGACTTAATGATCCATTGCTTAAGTAACATCCTAAGCACTCTCATTAGTTTTCCTTTCATCATTCCTGCCTAGCAAAATCCCAACTCCCTGCCTTTTCCAGACCTGCCCTCTACTTTAATGGTTCAGCCCTATTGGATAAAATCATACAAATGAGTCTACAATTAATGAACAACTACAATATTGCTTGAAGTGTATCCATTTGTTTATTAATTCTAGGCATATTTATTTATTTTTATGTATATTTACCGAGTGCCTACTAAGTACTAGTCACTGTGAAGCTTACATCATTGTTCACTTAGTCAACACTAACATTCACATCGTCTTCAAAACTATGTCAGGAGCATCTGGGTGGCTTACTCGGTTAAGCATCAGACTTCAGCTCAGGTCACGATCTCACCCTCTGTGAGTTCCAGCCCCAAATCAGGCTCTGTGCTGACAGCTCAGAGCCTGGAGCCTGCTTAGGATTCTGTGTCTCCCTTTCTCTCTACCCTTCCCCTGCTTGCACTCTGTCTCTTTCTCAAAAATAAATAAACATTACAAAAAGGTATCTATCTATTAGATCGATATATATAGATATGTATATCATATATATATTTTTTTCATTTATTTCAGATACTCTCTACTTTCCTTAAGCTTCTGCCCTCACACCAACTGAGCAAATGCACTAGATCCCCTAAAAGTAAGCATATGGAAGGGAACACCAAAGACTCTTCCCTAGGTGTTTTGTAACAGTGCATATACCACCAAATAGGGAAGTGAGCTCTCATGATAACTAAAGCCTCAGATGGGAAACAATCTCTCCCACATTTGTCCTTCCCCTTTCTTCCTTTCCTTGTCCTTCCCTCCTTCCCCCTCCCCTCTCTGTCATCTTTGACCTTCCCAAACTGGGAAATGTTCTTTTACCCCTCACATCACAGTTTTCACACTGTGCTATAACTCTTACCTTAATTATTCTTCTTTCTGTAGAACACAGACCCTGTCTATCCTTCTACTGCTGTATTTTGCAGCATCTGTGGCTTAGCACCCAGTGGGCTTCCATACCCTTGGGGAACCGAAGAGCGTCAAGGGAGGAACACTGTGACTGGAGGGTACCGCCCACCACTCCATGGGGACAGGGCCAGGCTGGGGGCAGGGCCACACCCTCCTCCTGCTTCCTGAAGGAAGTTGTGCAGCCCTACCTCAGGGTGGTGAATTTAATCCCATTGCTTATGTGAAACAAAGTTCTTGATTCATCCTCACAGAAGGCATTATGGAGGACCTTTTTGGATGCCTTTAGCAACTTTTGAACTCCTCTTGCACTAAAGGATACTTCCAAAGGTCCCGCCTTTTCTGTCAGTTGTGTGGGGCTTGTGCCTCTAGGGTCTCTGCAGCCGCTCCTCAGCCAGAGGCCTCACATCCCCATGACCTCCTGGCTAGCCGCAGATGCACAAGGTCCTCAGAGCATCCTTAAAGCTGAGCATCCTCAAAGCTGAGCCTCCTGGGGATGGGAGCCACGTTCTCTGTCCATGTTCCCGGTGGTCGATGGAGCTCAACAGCATCGCCACCCTCAGAATTCCTGTTTATGGCGGCTGCACCGGACACTGGATGCCAGGCCTGACACTGGGCCATCTCAGATCTCAGCTCTACTGGGAGATCTTACTACTGACCTGATAGGGTTGTGTTAAGCAGTGGCATGAACAAGAAAAGTGCTTTTGCACCAGCAGAGTTAAAGGTTGAGCTTAGGGCCCTGCTGCTGATGCCACATGGAATTGTTGAGTGACCTTGTCCTGTGAGCACCTCTGAGAGGCCCAGTTGCCTAAACACTGGACTACAGGCGTTGATAGTAGGGTAGAGAATCTGAGGCACCTGTCTTCACAAAGGTATTGATGCATTCATCAGTGATTTATTGAGAACCTACTATGGGTCAGGTGCTGTGCTATATTTATTTCAATTTGTACTACTTCCATGGTAGTTCAGAGCTTTATTGTCTCTCACTGAAACTGTGCAGTAGCTTCCTTACTAATCTCTTACTCCAATTTCTCCCCTCTTAAATCTTTTTTTACCACTCCCAGAACAATCTCCCTGAAACAAAAGTGACCATGATACTCACTTGCTTTCAAAACTCAGTGGCTCTATATTGCAAACTAAATAAAGTATATATTTACTAACAGCACACAAGGCCTTCCATTAGGTCATCTCTCTCCCTCTCTCTCATTCTCTCTCTCTCTCACTCTCTCCTCTCTCTTTTCACCTTTATCCTAGAATTTCTGTTGTGTCTTTTTTGCTCCAAAGTAGATACAAGCTTGGTGTTGCTCCTGAAGCCCCCATGGTGATCACGCTTCCATGTCTTTGCTCATAATTCTTTCCCTGTCTGAATTGCCCTTTCCACTCTTCTTTCCCTGGGTAAACACTCTCTTTCTAGACTCAGTTCAGGTATTGGTAGTTTCTTCACTAAACTTCCCTGAAGTTCCAGGTTCCTTGGACCTGCCTCTCCTAATGAATAAGAGAATTAAATCACTGGAAGAATGATAGCAGAACCCATTATTACCCCCACAGTACAGGTGAATACATACTGTGGTTAGAGAAGGGGAAAAAACACTCTACTCCTAACAGAGGAACAAGAATCCAACCAGGCTAAACCAACTAGATGTGCTTTACTGTGGAGGAGAGGAAAGATCTCTGAGAAAGCATTACACTCAAGCCACAGGCACATGCGCCTGTGTAGGCCTGGGGCTAGACAGGGACAATATGAAACTTCAACCCACAATCACCAGGCTAGCAATACTAAAAAGCATTTGGAGCACATGAGTGGAGGAGGGGCAAGAGTGTAGAGATAAAGCCTCTTGGAAATGCAGCTGCACAGGGAAGGCCTAAAGTTTAATGATGGACAATCAAAATTGTAAACAGCCCTGATGAAATTAAGTTCTCACTTTCTTTATTTACCATTACCTCATGGTAATTGTAGAAGTAATTAAGGCTGATATTATGCTATACACATGGGACAAATAGAAAACAACAAGAAGGTAAATTTAACCCGAGCTTATCAACAACCCTATTAAATGTATCATCCAATCAAAGATGGTGATTATAACATTGGACCCCATGTTAGACCATACAGTATCCATTAAAACAAACTATTTTAAATATAAGTACAAAGATGGTTTAAAGGTAAAAGAATAGAAAAAGAAAAAAAAACATACTAACACTTACCAAGAGAACACTACTAAGTAAGAGTATCAAACAAAACAGACTTCAGAACAAGGAAATTATCAGAAAGAGGGGCATTTATACATTATGTAAAGGAGTCATTTACCAACAATATTACAAACATCTTAAATGTTTATCCTTCTAAAAAGATTCAAAATATATTGCAGACTATGAGTCTGGAGTTCTCTCTTGTCCACTGCCACCACCTCCATGGCCATTTTTTTTGTCATTTGTATATGGCAAAATACTAATTCTCTGTTTTTGAAAACTTTTCCTGTAGTAAGTAGCTAATACCTATTGTATAAAAATCACACACACACACACACACACACACACACACACACACACATCATTGAGACCATATGCTCTCAATCTAGAAAGAAAAGCTCTGATATTGCTGAAAGTGTAATAATTCACTATATATATATATATATATATATATATATATATATATATATATATCTCCCATTTCTCAACTTAGAATCTTGTTGCTGATACATAAACCTTTGGTGGGAGGAAACAGCAACACTTGGACACCAGAAAGACAGGCCCTGCCTAATGTGCCCTAGGGGTCATGGTTACCTCCAGGGGTGGGGCTCTCTTCTTGCTTCTTAGTGGCATGTCTCCCAGACTTCTTTTAGGTCTCTGAATTATGAGTCCATTGCTTCATAATTAGAGATTTAACCTCTCAGCAGAGGTTGTGTTAGAATTTTATGAATGCCTGGGTGATCTTGCAGCCATTTTGACATTTTTAACTTTGTCAGGACCAGCATTGTTCACACAGTTGGATCTCTATAGGCCAGGACCCACCAGGAGTCCCCTGGGAATTCCCTACTTCTCTCATGTGACCACAGCATCAGAAAGTCCTCATAGGCTTTTCATGTGACACTCCTTCCCTCCCAGGACTTGACAAGGTAACAACAACAATAATAGTAACAATAATAGTATATACCTCCATTTATTGAGGTTATACCATGTACTGGCTGCCTGGTCTTAAGCAAGTCATTCCAGATCTCATCTGTTAAGGGAGATATATTAATGCCTACCCTATAGAATGGTCCTGAGGAATAAAATGCTTTTCCTCATGCATGCCCATTTTCAATTATTAGCACCCAGTCACCCAAACAGGAGGCACTGAGCCATCCTAAATTTCTCCTTCATCCTTCCCAAAATTAGTCAACAAGTTTTGCTTATTTTTTTTTCTGATAAATATTTCTCAAATCTTTCTCTACTCAGCTCCTCATCACCTTTAACCAAAACTGCAGTACCTCCTATCATAACCACCCCTCCAGCTTTGCCCCTTTTATAACCTTTACCCTTTTTCTACCTGAGAAATCTATCCATGATACTTCCATGCTCAAAATATTTCAATACTCTTTTGAGTGCTGACCATGTATTATTACATATTGTACTAGACTCTGATGTTTATAATAGCCAAAAAAAAAAAAATACCCTTTGTCTAAAGATAATAAAAAGGCACACAGAATAATGACAAAATTTAAAAAGCTTTCAGGGCAGGGGTACCTGGGTGGCTTAGTCGGTTAAGTGTCTGACTTTGGCTCAGGTCATGATCTCATGGTTCATGAGTTTGAGCCCGCATCGGGCTCTGTGCTGACAGCTCAGAGCCTGGAGACTGCTTTGGATTCTGTCTGTCTATCTGTCTGTCTGTCTGTATGTCTGTCTCTCTCTCTCTGTTCCTCCCCTGCTCGCACTCTGTCTCTCTCCCCAAAATAAATATTTAAAAAATTAAAATATAAAAATAAAAAGCATAAAATATATAAAAATAAAAAAGTAAAAATAAAAATGCAAATTATTTTCAAAAGCTATAGAAGAATAACTAAAATTATTGATAAGAGCATATACATTATATTGATATTCTGTGCCTTTATAAGTGTATATTTTCAATGATAAGTTATTCTTTTATGGCCACTATCAAAATTAATAGTGTAAAATACACAAATAAGCCAAACCAAAATATTTTCCCTTGACATTAAATTTTAGTCAATAATACACATATAAATAAATATCATATTTTGGCCATATCCATTAACAAAAGGAAATGTAAAGTTAATAGACTCTTTGTGGAATGCTTTCTCTTCTTTGTATTCGGGAATATCATCCCTAACCACATTGTGCTTGTAAGAAAAATTCAGATGAATAATAGAGTGGAATTCAACTGCTATTCTTTTGAGAGTCACAAAATTATTAACTTATAGAATGAGCATTTTTCCCTCCAATAAGGGATTGGAGTTCTAATTTCATTACTGAAATAGAAATTTCTTATTCCAACTGGCAGGGAAGATATATTACAGGGAAACAGTGAAGCTGGTTTCTGTTCTTGCTACTGCTGTTTGACAGTAATGAGGATGAATATAAAGTTGCAAATAAGGTATAAATATTAGATGGGAAATAGTGATGTTACTATAATTCAGATAATCTTTCATTATTTTCAGCTCACTAATTTTTTATAGTCCATGCTTAAAATAGCATTATGCAATCTACAACATACACTAATTGAAGCCATCATCAGTTTGCATTCTATTAACTAGTCTAACTTTCAGGGGTGTTATTTTAGTTACCACAATCCTTTTGTATCAATACTTTTCTTATAATTTCTTAATTCTTTTATAATTTTTTAATGTTTACTTATTTCTGAGGAAGAGAGAGAGAGAGAGAGAGTGTGAGTGGGGGAGGGGCAGAGAGAGAGGGAGACACAGAATCCTAAGCAGGCTCCAGGCTCTGAGCTATCAGCACAGAGCCTGACACGGGGCTTGAACTCCCGGAATGTGAAATCATGACCTGAGCCGAAGTCAGACACCTAACCAACTGGGCCACCTGGGCACCCCTCTTAATAATTTTTAATTATGAGTTCTACTATTCTTATTTTAGGAGGGCAGAGGGCAGACAAAGGAGGAAGTATGTGCTTGTTTCATATATATACATATATTTTTAATATAATTTATTGTCAAGTTAGCTAACATACAGTATATATTGTGTATTGTTGGCTTTGGGGGTAGATTCCCATGATTCATCACTTACATACAACTCCAGTGCTCATCCTAACAAGTTCCCTTCTCAATGCCCATCACCCATTTTTCCCTTTCTCCCTCCTCCCCCATCAACCCTCATCTTGTTCTCTGTATTTGAGTCTCTTATAGTTTGCCTCTCTCCTGATATTAGATATCACTACATTAGTCTGCAGTGGGTTGAATCTAAGGATAAGAGCTTACTGTAGCATAATTTTAAAATAAATTTATTTTACTGTCTTGATAACAGACTATTTCATTTTACGTGGCCCTGAATTTACTAGAAATCTCAACATAGGCTGAGTCTAGACTTGCCTTGCATAAATCTCTGCTTTTCTTGTTTTCTCTTCTGTCATTGCTTTAAGAATTAAAATTAAACACAGATCAACTAAATGTTATCCAATGAGATACCTAGTCACCTAGTAAGTTAACACAGATCAAAGACAGAAGTACTTCTAAGGTCATTCAAAACACATATGTTTTCTCAAATAAACATTCTTTGCCAGAGTCTCATTTTATTTATGTCCAGAAATAGTTAATAAATATAAAAAAATGTAAATTACAATACTGAAAAAGTTTCCCTAGCATATAGAATCCTTTTGTGTCACACTACAACGTTAAAGAACCAATATTCTATCCAAAAAACCCAACACATATTATCTTCCAATCTTCACAAAATATGGGAGAGTCCAACCTATTCCATAAACGAAATGTCAGCCCTTTATCAAATGATCAACAAACCTTACCTTTGATCAGGATATACTTTTGGGTCCCTAGACTAACACCTTCATGATTCTGCATTTGGTCAGTGTTACCTGTGGTTATACCACAACCCAATTTCTAGTTATCATGTCCCCTTATTCCTTGAAATGTTATTCCCTTACACTCAGTCTTATAGATATTAGCTTTGCAGGTATTACTGAGATTGTTGCTTTTTTCCCAGGTTTTTGGTTTTATTAATTGTATTCTTCCTTTTGTTTCCCAACTAACGTATTCTTTTTATTCCTTTGATTTTACATTCTCATACCACTTTCCTAATTGTGGGAAACTCCCATTTTAGGCAAAATGGCCCACAGCGTGCACACAAAGAACAAGTCAATTATCCTTATGAAAAGTTCTTCTGAGTCACCAAAGGTAGCCTCATTCTGATAGGATTTCTATGATCATCTGAGAGCTATAGGATCTACTAGAGGCATTCTGTAATCATTTGAATGGCTCTTATGATCACTCTTAAGATGCAGGTAACTGTATTTTGGGGAAGAGGTCAAGTTAATGCCTGGCTTCCATTCACCAAGTACATCTCACAGATGCACATGGTGCTCTGGGAAAAGAACTGTTGTTAAAATTCTGGGCCCCTCAAGAAGGACCTGTAGCAATCACTGAACACAGGTTGATAGTACTTCTATTGTGGCCCCAGTTCAGTTAAATAATTGATTCTAGTCCTTGGTTTTGGAGGAATTATTTGAATACAGAAGTCCAATTTACCCTGTTTTTCTACCTCATGGGGTTATTTTACCCTACAAAATGGCTGAGCAATGACTATGAGAATGGAGTGGGAAGACATCCAGAAGTATTGATGGATATTTGCATAGGAGGTGGAGGTACTCCACCATCAACTGCTACTTCTAGTAGATATCTTGGCAAGGTTAGTAAGAATAGTCAGAACAATCTGAGAGAGATTTGGCAGATGCAACAATGAGCTAAATTTATGCTGTTTGCAACTGTGTCTCACCAGGTGGGGTTCACATCCACTTTTCTTCCTTCTTACCTTGCCTAGTCCTTGCTCTAGGTCAGACTGCCCCATTGGAGCATAGGAAAGAAGGAAGGGGATTGTTTGAGCCTCCCACTCCCCCCAGATGGGCTCCAGCCCATCTTACCCTTACCTTGGAATTTATTGCAGTGATGCAAATGCAGTCACCCTTCATCCAAGTGCGGTCCAGGAGGCCAATGTTCCCTTTGGCAGCCACCTAAGGTAACCACATTCATTTTCATCTTAGGCCTCAGTTTTCCTTTTCCTCACATGGGGCACTAATAACAAGGAACTAGCCTTGTCCACTTTCACCCTTCTGCTCCTCTCTACCCCCTGAGGTTCTGATTCCATATTTCCTCTGCTCAAAAACTACCTCTGGACAGTTGTGTTGTTTTTGTTCAGTATTTCCATTCTTAGACATCGATTATTACTACTGTAACTAGCTCCCAATGTTCATCGTCTTTGCCTCCTCCTGTGCTGCCCACATTCCCCTCCTCCAAGATGCTCTTAAAGGAAAGGGCCTGGAGCAACACAAGCTAGGTTATCAACCACCTCAGTCTCAGGGAAGGTGGGGCCCTGCGTCTCAGATAATGCAGCAGAGTGAAGTAGGGCCCTGTCTTGACTGTTGTGGGTGTAGGGGCCACCTTCTCCCCCTGTTCTGCCAGGGAGGAAGCAGCCATTATTCATCCCAGCCTGGGGCTCTCCCATCTGGGTCCCTATTTGCAGTTACTTGAATACAAAAAATACCCTTTTCTAGAAAAAAAAAATTATGGTATTTGCAACAGTTGCAGAAAATTGCACCAATGTGTTTTCCTTCATGAGGAAGGCTACAGGAGTGATTCCGAAATGCCAAGATGATTGAAGTCCTTTCCTCACCTGTACTTTCAAATTCTAAGATATTCCTTCCTCAGGCACCAACATGGTTGTTATCTCACCACTATGACAACATTCAGGTGTCCTATTCTGGTAGCTATAAATTCAACTTTTTCCCAATCATCTCTTACTCAAACCCAGCTCATCTATTAGACTTCAGTTTCAATAAATATTATTTTGTTTAGGAAACAGACAGAAACCACTTATGTCCCTCACCTTGGCCCATATGCTACACTATAGAGGGATTAGACAAGGAATATGTTCAACAAAATGGTCACTGCCCAAAATATCTGCAACCATATTTATCTAACACAAGAATCTTGGTGGCTGAATCAGAATCAAGTTTGAATTACTAGGCCTCTTGCAGCAAGGCTTCCACGTAGAGGGTGTACCAACCAGGCTAGCCTAGGGATGCTGTTAGGGAAAAGAAAATAATTGTCATACCCAAGAATGACCAGAGAGAATTCCCACACTCTCAAAATAGGTCTATACAACCCCTACCCCCTTTATTCTGACCATTGTCCAGGATGTGGTTACAAGGAGATAATTCTATTTTGAAGTTACTTACATTGAGTGACCAAACTGCCTTATTAAGAAGGCAGTAGAGCCAGAAATCTTTGAGTTAATTTTTAAGGAGGCTATTTCGACAATTAACAGTATTAGATTAAAAGGAGTATTGAAAGTCTATCAAATACTTTGGTTATCAATTGCCAGATTGCAAATAGTTCAGGAAAATTAAAACATGACACACATTGTTTTCAAAGGCCACAACAGTCAGCTGGATCAGACTAGAAAGGCAACACTGTAAGATAAAAAAGACAACAGAGGTGATGAACCACTGATAACTAGGAGATGGGTGGTGTCAAAGATCCAAGCAGTCAAACTGTCAGGAGTGGGTGGGGACAGTGCCCTGTGCCATATGACCTCCCTCAATGAGAGACAAATAGATAAAATTTTGACAGGAGTCACAAATATGCATATAGTGGTAGCCTCTGTATCAGAGACATGGAGTTTCTTACGTGCCTAATTCTATTATGGTTGCAGATATTTTGCCATGTCCAGTACGATGATGGATCTAGATAGCAACAGTGGCAATCTGAATGGTGTAAGTTCAATCAACAAACTGATTCTAGACAGTTTCATTAGAAAATAGGCCCTTACTGTGGGCATTTACACGAATAATCCAGTTAATCAGCAATCATTACTTGTTTTCTCAGTTCATGGCCCCAAAATGGGTACCTTTATTCTACTAGTCTGTAGTTTCCCACAAGGTTTATTAAGGAGAACACTAATGAGAACCATGAGAATGATTTTCAGTACTTCCCACTAAGTGTAGTCATGACAATTTTTGATTCTACATAAACAGCACTGTTGTTGAACCCAGAAGAAATTATCAGCTTCCAGCTCAAACCATCAGGGAGTCAGTCTCAGGCATTTAAGGTAACCTCTGTTAATATGAGACTACAGCTTTGGTTCAGATATGAAAGCCGGGGACAAAGTTTCTACTAAAGGGTTACCTGCCACTTTTTCATGTAAACTTGATATATGACTGGAGCCAGACTAGCAGCATTCTAGAATGTGCTACTGCCATAATATCAAGACTTTTTTTTCACCTTGTTAGTCTTTGAACTGACAACCTAAAAATGTATTATCAGACCAGAGAGTTATACGGTCTTCACAGGTCAGCCATTCAGTTTTAACAAGAGCCTAGAAGCAAGGTTATAGCTAAGCTTTGTCAGGGAGATGCATCCAAAACTCCAAGAAGTATCTGCAGGTGGAAGTTTCTTTCATTTTCCAGAGGTTCTAACTAGAGAAATCAACAGTCTCAGAGACTTGTAGTTCAAAAGGGTCATTAGAGTTATAGATCCCCCACTAGTACTTCTCTCCATTCATTTCCTCCCAATTGGGAGAATCCATTTTGGCATTTATGGGACAGGACAGTAAAGCATATAACACTTCATTTCCTACCTTCCAGATATAGAAATAACAACAATACACTGCATCAGCCCAAAAAACTGCTCTTACAAAATTACATTACCTTCCTTCCCCACTTCCTGCCCAAATTCAAATAGTTGAATTTAGGCACTCCTTCCTCTCACTGAACTGGATAGTATGGTGACTTGGTTATAAATGTGTTGGATAACAGAGTAATACATTTGAATAACCTCATATCCCTGAAACGCTCCAGTATATTCCAATAGGTACATATGGACTATGAGGACCAGGGGGCATCAGGTGATTAAGGGTGATTAACTACCCTTAATCGATGTTCTCCTAGCAGCTAAGGTAAAGATAGAGGAATGAACTGGAGGTGGGGAAGGGACACAGCATTTTTTAAGAACTCTTTCAAACTTTCTGAGTATAAAAGCAGGAGAGATAGGGGAGGCAACTGACAGGATATGGTGCCAGAAAAAAGTGTTTATTTTGTTTAACATGGAAAGCACATCAGCATGTTTAGAAGATGATACAGAGATTTAATAATACAAGATTTATTCCACTATTGTGTAATGGTACACTAGGGATTCTGGCATAAACTGGGTTCTAGATTCAAAAAACAAATAAATAACAATTAAATTATCTCACACGTGTTGTCTATTTATATGACATCAGAAAAATGTGGTTCCTAATAGAACTTGATTTCTGTTTTTATTTATTGTAAAATAGAAATCTGCAACATGATTTTGACTAACTAGACAGCTGCTCTAAAACACCCAAATTTAAGCACGAATTTACACTACATTTTCATTCACTAGAGAAAGTGCTAAAAGAGAGAGAGAGAGAAGAACAGAAGGAAGAAATAAAGGGAAGAAAAAAAGGAAGAAAGAAAAGAAAAAGAAACAGGTTTATGAAAATTTATTTAAGATATTCTCATTTGCAATAATTTTATTTATGCATATCAACTTCTAAAGGTAAGCAAACTGAATGAAGATTAAAATAAAAAGAGAAAGTAAAAGATTGATTGATTGATCTCTTTTTATTGCTTGTTTAGAGCATGAGAAAAAGCATGAATGTAAAAGCTAATAAAGTCCTCATATTATTTCTATACCTTTGGCAAAAATTGGTGTGACAGAAGAGAACAAAGAAAGAATTGTGTACATTGCATGAATTTTGACTTTATGAATAAAAGTCTATTATCTATAGATGCTAAGTCAGAAATAACTGTATAGGTGTATTCAAGAGAGATGAACTATGTTCACATAAAAAGAAATGGTGAGTAGTGTTTTTCTAAATGTGAAGCCATGCAGAACCCTGCTTTGCAATACCAGGAAATCTGCAAGGGGAGTGCTGAGATCAATGTCATTATCCAGAAGGCATTACTGAAATAGATTTTAAATCCTTTGATGTAATTGCTTGCTGAGTTTGCCATTACAGCAGCTCTATCTTTTAGACTGATTGAGGGCCTTTAACAGCTCAAATTTTACTGAGACTGCCGAGATATTCATGTTAGAATCTTAAAGTTGGACAGATGTTTGATGTTTAATTTAACTAATATGGCACACCATGAGTCAACAAAACACATTTCGTGTTAATGCCAAAAAAAAAAAAAAAAAAAAAAAAAAAAGTGAGGGACAGAAATACATGCAGAGTTAATCTTCCTGTTTCAGCAGACAAGCCTTTGCTCTTAGACTTATTAACATGAATTCTGATTTTAAAACCCTATGGCATTTTTTCCTGCCCCTTGAGAAAAGCAGTCTTGATTCCACTGGAGCATTTAGAACCAGAACTCAATGAATAAATTAACAGTGCATAAAATCCTCAAGTAAAGTGTAAGGAGCAATGAGGTGAATATTTTTTTTTCTTGTAGACAGTCCCTATTTTCCATGATTCTTTGAAAAATTCTTATTCTTTGTGATACTTTTCTTTTTCCGCAACTACGTAAGGTAGACAATAATGTACCTGGTTAGATGGTCTTTACATTTTCTTCTTGTTGAAGAAAGACTGATTTGACCAAACACAAAGAATTTCATTCATGATGTTTTTAGTACTGATTGTGTCTAATATATAAAAAAAAAATTAACACCACCTAGAAGATACTTTTTATAAATAAATAAATTCATTTATTTAAGTTTATTTATTTATTTATTTATTTATTTATTTATAAAATGATGGCCATATAGTCTGTTCAAGAAACATGGCTAACATTATTTGCCTTTCTAATTAATATCATTTTCCTAACATCATTTTGAGGGAAAAATCCAGAGATTATTTTTTCAATATGGTTTTTACTAAATCAACAATCTCAGTGTCTTTGGCCTTTTTGTCTTAAATTTTATAGTGAATAATAATAATAGCATAGTGGTTGTTGTGGTCATGACACTAGTAGTGGTTCAGTAACTAGGAAAAGAAGAAAGAATTTGGAAACGATGATAATGACATTGACAAATAGTAGAATCATATACTATAGCTTTTGGTATACTTTTATTAGTATTATATTTTGACTTTCACGACAACTTTATGAGATCGACAGGGGAACTATCATTATTTTCATTGTATAAATAAGGAAACTAAGGCCTAGAAATTTTTAGTGACTTTTTTAAACAATATTTGACTGCTAAGCTATTTGGAGCCAGGTCATCTAACTCCAAATCTAGTCATATGTATGCTAGGGTGGTGATTTTCACTGGTCATAAATAATAATCCACCATTGGTAATAATGCATCAATCTTATCAAGAGCATTTTCAGACCAATATCAACAAGCTGGTTGTGCTGGTTTAAATTTCAATTTAATTTAAGTGAAATTTCATTCTAGTTTCTCTGTTTACTTTTTTTAAACTTTATTTACTATTCTTAAGATTCAACATGCTTAGACTAGCTGGTTTACATGCTCACTCATTCATTCAAACATGTAAAGCAAACACTACTTGAAATTAAAAGAATAAACATATTACCTTCTTCATATAGCTAACTCTGATTCATTCTTCATATTTCATTCTATCTCCTGCCTATGGTATCCCTAACTGTAGTCAGGGGTCCTCTAGACCATCCTTAGGTCAATGCTTCTCTAGAAGGACTCACATTATTCAGAAGAGATATTACACTCATGATTATCATTTATTACTCTGAAAGGATAATGATTAAAATCAGCAAAGACAAAAGCATATATGGCAGAGTCTAGAAGAACTAGCTTCTAATTCTCTTCTCCCAGTGAAGGCTTATGGGCAGCACTTAATTCTCCTAGAAACAATATGTGACAATATGCATAAAGTGTTAACACCTAGAGAGGCTCTCTAGAGCCTTAATGTCTATGGATTTTATTGGTTGCTCATGTTGGCCAGGAGAGTTCCCATGGCTGACCCTTTGTTTCTTAGTCTCTAGTTCTACCACTGGCCAAATTGATACTGTGTGGCCCAAGTCTCCCAACATAAATTATATTGTTAGCATAAACTATCTGGTATGGTGCAAAGATCCAGGTAAAGAAAGATACCATTATCAGGCAGAAAATTCCAAGGCTTAGAGGTAATGTCCCAGTAGATGATCAAGAGCCAAAACTTTTTGGGAATGTGCAGATTTTGACAACCCAGAGCTGCTGAGTTAATTCCTATACAAATTAGCACTCAATACCCTTCCAGTTGTCTTTTCAAGATCTATCTCCCATTCTAATTATCAATACCACAATGGCAGAGATTATAAAATTTCTCCATCTTTGCTTGACACAAGTACACAGAAGTCTCAAGTACTGGAAAATTAGTGATTGAAGAGTGGGACATGAAAAATTATTTGAACAGGATAAGGAAAATAAAGAATGGGATCATTTCTTAGTTTGTGTTTTTGTTGGGATTCTTTTAGGATACTAAATATTTTTTTATGTTTGAACCCAACATTTCCTAAGTGCATTATAGTTCTCTAAATTCTGCTTAAATCCTATTTCCTTTTTTGATCATTTCTCTTTATCCATAGAACATCATACATGGCTAAAAGAAACCATTTGACACTATGGTGTCATTATGCCTGGAAATCTCCTTAGCTAAATGTACCATTTTAACAGGTATACAGTAAAACCTTGGATTACAAATAACTTGTTCTGTGAGTGTTCCACAAGACAAGCAAATATTTCTTTTTTCTTTTTTTTAATTTACATCCAAATTAGTTAGCATATAGTGCAACAATGATTTCAGGAGCAGATTCCTTATTGCCACTTACCCATTTAGCCCATCCCCCCTCCCACAACCCCTCCAGTAACCCTCTGTTCTCCATATTTAAGAGTCTCTTATGTTTTGTCTCCCTCCCTGATTTTATATTATTTTTGCTTCCCTTCCCTTATGTTCATCTAATACAAATATTTCTAATAAATTTTAACTTGATAAACAAGTGATGTCCTGTAATACGAGTATACAAGTAGTACATGATGCCGAATGTCACATGATCACAACTGAGCCGATGGTTCTTGAAATTCACTTTGATATACTAGTGCTTTGGATTACAAGCATGTTTCCAGAATGAATTATGCTTGCAAACCAAGGTTTTGCTGCATTTTATTTTTTCAACGTTACATCAGTTTGCCAAACTTTCAGGCACTACATAATAGCTCCAGTGTCTACTTTACAAAATCTTATTGTTCTCCATCCTTTGCTCCTTGAGACACATGCAATTTCTGCTCTCTTCCTTATCCCCCCCCCCAAAAAAAATGTCATGTTACAGTTTTTATGTCATCCCTTAAACTTCTGGTACTAATTTCTGTTCAGATTAGCCTTTGCTGCATAACAAGCTAGCCCAAGACTTAGTGACCTAAAACAACAATTTACTATTTCTCATAGTTCTGTGGGTTGACTGCAGTTGGTTGAGAGCTTAAAACTTGGAATTTCTTAGGAGGTTGTACAAAGACAGCAACTGGGGCTGCAGTCATCTGAAGTCTGACTATGCTTAATGTCTAAGATTGCTCACTAATGTGACTGGCAATTAATGCTGGCTATAAGATGGAAGGTAATTTGGACCGTGTTACAGATTGAGTGTCTGTGTCCCTTTATTTCTTCATATGTTGAAGCCCTAATTCCTAATTTGATGGTATTTGGAGATGGGGCTTTTGGGAAATAATTGAAGTTAGATGAGGCTGTGGAAGTAGGGCCCTCTACTGATAGTACTGGTGCCTTGTAAGAAGAGACACCAGAGAGCTTATTATCTCTCTCTCCACCAAGTGAGGATATAAAGAGAAGATTTGCATGCCAGGAAAAGGGTCTTCAACAGAACCTGAAAATGCTGGCTTTGGATTTCCAGCTTCCAGAATTTGGACTTTCAGCTTCTAGAAGTGTGATAAAGTAAGTTACTTTTGTTTAAGTCATCCAGTATATGGTATTTTGTGATGGCAGTCTGAGCAGACTAATACAGGCTGTCACCTAAAACACCTACATAAGGACTGTCCATGTGACTTGGACTTTTCACAGAATAGTTCCTGGGATACCCAAGGGAACATCCCAAGAGCAAGCATTCCAGAAAGCTCAGAGAAAAACAATAAGGCTTTTTATGACGTAGTCACAGAAGTCCCATCCCACAGTCATTAAATGGAAATGGGAACTAGATACCCCATATGAGTGAAATCATATGGTATTTACCTTTCTCTGACCCATTTCACTTAGCATTATACCCTCTAGATCATTATACTCTCTTGCATCTATGTTTTTGCCAATGACAAGGTTTTGTTTTTTTTATGGCTGAATAATATTCCATATATATCATATATATATATATATATATATATATATATATATATCACATATTCTTTATCCATTCATCTATCGATAGATACTTGGGCTGTTTCCATACTTGGGCTATTGTAAATAATGTTACAATAAACATGGAGGCTCATATATACCTTCGAATTAGTGTTTTCATATTCTTTGGGTAAATAATCAGTAGTATAATTCCCATTCTTTCATTTATATTATACTGCCATCTATCAATTACCCTGTAACTTAGCTGTAAATAAGACTTGATAAGCTGAGCTTCCTATAAAATGATTTCTCTTGATTATTTAAGCTTCTTTAACTCCAAATTTTGAGTCATGTTGCTTTGGTATTACATTTTCATTATTAAATTTTTCTTCATCCCTTAAATAACTACCCTTTTGCCTAAGCCATGGCAATTCCAGCTTTTTCATTTTCCTGGAAATTGTTAAGATAGTCTAATCATCCTCATCATTTATTTCTGTGCTTCAGGCATACATGAACTTCAGACATTCTTATTCTTTCTAACTCTTCCTTCTCTTTCTTTCAGATATTCACGTTTCTAGCTTCATGAATATATATTGTAGGCCAGGTCCTATAAGGGGAAGTAGATAACTGATGAAGTTGTATGAATTCAGGGGCAAACAACTAAAAATATTTCTTTAACTATGTAGTGATAATAAAATCTCATCCTAGGAGTTATATTCATGTAAATCAATCATGGATTTACTTTTTCTAAACTAATGCCTAGGAATGAAAACAGTTCAAACTATTATAATTTGTTTCTACTATAAAAATTTCATCTTCTTTCATGTGAACGGCACTCTATTATTAAACCCAAGAAGTCTAAGTTTATCCTCAGTGGTCCACTGCAAAACAAATTCAAATTAATAACACAAAACTCACTTAATCAAGACTCATATTCAAGCTAGAGACTGAAACTTTAAGTATGATACATCACCAAATTTTCTGGTTTTGTTTTCTTCTCTAAACCTGAACTTCAGTCCCTTAAATAGAGAAATCTTGGAGGCTACACAGGATGCTTTCAATCAAAGCACTTCCATGCAAGTGCTTCAGTGCATAATCAATTTACTTTTAAATACAATTAAAATTATTGACTATATCTGGCAAGGATTTATGAATGTAGTATATTCATCTATGGCCACCATCACTTTCTTCGCTTTATACCCATATTGCAATCCTCCAACAAGAAGAGGAATTTAATTTCTCTCCCCTTGACTCTTGATTGGTCTTACTGATTTGCTTGACCTGTGTAATAAGGCAGAAGTAATGTTCTGGGAATCCTGTGAAGCTTCTGACTGGTTTCTTAGAATACTCATTTTGTGTGGACTCCCTCTGGGAACCGAGGTTTCCTGTTCAGAAAAGCCCAATAACATGTAAAGTCTACATATAGGCACAGGAGTTCCAGTCATCTGCTCCAGCAGAGTCTGTAGTTAACAGCCATCATCATTGCCTGCCATGTGAATGAGCCATCTTGGATGACCAGCCCAGCTAAGCCTCCACCTAACCGCAGCCACATGAAGCACCAAGTGAGAACAATCCAGCTGATCCCAGACAGCTCACAGTACTGAGGTAGACACCAGTATTTTTTTAAGCTATTATGTTTTGGAAATATTTGTTATAAAGAAAAAAATGGAACAATAAGATTGGCCCACGACCGACTCTATGCCAAGCACCATTTTTGTAAACAGATTCCAGATATTATTTCTAAGTATGTGAAAGCAAAACATTTTCATCAGTGTATTCTTTGTAAATTCCTGACCACTCCTGATGGGAGAAAGAATCTACCTGATTAAACTGACCTAAGAGATACAATTTTGGAAACTAGTCAATTTATAGAGGAACCATTTTCTAAAATAAGCAATTAAGTATTATTTTATTTAAATTAACAAATGGTTTATTTTTAACATCTATAGCTAATTATATCCAGTGTAGTTTCAAATCATGCTCTTGCACAGTGGGTAATAGCCACTTTATGGAATCAGAATTTGAATCTCTGCCAGGCCACTTACAGTCTGCATGAACTCAGGAATTAACCTTTAGCCTTGTTTTCTCATCTCTGAAATGAGTATTATGATGGCACATTACTCACAGGGTATTAGTGAACTGTAAATGAGTGCATATATATATATATATATATATATATATGCATGTTGCTTAGCACACAATGAGCACTGATAAAATGTTATTTTTAGTCTCTAGCATATTAATAAGGAAACTTCAAAAACACATAACTGAAATACCTTCCAATATATAAATACAAGGTATAATACCAGTGTTCACTATTGTTTATCTGCTAGTGATCCCTGAGAGTTGATAAATTATTGTTACTGTGCGTGCATGTGTGTGTGTGTGTGTGTGTGTGTGTGTTGTCAGGGAAAGGAAAATTGTGTCTCTGATGCACAAAGTTTTACAAAATCCAATTTATCAAATCTATTACTATTGGGTATTGAGTATTGAATATTGAGTATTAATGTCCAGCCTACTGACACAGGAAAGGATTCATTGGTGGCATCCATAGTACAGTCACAGTCAAGTTCAGACCTACTTACAACTTATTTCATTGAAATGGGACTTTAATATCAACTTATTTTCCAGAATTAGGAGGAAAATGTTTTTCTAGAATAGTTCTTCTATGACTAAATTATTTTATTTAGAGTAAGAAATATATTAAATAAAGGTAAGAGCCTCATTTTATTTATTTTTTAATTTTTTTAACATTTATTTGTTTTTGAGAGGGAGAGAGAGGGAGGGGCAGAAAGAGAGGGGGACACAGAATCTGAAGCAGGCTCCAAGCTCTGAGCTGTCAGCACAGAGCCCCACCGGGGGCTCAAACTCACAGAGGGCAAGATCATGACCTGAGCTGAAGTTGGACGTTTAACTGACTGAGCCACCCAGGTGCCCCAAGAGCCTCATTTTTAAATTTAACTTTCCAGAGAACATTTATTTTGTGTCAATATTGGAAAATATTATAGTGTCATTCAAACATAATTGAAGGTACTTTTTATAAATACAAAATATATGTTTAAAAAAATTCTTCTGCCAGAAGCTTTCTGCATTATTTGTAAAGTATGCCTTCTATTCACATTCACATTCATTGAAATTTTAAAAGTTTGAATTCTTAAGCATATATATTAGATATAAATTGTTTACTTCCATGTACATGATTTAAGCCAGTTCATATAATTTTCCATATCTTTCTCTCTTTAATTTACTTATAAAGCACTTTATATTTGCTTTTATTTTTCCTGCTCTGAACTGAGCAGAGGAAATAGTACTCTGGACAATAAGGTAGTTACACTTACAGAGATTGGACAATAGCAAATATTGGGAAGGCTGTTATTGCAAAAAACTCATAACTGGTCTCTCTGCTTCCGTTCTTGGCTCTTCAATCAATTCTCAACACAACAGTCAGAGTGATCTTGTAAAAACAGAAGTGAGGTCTTGCCATTAATACGACCCATCCAAATAGCTTTCCATCTCACTCAAAATAGGAACCAAAGTTATCACAATGGCCTAAGACCCCACATTAGCTGCCACCCACCCTTTAGCCCACTACTTTTGTTTTCATCTCCTACTATTTTCTTCCACACTCACTCCACTCCAGCTACACTGACCTCTTAGTTTTTCATTTAATTCACCAGACACCCTCTCACTGCATTGGCACTTGCTGTTCCCTCTGCCTAAAAATGCTCTTCTTCATTCATTCATTCAGCTTCTCATTTAATTACATTTATTTTTCATCTTTTTATGCGACTTTCCAGGAGTTGTAGTGAACAAAACATTCAAGAATCACTATCCTCATGAAGTTTATATAAAGCAGGGTCAATACTATGTCGGTATATATCCAGAGAATTATAAGTACTAAGGAGAAAAAATAAAGGGATAGAGGGCAGAAAATATATGTGATGAGGACATGAAATGCTAAAGTGACCAACTTCTACAAGTGAATTACATGCTATAATTGCAATGAAGCTTATACTAACTACACTATTTACTATTGTAACACTGTCCTTCTAAAATTGTTTTCTCTATAGCTACTATTACTATCTAACATATTTTTATATTTTAGCTATTTAGTGTTTTTTTTTTTCTAACTCTGGTTACTGGAATATCAATTCTATATGGGGGGATTTTTGTCTCTTTTGTTCACTGTTATATACGTACCATGTAGAACAATGCCTAGCACATGATAGGCATTTAACAAATATTTCATTAATAGATGAATGACCAAAGTAAGGAAATGTTATAACAACTGAGGAGAAAATGGCACCTAGGCCAATAAGATTGATGATAGCAAGTGAAAAACAATTAACATGGAAAGTTGACATGTGGTCATAGAGAGCCAAGCCCAGACTATCATAGGGAGATCTATGATGTTCTGTGCATGAATTACCTTCTCCTTTTCCCCACTGTGCTTTAAAGTTATTTTCCCCATGGTATTCCAGGAATACTTATAGTAAACAAATACTACAGTTACTTAAGATATTAAAAAGTCATTCACAGCTAACATTACCATTGACACCCTTAGAGAAAGCATAATTGACATAGAGCCATGACAATTAAGATACATGAAGGACAGGGATGCCTAAGTGGCTTAGTCAGTTAAGCATCAACTTCAGCTCAGGTTATGATCTCATGGTTCATGGGTTTGAGTCCCACATCGGGCTCTGTGCTGACAGCTCAGAGACTGGAGACTGCTTCAGATTCTGTGCATCCATCTCTGCCCTTCTCCCACTTGTTCTCTGTTTCTATCTCTCTCAAAAGTAAATAAACATTAAAAAAAAATGATACACAAAAGACAATATGGTGTTTTCTGAAGTTCCTGGTTCAGATAGCAGAAGCAGTGTTCCTGGCCAGGTGACAGAGATATCCACTTGCATTTTAATGTAGATTGAATCTTCATCTTGTCTTTAAAGTAAGACATGCCAAATCAGAGACAAAAATTTAGATTTCTTTGTCTTTTAAGTACTTACTTTTTATTCTATTGGTCCCTTAAAATTAATTTAGAGTGCTATACAGTCAGAGCATTTTCATACATGTAAGCCTAGAAACATTTTAGATTAACATTTAAAGTCATACATATATGGAAAGTTTAATTTGAAATTTTAAGTACCTTCTCTTAAGACTATCATAGTTATTTTAACAAATAATTAAAAATATTGTTCTTCTGATATGCAAAATAATTTAGATATTTTCGAATATATCCAAATAATACATTTGCAGTAATGTTCAATCAGGAAAGATTTATTAAGCATTTAAAATGTTTAAAGAACCAAAATACATTCAGAATTCTCTGAAGGAAAAAATAATTTTTCACATTTCAGAAAAATATGTATATTTGAGACGTTGAGGCAGAACACACTGTGCTTCATTGTTCATTATCAAATCAACAACTTAACTACCTTTTTGTATAGTTTCCTCTGCACAACCCAGGGGAGAGACTGGGAATTACATTTCCCAGGAATCCTTTAGTCTCTATGGTTTCAGGTTAGAGCCAGTCAAGAAGAGACATGGGATTTGGAAAAGTAAGAGCAGGAGAAGCCATTAATCTCTACAGGAAGTTGCTGGCTAATGAGTAGACAAATAATATATAAAATAACTCTCAGCTGAGCTTCTTGAGAACCACTCACATTCATGTGGCAGACTGAGATAGTCTTCCCTGACCTTCATATCCCCCAGCAATTTCAATGGTGATGTAAGCCTATAACTTCTGTATTAAGACCCTTCACAGTTAAATACTTAAATGCATAGAGTGACATTTGTTTCACTAACTCAATGTATGTATACATATATGTATATGTATATGTATATGTATATGTATATGTATATGTGTGTATGTATATATATATGTGGATATATATACATACACACATATACATATATACACATATATATGAAGCTATAGGTAATTCTAAGGGAAGAAATCCAGCACTAAATTCTTTTATTTACCTGTTATGATGTCACACACCAATAACATATCAATAACAATTTACATAGCAAGAGAATATGTAACTAAAATTGCTTGCTAACAAAAATGTTATTAATGCTTAAGCTCCAGTTAGATCTAGTGAAGCTGGATATATTAAAATTATACAAAAATGAAATTAGGAAGGCCATGATTAAACTTTTCCTCTTTTAAATGAGCATGAAACTGAACAAAGTACATGAGGCAAGTGTTTTTAGGCACTTGGAAAACAAGCAATGATGAAGTTGTGATGCTTAAAAGAAAGGAAACTGAGTAAATTAGGCTTGTTAGGCCTGTTTTCCAAGACTTTCTGCCAGGGACACTTTCTAGACCACAGTCCAAAGAAGTGAAATTCAAACAAAGCAAGTCAAATCATTAAGCTAAAAAGACAAATATTAGTGCTCAGACTGTGGAGTAAGAAATTTGTGAAGAAAGGTGGGTAAAAAGAGGCAAGTATAGAAAGAAGATAGTCAGAATACTGTGAGGTGTTCCTCACAAGTTTTTGACCAAAGACTGTGCTGTCCAAGTCCTTTGTCAAGACTAATTTGTACCTATGTGAGGTGATGAATATTAACTAAACTTATTGTGATAATCATGTCATAATATATACATATGTCAAATAATTATGTTATATAGCTTAAACTTATATAATGTTGTATGACAATTATATCTTAATAAAACTGGGAATTTTTTTTTAAATATAGACTATAAGGATGTCAACACTTGATGTCAAGACTATAAGACTCATAGCTAATAAGAGATAGCATTAAAGAGATTATGCAGAAAGTAATTGTTTAGAAACTTCATAGTGAATCTCAAGCACTCAGCTGAGACCCCCCAAAAAGACCATGCCTTAGCAGTGACTGCTATGGCCTAAACTAAAAGAACAAAAATTAAAGAAAACACAAAGTTGGGGCGATTGGGTGGCTCAGTCAGTTGAGCATCTGACTTTGGCTTAGGTCATGATCTCACGACTCGTGGGTTCGAGCCCCACATCGGGGTCTGTGCTGACAGTTCAGAGCCTAAAGCCTGCTTCAGATTCTGTGTGTCTCTCTCTACCTCTCCCTCGCTCATGCTCTGTCTCTCTCTGTCTCAAAAATAAATAAACATTAAAAAAATTTTTTAAACCACACACAAAGAAAAAAGAAAAGAAGCCAAGGCTTACCAGATTAAAATGATTCAACAGTAATTTAACTGCTTTTCAGGAAAAATAAATAAATAAATAACACCATTTAGAGGAAAACTTTTTAATCCAGACTCACTATAATAAATCATGCATAACACCAATCAAATAATTTAAAATTACCACACATATAAAGAAACAGGCCATTGTGACCCAAAATCAAGGAAATAAGCAATCAGTAGAAACAGATGACAGAGATACCACAATTCATAGAAAAGGACCATAAAAGAGGTTTTATAAATACGTTCAATGATTCAAAGTAAAAGATGGATGTAATTATTGAATAAAAGAAACTCAGAAGATAAATATAATCCATAAAAAGGATCAAGCAGAAATTACAGAGCTGAAAATTACCTTAGCTGATGTAACACATTCACTTTGTGTGCTTAAGAACAGATTAGAGGGGCGCCTGGGTGGCGCAGTCGGTTAAGCGTCCGACTTCAGCCAGGTCACGATCTCGCGGTCAGTGAGTTCGAGCCCCGCCTCAGGCTCTGGGTTGATGGCTCAGAGCCTGGAGCCTGTTTCTGATTCTGTGTCTCCCTCTCTCTCTGACCCTCCCCCGTTCATGCTCTGTCTCTCTCTGTCCCAAAAATAAATAAAAAACGTTGAAAAAAAAATTTAAAAAAAAGAACAGATTAGAGATACATAAGGAAGGGCTAATAATCATGAAGACAAGATTACTACAAATTATCCAGTCTGAAAATCAGAGAGGAAAGATAACAATAAAGAATGAACAGAGACTTAGTGGCATATAATAAATATTAAGCAGTATAATATATGTATAACTGGATTCCCAGAAGGTCTAGAGAAAGCTACTATAGCAGAAAAAATATTTTTTAAAGAAATAATGGTTGAAAATATTTGCAAATTTAATGAAACCATAATCTTATTATAGATTCTAAAAGCTCAATAAACTCCATACAGAATAAATAAAAATATATTCTTTTCAGCAATAAATAACTTTCACATATTTGTCAAAAACCATTTCACTGTATATTTTTATATTTATTTCTGGATTCCCTTGTCTTTCCTTATACCAATATCACACTTGAATACCATAGCTTTACAGTAAGTTGTGAAATTATACAGTGAAAATCTTCAATTTTGTCTTACATCTTCAAGATTACCTTAGCCGTTCCTGTCCCTGGCATTCCCATATACATTTTAGAATCAGCTTGATGATTGGCCATTTCCCTGGAGTGCTGTGGGAAAAGACAAAGCCTGCCTGTTTCCGCCACCCCAGGGGCTTGCGGCAAGGGCTGCATCTCTCGGTGTGCAATAGGAGAAGGCTGTCCTCCCTGAAGTGCAGCAGCACAGACAAATCTAGCCGGGACCACAAATCGGGCCACACTGAGAGGCGCTTCCCCAATGCCAGAGCGCATGGAGCGGGACTTTGAATCCTAGCCAAACGCAGAGTCAGGGGAGTTGGTGGAGCAAAAAAGGACTGGCCGGTCTGCACCCACAGCACAGTGAGGATGACTCAGAGTCCACTGGGTCCAGCTGCATGGAGGAGAGACTGGGGTATCACCATTCTCCCCCTCCCCCACCACCAATACCAAGGCAGGGCCTCAGGGATCACCCCTGGGGCTCATAGTGGAGGTGGGTCCAGACTATACCAAACCACACCCCTTTGCACTGGTAACTGCGTATCCACCCTAATGGCACAGACCCTGTGGACAGCTACTCCCGACAAGTGATGCAGCATTGTCTGGATTAACTCTAGATCAATTATGGATATATAGATGTATTCTCCCCCCACCCCCCCCCCCATTTCTCCTCCTTATCTTTTCCCTCCCCTAGCCTGGTTACTCTGGTTATTGGTCTGTCTAAACAGACATATTTAATTCATTGTCTTGATATATGTTCTACACCTCCTTCTTTACACTCCTCTCTCTCTCTCTGGATTAATCAAGCCATATAGTTTCTTTCTCTCTGGGTAAATTTATCTTCGTTTCATTTTCCCCACCTCCTTCTTTATTTTCCTTTCTCTCTCTCTGGATTAAGCCTTTTGGTTGCTCTGCCTAGTCAATGTTTGTTTTTTCTTCCCCCCCCCCCCCCCCAGCCCACACTCCACTCTTGTCATTCCTCTCTTTGTATATGCTCTTCAATCAGCACTGCCTCCACCCTCTTCTTTATTTGTAGTTGGTGTTTTTGGGTTTTTTGTTTTTAGTTTTTAGTCTTTAGGTTTTGTTTGTTTGTTTTTGTTTGTTTAATTGTGTTATTTGTGTGTTTGCTTGTTCTTGTCTCCTGTTTGTCTCTGTTTTCCCTTACAGGGCTACTACAAGCAACAAATTGAAGCACATCTGGTGGAGGGTCCAAAATATCACTGCGAGTAGGGTAATGAAATAACCAAAGTCACAATAACAGAGAGTAAGTAACAATCTCCGAAAAACACCTACTGAAGGGCCAGGCCCTGGACAGTGTATAACCCTCCTTTAATATAGCAGTGCTCACAGGTGCAAAACATACAACAAGCTTTTAAAATACATAAGGGACAGAAAACTAGCCAAAATGACAAAACGGAAGAATTCTCCTCAACACAAATTACAGGATGTTGCAACAGTTAACGAATGGATCAAAACCGAATTAAGCAATAAAACTGAACAAGAATTTAGAATAATAATAAGAAAATTAATTTCTGGGCTTGAAAAAAGGATAGAAGACAGCATAGAATCTATTGCTATAGTGATCAAGGGACTAAAAAATAGTCATGATGAATTTAAAAATGCTATAAATGAGGTGTAAAATAAAATGGAAGCAGCCACGGCACAGATTGAAGAGGCAGAGGGGAGAATAGGTGAATTAAAAATTAAAATTATGGAAAAAGAGGAAGCTGAGAAAAAGAGAGATAAAAAAAAAATCCAGGAGTACAAGGGGAGAATTAGAGAACTAAGTGTTGCAATCAAACAGAACAATATCCATAACACAGGAATTCCAGAAGAAGAAGAGAGAGAGAAAGGGGCTGAAGGTGTACTTGAACAAATCATAGCTGAGAACTTCCCTGATCTGGGGAAGGAAACAGGCTTTGAAATCCAAGAGGCACAGAGAGCTCCCTTCATATGTAACTTGAATCAATCTTCTGCACGACATATCATAGTGAAACTGGCAAAATACAAGGGTAAAGAGAGAATTCTGAAAGCAGCTAGGGATAAACAGGACTTAACATACAAAGGTAGACACATAAGAGTAGTAGCAGACCTATCTACTGAAACTTGGCAGGCCAGAAAGGAATGGCAGGAAATCTTCAATGTGATGAATGGAAAAAAAAATATGCAGCCAAGAATACTTTACCCAGAAATTCTGTCATTCAGAATAGAAGGAGAGATAAAGGCTTTCCAAAACAAAGACTAAAGGAATTCATCACCACTAAACCAGCCCTACAAGAGATCCTAAGAGGGATACTGTGAGTGAAATGTTGCATGGACCACAAAGTACCAGAGACACCACTACAAACATGAAACCTACAGACAATAACTCTAAACCCATATCTGTCAGTAATAACACTGAATGTAAATGGACTAAATGCTCCAACCAAAAGACATAGGGTATCAGAATGGATAAAAAAACAAGACCCATCTATTTGCTGTCTACAAGAGACTCATTTTAGGCCTGAAGACACCTTCAGATTGAGACTGAGGGGATGGAGAACTATTTATCATGCTACTGGAAGTCAAAAGAAAGCTGGAGTAACCATACTTATATCATACAAACTAGACTTTAAATTAAAGTCTGTAATAAGGGCATTATATGATAATCACAGGGTCTATCCATGAGGAAGAGCTAACAATTACAAATGTCTATGCACCGAATTCTAGAGCACCTAAATATATTACAACAATGGATAGACATCTAGACAGAGAATCAATACAGAAACCAGGGCCCTGCATGACACACTGGATCAGATGGACTTGATAGATATATTCAGAATTCCAAAGCAATGGAATATACTTTCTTCTTGAGTGCACATGGAACATTCTCTAAGATCACATACTGGGTCACAAAACAGCCCTTCATAAGTATAAAAGAACTGAGATCATACCATGCACACTTTCAGATCACAATGCTATGAAACTTGAAATGAACCACAGGAAAAAGTCTGGAAAACCTCCTAAAGCATGAGGGTTAAAGAGCATCCTACTAAAGAATGAATAGGTCAACCAGGAAATTAGAGAAGAAATGTAAAAAAACATATGGAAACAAATGAAAATTAAAATACAACAATCCAAACACTTTGGGATGCAGCAAAGGAAGTCCTGAGAGGAAAATACATTGCAACAGGCCTATCTCAAGAAACAAGAAAAATCCCAAATACAAAATCCAACAGCACACCTAAAGGAATTATAAGCAGAACAGCAAAGACACCCAAAACCCAAAAGACGAAGATAAATAATAAATATCAGAGCAGAATTAAACAATATAGAATCTAAAAAAAATAGTACAGCAGATTAATGAAACCAAGAGTTGTTTTTTTGGAAAAATAAACAAAATTGATAAAACTCTAGCCAAGCTTCTAAAAACAAAAGGGAGGTGACCCAAATAGATAAAATCACAAATGAAAATGGAACTATTAAAACCAATCCCTCTAAATACAAGCAATTATCAGGGAATACTATGAAAAATTATATGCCAACAAACTGGACGACCTGGAAAAAACGGACAAATTCCTAAACACCCACACACTTCCAAAACTCAAACTGAAAGAAATAGAAAATTTGAACACACCCATAACTAGTGAATAAATAGAATCAGTTATCAATAATCTCCCAAAAAATAAGAGTCCAGGACCAGATGGCTTCTCTGGGGAATTCTACCACACATTTAAAGCAGAGATAATACCTATCATACTCAAGCTGTTCCAAAAAATAGAAAGGGAAGGGAAACTTCCAGACTCATTCTATGAAGCCAGCATTACTTTGATTCCTAAACCAGACAGAGACCCAGTAAAAAAAGAGAACTACAGGCCAATATCCCTGATGAATATGGATGCAAAAATTCTCAATAAGACACTGGCAAATCAAATTCAACAGCATATAAAAAAAATTATTCAACATGATCAAGTGGGATTCATTCCTGGGATGCAGGGCTGGTTCAACATTCGCAAATCAATCAATGTGATACATCACATTAATAAAAGAAAGATAAGAACCACATGATCCTGTCAATAGATGCAGAAAAAGCATTTGCCAAAATTCAGCATCCTTTGTTAATAAAAACCCTTAAGAAAGTCGTGATAGAAGGAACATACTTAAACATCATAAAAGCCATTTATGAAAAGCCCACAGCTAATATCATCCTCAATGGGGAAAAACTGAGAGCTTTTTCCCTGAGATCAGGAGCACGACAGGGATGTCCACTGTCCCCGCTGTTGTTTAACATAGTGTTGGAAGTTCTAGCATCAGCAATCAGACAACAAAAGGAAATCAAAGGCATCAAAATTGGCAAAGATGAAGTCAAGCTTTCACTTTTTGCAGATGACATGATATTATACATGGAAAACCTGATAGACTCCACCAAAAGTCTGCTAGAACTGATACATGAATTCAGCAAAGCCGCAAGATACAAAATCAATGTACAAAAATCAGTTGCATTCTTATACACTAATAATGAAGCAACAGAAAGACAAATAAAGAAACTGATCCCATTCACCATTGCACCAAGAAGCATAAAATACCTAGGAATAAACCTAACCAAAGATGTAAAAGATCTGTATGCTGAAAACTATAGAAAGGTTATGAAGGAAACTGAAGAAGACACAAAGAAATGGAAAAACTTTCCACGCCCATGGATTGGAAGAATAAATATTGTTAAAATGTCAATACTACCCAAAGCTATCTACACATTCAATGCAATGCCAATCAAAATTGTACCAGCATTCTTCTCGAAGCTAGAACAAACAATCCTAAAGTTTGTATGGAACCACAAAAGGCCCCGAATAGCCAAAGTAATTTTGAAGAAGAAGACCAAAGCGGGAGGCCTCACAATCCCAGACTTTAGCCTATACGACAAAGCTGTAATCATCAAGACAGCATGGTATTGGCACAAAAACAGACACATAGACCAATGGAATAGAATAGAAACCCCAGAATTAGACCCACAAAAATATGGCCAACTAATCTTTGACAAAGCAGGAAAGAATATCCAATGGAAAATAGTCTCTTTAACAAATGGTTCTGGGAGAGCTGGACAGCAACATGCAGAAGAATGAAACTAGACCACTTTCTTACACCATTCACAAAAATAAACTCAAAATGGATGAAGGACCTGAATGTGAGATAGGAAACCATCAAACCCTAGAGGAGAAAGGAAAAAACCTCTCTGACCTCAGTCACAGACACATCTCCAAAAGCAAGATAATTAAAAGCAAAAATGAACTATTGGGACCTCATCAAGATAAAAAGCTTCTCCACTGCAAAGGAAACAACCAACAAAACTAAAAGGCAACCTATGGAATGGGAAAAGATATTACAAATGACATATTGGATAAAGGGCTAGTATCCAAAATCTATAAAGAACTCACCAAACTCCACACCTGAAAAACAAATGATCCAGTGAAGAAATGGGCAAAAGACATGAATAGACAGTTTTCTAAAGAAGACATTCAGATGGCCAACAGGCACATGAAAAGATGCTCAACGTTGCTCCTCATCAGGGAAATACAAATCAAAACCACACTCAGATACCACCTCACGCCAGTCAGAGTGGCTAAAATGAACAAATCAGGAGACTACAGATGCTGGCGAGGATGTGGAGAAACGGGAACCCTCTTGCACTGTTGATGGGAATGCAAACTGGTGCAGCCACTCTGGAAAACAGTGTGAGGTTCCTCAAAAAATTAAAAATAGAACTACCCTAAGACTCAGCAACAGCACTAACTAGGAATTTACCCAAGGGATACAGGAATGCTAATGCATAGGGCCACATGTACCCCAATGTTTATAGCAGTGCTTTCAACAATAGCCAAATTATGGAAAGATCCTAAATGTCCATCAACTGGTGAATAGATAAAGAAGATGTGATTTATATATACAGTGGAATACTAAATGGCAATGAGAACGAATGAAATCATCCCATTTGCAGCATATGGATGGAAGTGGAGGTTATTATGCTAAGTGAAATAGTCAGAGAAAGATCCACACATGAGTCAGAAACATATGATATCTGTCTTTCTCTGACTTACTATTTTCTCTCTCTCAAAAATAAATTAATTTAAAAAATAAAATAATTTTAACTAATAAAAGTGAGAAATCTACATCAAAATCTGTTAGGTAACTAAAATAAACTGAAAGGAAACTATATAGCTGCTTGCATAAAAAAAAGAATATATACTCAAATTCATACATTAGAATAAATTTCAGAAATAGCTGTTATCTAAATAATTTTTGCAGTTGTGAATTAACACTATCAGATATTAAAAAATACATTGAAGGTCACTATGATAAATATGGTACTAAACAAACAAAAAAATGAATTCAATTCTCAAAAACAGCTGAATTTATAAGCAAACTTGATAGATTTTAAAGTGACACACATCTCAGTATGGAAAGGATATTTACTAAATAATGTTGTAAAAACTTACTAATATTAAAAAAATAAAGATAGGAGCAACTGGGTGACTTAGGTGGTTGAGCATCCTAGTTTTCATTTCAGCTCAGGTCATGATCCCAGGGTCATGGAATTTGACCTCAAGTGAGGATCTGCGCTGAGCCTGGAGTCTGCTTAAGATTTTCTCTCTCTATCCTTCCCCTCTCTCTTGCTCATGCTCTCTCTCTCTCTCTGAAAAATAAAATAAAATAAATAAAAATGAATAAAAATTTAAAACATAAAGTTGGATTTCTCACATGATAAACATGTGAACTCTAGATGTATTATAGCTCTAAAAAAAAAAAAAAAAAAGGTAGAATTACAAAGCTAAAAAAAAAATGTAGGAGAGTCCTGTATGTTTGTGACTTGGGGGTGAATAAGGATTTCATAAGCACAAAACAAAAGCAATTTTTTGTCTGTGTATGATTATGTCAAAATGAGGTATTTCTGATCAACAACACACATAATGGATAGGTGACAGACTGGGAACTGATATTTGACGTGAGTGACTTCAACATGAATAAAGACCCAGTAATCAAAGAAACACAGATTAATAAAAGAAAGCCTTATCTCTTTACATGAGTGAATTTGGCAGAAATGAGTATAGTCAGTACGTAAGGGATAGGAAAGTTAATTTTTTGTGGGGAGGGGATGTAGGTAGGGGACTTTCATGGACTAATGGGGAGTAGAAACTGTTGCAGCTATTTTGAAAGTAACCGGGCAATAAAAACAAACATAAAAACACCACCAGAATAAGAATCATGTGTAAAAGCACAATGCCACAGTATAATTTGCACAAACTAAAATACAATGAAACAGCACAAACTTTATTTAAGATCATACACATACAGCATACAAACACTGAGGTAATAAATCGTAACTGTAACAACCTATAGGGGAAAGGAGATAAGAAGTAGAAACACATGATCAAGGAGAAAATAAAAATAATAATATAATAAAACTAAGATATACCCCTTGCAATGATAATGATGAGAATGTATTGTAAAGTGAGTAGGATAATGCCCCTTAGAAGTGTGATGCCACTGACATTAAAAAGAAGAAAAAGAAGAAGAAGAAGAAGAAGAAGAAGAAGAAGAAGAAGAAATGAGAGAAGAAAATTCAATGTATAGTCTATTCAAACATTTTTATCAACTCTTAATTATCTGTTGGCTCTGCATAAATTAGTTTCAGTATTTTTATCACTTTAAAAATATCAATTTATTTCAGATTCACATTGGTCTGGAGAATGTTGGACAGTATGTATACTACAGTGTCTAGACAGGATTATTATGATTACAGGAAATTTCAGTATGGTTTTTGCCACCAGCTTTTTGCTTTTTGTAAAAATAATAAAATAATTACTTACATGGCTATTAAACTTTTTAAGAACACCCAAAGTATAACTTATAACCAGTAATGAGAATATTTTAAATTTCTACTAAACACCAGCAGCTATAGTGTTTTTAAATTAAATCACACAAATCAGCTACAACATTTAAAATTATTCACGTATTGGTAGTAATAGCATTTATGGTGTTAGCTGTCTTGACTTTGAACTGTCATTTGCAGAAATTTATAACACAAATTAGAGGCAATAGTCCATACAAGAAGAGCCTTTTGTTATTTAATAGAGCCCTTCAATTGCAAAGAGCAAAGAACTCAACAATGTCAAATAGTCTCATAAGCAATTGGGATATATATCTTGTAGAAGCTGAGTACTTCATAGTGGTTTCCTATTTGTCTCTGACAAACAACTGTTATAAATGAACTCCTTGATCATCCTAAACGGTAGTTGTTTCTCTCTAAAAATATTTTATTTCTTATTATAGTCTTTTTCATTTTAGCCAAGTGTATTCTTTTTTTTTTAATTTTTTTATTTTTTAAAATTTTTTTAACGTTTATTTATTTTTGAGACAGAGAGAGACAGAGCATGAATAGGGGAGGAGCAGAGATAGAGGGAGACACAGAATCTGAAACAGGCTCCAGGCTCTGAGCTGTCAGCACAGAGCCCGACACAGGGCTCGAACTCACTGGACCATGAGATCATGACCTGAGCCGAAGTCGGACGATTAACCGACCAAGCCACCCAGGCGCCCCACCAACTGTATTCTTTTTACTCTTTGACTTGAACACTGTATTATATAATATCAGAAAGGGTTCAGGCTATTTAGAAGATCAGATTTATACAAAGCTACAGAAGATTTAGTAATAATGGAGCTTTGTTGGATACTAAACTAACTATTCTCAGTTGGTCTAAATAATTTTTAAAATTATTAATGGAGAGGGGCGCCTGGGTGGCTCAGTCGGTTACGCATCTGACTTCGGCTCAGGTCATGATCTCACAGTCCGTGAGTTCGAGCCCTGCGTCGGACCCTGTGCTGGCAGCTGAGCCTGGAGCCTGCTTCGGATCCTGTGTCTCCTTCTCTCTCTGCCTCTCCCCTGTTCACGCTCTGTTTCTCTCTCTCTCTCAAAGACGAATAAATGTTTAAAAAAAATTTTTTTAAGTTATTAATGGAGAAATAGCCACAATGGGTTGTAGCCATTCCCTCTATCACCACAGCTATCTTTAAATCTCTCTTTACTTTTGTTCTCTCTTGGTTGGGCATCTCATGAATATTTGTTATCAATAATGATGATTAAGCACTTTTTAAAAATTTCATCTTTCTCCCTTTTCTACATTCAGTAAGGGAATAAAAGAAACATAAATCTATCTACAAAAACAAAGATGAGACCCTGAGATAATGACAGTGGGAAAAGAGATACACACAAAATTTGAAAGCTCAAAAGTAGATATAAGAGTGGTAATAGACCTAACTGACAAAGGAAAGCTGACCCCTAAATATCACTGAAGGCAGGTGTGTAAGTGTTAAGAACTAGAGGATTGTTTGAGTCTTTATAGGTAGTAGTGAGATTCCCAAAATGCCCATCCAACGCAATCAGGCAATTCTCACCTTTCACCACCATAACAGAAGACCAGAGCTTTACTCTCTAGAGCACTTGAAGTAGACAGACTGGACTCTGAAACAAAAGTCACAGCAGAAGGAGGTGGGTTTAAATGGGTTGTGGTACTCAAAAGCCTAGGATTAAGTGGAAATTGACCTACTGAACATTGAAAACTATAGTCTACCTTAACAGATTGACTACAAGAATGCTGGCTGGTCACATTTACAAGTGTACAGGCAGGAAATTGGAAGAATCCTCTCTGACTTGCCTCAAAGAAAAGATCCACAGATACTCACATTTAAGAATACTCTCATCAAACTGACATATTCCCTACTGCTAACACTATAATAAAGTCCAAAACAGCGTTTTAATGCCTCAAGGATAAGTATAAACAAACAAAAAAGAAGATCACACAGATTTGAAAAAAAGGTCTGTTATTCTAGAAAGAGACCAAAATAAAATTAAATAAAGGAAGTCAATTTTAGAGTTTATAAAACAGATACAATATAGGGAACGATAGAAAAGTAACTAAAATCTTCAAAAGAAAGAAGATACATATACAAAAGATAAAAACATTGGTTGTTAATTTGTTTTAAATGAGAGTGTTCAAAAAACAAAAACTAGTTTCTAAAAAATATTGGTCTTATAAAATAAATAAAAATTTAAAAGTTGAGGAAATTTTCCAGATACTAGAAACAAACAAACAAGAAAAAAAAAGTGGGAAGTTGGAGAGAAAATATTTAAAAATTAGAGAACCTGTTAAATCCAAATAATAAGTTAGGTGTTCCAGAAAAGGAAAACCTAGATTCATTGGGAGTAATTGGGTCCTGGGGTAACAGGAGCCAAGTGAAGGACTCAACTGCCGGGGCAAGGTGGTTGGGTTACTGTGATGGACAGCAGAGTCAAAGCAGCAATCAGAACAATCTGACTTGTAGACCTATATAGCACTGGCTAGTTAATCCTGATATTCTTAGGAATGAAATGGATAAGAAGCCTACCAAATTCTTACTTGATCTGTATAAGTAGAAAAGTTCTAGGTCAAGTAAAACAAAATCTAACTTGAATCAGAGAAACAAAGTCATGGTTTCTCAGTCAGTTTTCAAATTTGAGGCAGTTTATAGACCTAGAAAACCTTTGAATGAAGGGGAGGCCTGGTCCCCTTGAGGAAGGACTTCAGTAAACTACCAAAAGTATATATTGTTACTCTTTCCCCCAGCCATTTCCCAAAGGGATCCAAGGCCTTTAACCAAAAGAACTATACATCAAGGAGAATGAAATAATCTGATCTTTCTGGGATTACCACATACTGGCTCTGAAACAACGCTGATTCCAAGGGACCCAAGATATTGCCATGGCCTTCGGTTAGAGTAGGGGTTTATGGAGATCTGATAATCTGTGGAGTTTTCACTCAGGTACATCTCACAGCGAATCCCAGAATCTGTCCTGTGGTTATTTCCCCAGTTCTACAATGCATAATTGGAATAGACATACTTAGCAGCTGGCAGAATCCCCACACTGGTTCCTTGACCTGTGGAGTAAGGGTTGTTATGATGTAAAAGGTGAAGTGGAAACTATTGGAACTGCCCTTACCTAGGAAAAAAGTAAATTAAAAGCTATACCACATCCCTGGAGGGATTGCAAATACTAGTGCTCTTATAAAAGATATTCCAGAGAGATCCCTCATACCTTCCACCATGTGAAAACACAGTGAAAAGATGGTTATCTGTGAACCAGTAAGAGGCTGTCACAAGACACCGAATCTGCCAATGACCAGAAGAGTTTTAACGTGCATGCCGGAAAAGCCTAGATTGCCATGAATGGACCCTTAAAGTAAGGGCTCAAAGAGATCTGGTTTCTCTTCAGATCGTATAAATCTTTTGCCTTTTACTAAAGTAAGGGCTCAAAGATAGCAGCTACAGAGAAAACTTCAATATTATTCTTAGAGAACAAATACCCACATAGTCCTGAACAGAATCTTGGTCAGAATATGCACCAAAGTCCATTCTGATGCTATCTCAGATGGAAATGAGGAGCATGTTATTGGACACTGGAGGAAAGGCCATTCTTGTTTTAAAGTGGCAAGGAACTTGACTGAATTGTGTTCTTGTTCTAGTGTTTTATGGAAGATAGAACTTGCAAGCAATGAAGGTGGATATTTAGCTAAACCTATCTCTATTAAAAGTGTTGAAGGAGTAGCCTGGCTTCTCTTGACTGCTTACGGTAAATTGTGAGAAGAGAGAAATGACTTAAAGTCATAGGGTTAATCAAAAAAGAAACATAACTTATAGATTTGGAAAACCCTCAGTATATCCATGTTATTAAAAAAAAAATGACAAAGTATGATCAAAACTTAACACTAAGGGTGTGGCCAAGAGACTGTTTGATAAGATCAGTATGGATCAGCCATCTCTACAGAGAAGCCAGAAGCTATTTCCAAGACTATGGAAGAATGACCTTGAAGGAGTCTCAGAGTTCAGCAAAGTGGTTTCAAAGGAGAGGCTGCTAGCACCTGTGGAGCACTGTCACCCATCAAGGGCTTTCCTCCTTGGTGTGGCTTCAGCAAGACTAGGTGTAGCAAGGGCCACGGTGGCTACCCTTCTAAAGAATACATGTGGTAGTGGCACCTAGGTGGCTCAGTCAGTTAATTGTCCAATATCAACTCAGGTCATTATCTCACAGTTTGTGGGTTAGAGCCCCACATCAGTCTCTGTGCTGACAGCTAAGAATCTGGAGCCTGCCTCAGATTCTTTCTCCCTCACTCTCTGCCCTTTCCCCATTCATACTCTGTCTGCCTCTCAGAAATGAATAAACTTTAAAAAAATTAATAAAAAAAAGAATACAGATGGTAAATTTTGGCAGCATCCATGAAATGCCCTTTCTGCCAGTGTGCAGAATACCCAAGCTGAGGAGTGTGTGGTTGCTTTCACTTGGATCTCAAAATATGCCCAGCAGACCTACAGGCAAGGGACCCTGCTCTGGGAAAGTTGTAAGCCAGGAACCCCAGCTGGCATGGGTAGGGCCTGGATAGAGAGGGACTGCTGGCTGATCCAGTCAAGCCATAAGGGCAGGGATTCCCAGAGCCTCGAGGGACCTAACAACCACCCAGCAATGTGGTGGGGGCTGGACTTCTGTCCAGTGGGGCCACAAGGTGGGACCTCTACTCTAGTCAGAAGGCAGGACTCCCACTTCAGTGTGCCCAGAAGGTGGAAACTTTGCCCCAGTGGACAAGGTGGCAGAGCATCAAGCCAAAAATTAATCTAGAAATTTAAGGTCTAAAGAAATTTATGCTGTTGGGGTTTGGATTTGCTCAGAACCTATCACTCCTTTCTTTTTTCCTGTTTGTCCCTTTGGATTGGGAATTTCTGTCCTATGCCTATCCCATCATTGTATTTTGGAAGGACATAATATATTTGATTTCACAGGTTCACAGCTGGAGGGGAATGAATCATATTTTGAGGCTCACTGATATGTGATTTAGAGGATATTTAGATGAGACATTGGACTTTAGACTTTAAATTGATACTGGAACTAGCTAAGACTTTGGGGTTATTGGGATAAAATGAATGTGTTTTGCATGTGAGAAGAACATGAATTTTAGGAGTTATAGTTAGGATGCTAAAGACGAAATGTTTGTGCCCCTCCCCCAAATTCATATATTAAATCCTAATGCCCAGTGTGATAGCAGGAGGAGGAGGAGGCTTTGGGAGGTGATTGGCTCATAAAGGTAGAGTTCTCATGAATGGCATTAGTGCCCTTATAAGAGACCCCAGGGAGTTTGCTCACACCTTCTGTCATGTGAAGGTAACACAGAAAACAGGGCCACCTACAAATCAGGAAGCTGTTTCTCATCAGACACTGAATCTGCTAGTCTCCACTTCCCAGCCTTCAGAACTGTGAGAAATAAATGCTTATTACTCATAAACTACCCAATCTCTGGTATTTTGTTATAGCAGCCCAACAGACTAAGACAAAGATCAAGGAAAATACTAGTTTCATCAAATGCATTTAAGGAAACTATAGGAGACATTTTAATTCCTAATTTTGTAATATGCCAGGAACTGTGCCTGTTCAATGAAACTATTAGGTGCAAAAACTAGAAAACCAAAAAAATAGAAGTATGAACATATTCTTTAGATATATGGAGGTACATTCCAAAAAATACATCAGAAAAATTGGAAAGTGATTGCCTCATCTGGAAGAAATGGACAAATTCCTAGAAACATATACACTACCAAAACTAAAACAGGAAGAAACAGAAAATTTGAACAGACCCATAACCAGTAAGGAAATCGAATTAGTAATAAAAAATCTGCCAAAAAAAAAAAAGAGTCCAGGGCCAGATGGCATTCCAGCAGAATTCTACCAAACATTTAAGGAAGAGTTAACACCTATTCTCTTGAAGCTGTTCCAAAAAAATAGAAACAGGAGGAAAACTTCCAAACTCTTTCTATGAAGCCAGCATTACCTTGATTCTAAAACCAGACAGAGACCCCACTTAAAAGGAGAACTATAGACCAATTTTCCTGATGAACATGGATGCAAAAATCCTCAACAAGATATTAGCCAACCAGCTCCAACAATACATTAAAAAAATATTCACCAAGACCAAGTGGGATTTACACCTGTGAGGCAGGGCTGGTTCAATATCCACAAAATAATTAATGTGATTCATCACATCAATAAAAGAAAGGACAAGAACCATACGATCCTCTCAATAGATGCAGAGAAAATATTTGACAAAATACAGCATCCTTTCTTGATAAAAACCCTCAAGAAAGTAGGGATAGAAGGAACATACCTCGAGATCGTAAAAGCCATATATGAATGACCCAACATTAATATCATCCTCAGTGGGGAAAAAATGAGAGCTTTCCCCTAAGGTCAGGAACAAGACAGGGATGTCCACTCTTGCCGCTGTTATTCAAGACAGTATTGGAAGTCTTAGCCTCTGCAATCAGACAACACAAAGAAATAAAAGGCATCCAAATCAGCCAGGAGGTCAAACTTTCACTCTTTGCAGATGACATGATACTCTATATGGGAAACCCAAAAGATTCCACCAAAAAACTGCTAGAATTGATCCATGAATTCAGCAAAGTTGCAGGATATGAAATCAATGCACAGAAATCGGTTGCCTTCCTATACACCAACAATGAAGTGACAGAAAGAGAAATCAAGGAATCGATCCCATTTACAGTTGCACCAAAACCCATAAAATACCTAGGAATAAATCTAACCAAAGAGGTGAAAATCTATATGCTGAAAACTATAGAAAGCTTATGAAAGAAATTGAAGAAGACACAAAAAAATGGAAAAAGATTCCATGCTCCTGGATAGGAAGAACAAATATTGTTAAAATGTTGACACTACCCAAAGCAATCTACATATTCAATCCAATCCCTATCAAAATAACACCAGCATTCTTCACAGAGCTAGAACATATAATCCTAAAATTTGTACGGAACCACAAAAGACCCTGAATAGCCAAAGCAATCTTGAAAAAGAAAACCAAAGCAGGAGGCATCACAATCCCAGACTTTAGCCTCTACTACAAAGCTGTAATCATCAAGACAGCATGGTATTGGCACAAAAGCAGACACATAGACCAATGGAATAGAATAGAGACTCCAGAATTAGACCCACAAAAGTATGGCTAACTAATCTTTGACAAAGCAGGAAAGAATATCTAATAGAATAAAGACAGTCTCTTCAGCAAGTGCTGCTGGGAAAACTGGACAGCAACATGCAGAAGAATGAACCTGGACCACTTTCTTGTATCATACACAAAAATAAACTCAAAATGGATGAAAGACCTCAATGTAAGATAGGAAGCCATCAAAAGAGAAAGCAGGCAAAAACCTCTTTGATCTTGGCTGCAACAACGTCTTACTCAACACGTCTCCAGAGGCAAGGGAAACAAAAGCACCTCATCAAAGTAAAAAGCTTCTGCACAGCGAAGGAAACAATCAGCAAAACTAAAAGGCAACTGACAGAATGGGAGGAGATATTTGCAAACTATATATCAGATAAAGGGTTAGTATCCAAATTCTATAAAGAACTTATCAAACTCAACACCCAAAAAACAAATAATCCAGTGAAGAAATGGGCAAAAGACAGGAATAGACATTTTTCCAAAGAAGACATCTAGATGGCCAATGCACACATGAAAAAATGCTCCACATCACTCATCATCAGGGAAATACAAATCAGAACCACAATGAGATACCACCTTACACCTGTCAGAATGGCTAACATTAACAACTCAGGCAACAACAGATGTTGGCAAGGATGCGGAGAAAGAGAATCTCTATTGCATTGGTGGGAATGCAAGATGGTGCAGCCACTCTGGAAAACAGTATGGAGGTTCCTCAAAAAACTAAAAATAGAACTACCCTACACCCAACAATTGCACTACTAAGCATTTATCCAAGGGATACAGGTGTGCTGTTTCAAAAGGACACATGCACCCCCATGTTTATAGCAGCACTATCAATAATAGCCAAAGTATGGAAAGAGCCCAAATGTCCATTGATGGATGAATGGATAAAGAAGAGGTGGTATGTGTGTGTATCTATATCTATATCTATATCTATATCTATCTATATATATATACACACACATATACATATATACATATACATACATATATACATATACATATGTATATATGTATACATACATACATACGGATACATATGTATACATATGTATACATACATACATACATACGGATACATATGTATACATACATATGTATACGTATATACATATATACATATATACATACATATATATGTACGCACACACACACACACACACACACACACACACAAAATGGAGTATTACTTGGCAATCAAAAAGAATGAAATCTTGCTGTTTGCAACTATGTGGATGGAACTGGAGGGTATTATGCTAAGTGCAATTAGTCAGAGAAAGACAAAAATCATATGACTTAACTCATATGAGGACTTTAAGAGGCAAAACTGATGAACATAAGAGAAGGGAAACAAAAATAATATAAAAACAGGGAGGAGGACAAAACAGAAGAGACTCATAAATATGGAGAACAAACTAAGGGTTACTGGAGGGGTTGTGGGAGGGGTGATGGGTGAAATGGGTAAGGGGCACTAAGGAATCTACTACTGAAATCATTGTTGCACTATATGCTAACTAATTTGGATGTAAATTAAAAAAAATAAAATAAAATAAATAAAATAAATTTAAAAAACTATAATCCTATTATCAGCAAAAAAAAAAAAAATCAACTGATTTGGGACCTTAATTACATGTGACAAATCCATTTTGCCACTTAACATATCATCATGTTTATAATCCTAGGAATCATACAGGGTGTGTACATCAAGGATCAGGAATCTTGGGGGCCATATTTGAATTTGCACAATCACTCATACTAACAATATAATAAACTGTAATAAAGAATAAAAAAAAGGAAAGTGATTGCCTCTAGGAATAGGAATCTGGCACTAGAGAGCTGGGGATAGAGTTGCTGGTTTTCATTATATTGTTATTATAAATATTAAAATCCATAACCCTATATTATTACACAGCATAATTTATCTCCTAAAACTATGCACAAGTATTGATTTGATAAGGATGAAAAATAATTAGAAAATTAATTTTTAAGAAGTATGGGAAGAGCCTTGATACCACGAAGTTGGATGAAGTTCTATGGCTGTATCTACATTTGTAGTAAAGCAACAGGTTCTCATGCACAGTATATGACTAATGTTATAGGCGACAAGGAAACTCAAATCTTACCAAAGACAGCAAAAAGTCACAGAACCTTAGGCAAGTCACAAACTTGGAATTCAGATTCTACATTTGCAAAAGGAGAGTTGGACTAAATGATGTCACTATTTTTTTCAGTTCTATTATGTAAACGTTTTGTGATTATTCTGCAGTGGTTGGTATTTCTAATAGACTAGCTTGACACTCTACCTCCTTTTTCTCCTTCATATCTGAAGTATTTTATGTGTATGTGTGCATATGCATTTTATTCTGTTTATTGTCTGCTTCCCTCCCAATGTAAGATCTGTGAGGGCCTGGAATATCTCTCATTTATTTGTCACTGTATTGTATATCTTATTTATCATGATACTGTAAGGAACTAGAATAATGCCTAACACATAGTAGGCACTCCAAAAATATTTGTTGAATAAATACATTTTCTCAATTTCAAAAGTGTGGTTGACACTACCACCGCATGACATTCCATTTTCTTTGCTTAAAACATTGATAACAATGGAAGAAGATATAAGGCAATTTGTGACTGAAGCTTTGCAAATGAATAAGCTAGAAAAAGTAATGTATGCAAACATACATCTCATTCGTTTCAGCCTTCTAACATAATGTCAATAACTTAATTTGATTGCAAAATATTTATCTTTCCTGAACACACCTCAGTCCTGTGTGCAATATTCTTACAAAACAGTATTCAGGTTACCCTACGGTTTTTGCTTCACCTTGTCTTTCTTTGCTTTCAGCTTCCTTAGCTTTCAGAAGAATTTGGTAAGGAACTCTGCTACATGGTCAAAAGTTAGATACTTCAGCTATTAGCTTTAAATTCTATTTAATATCATTTATTACACAATAGAGAAGACAATTTTAATTTCATTATGTTCTATCAACTGGGAATCAAATAAAAATGCTCTGGATATCTTTGATGTGCTGAAAGAGAGCCTCATATTCCTGAGTGAATACAACTCAAAAAATCAAAAGTCAGTATTCTGGATAGTTAATATTAATGCTTGAATATCATTTAAACAAAATTTATGACATTAAAATGAATTAAGGGTAGTCCTAGGTATACCATATATCTATCTCTAGAGATTTATGCAGCTCTGATCAAATTGTAAAGGGGAAAATAATGATTTGGAGATAAACTGCATGAATTCTCAGATCATTTCACATGACATTGGCCTTCATTATTAATCAAAGACCTGAATCTTGCTCTTTGGGAAGATGTTTTTTTTTAATATTATATATCTAGTCTGATCCAACTAAAACCATTCAAAGAAAAACTGAAAGTAAAGCTGTTGTTGTTTTAATCAAAAGTGTTTATCCATTAAAACACATAGATACCCTTCCTTTCTTCCTTCTTTCCTCTCTTGCTTTCTTCTTTGCGTTAAGTTAGTCAAAAAGCCATTAGCAACCTTTCACGTTGACTCTTTTCTTTGTCATTCGCTTTCTCCAATACTTGCTGGAGGCAGCTGAGGGAGTAGACACCATTGCAAAATGACAACCAGGCAAGATTCCGGACAAGTGCTCTGTGCATTTAGGTGTTTTAATTTCAGAGGTATTAAAAGCAAGCAAATGGAAGTCAGGATTCTCACTGTCAGAAAAGGGAACCGAAAATATGGTAAGAAGAAAAGCTAGAATGAATTCTGTGAATATGAACTGGAATTACAGGTATTGTAGGGAACTTAAGATACTGATGTGAGTTTAAGATGTAAGAAAGAGAAACAGAAGTGCAAGGATGTACATATGTGCATGTATATACATATACCACATGTATGTTATTTTTTTTCCTAGTTTAATTAATTGACCAGTTGAGTAGGACTACAAATAGTCAACTCAAGTGTCAATAAGCACACTCAGCTTATTACTCCTTAGTTTCTAAATGCCATTATCCACTAACAGGAAACAGGGCTCATCAGAGAAATGGCTTATTCAGGGACTGAGGCAGGAAAAATACAAGAAAATCTAGAACATATTGATGTGTTGGAAAATAAAGGAGACCTCAAAGAATGGTAGGGAAATGGAAAAATGACCCAGAAACCAGCTACTGTTGTTCCACTGGCCAGATTTGCAGCAATCTGAGCATCAAAATAAAGAATGGCACCATTAGTTGTCATTTTATACAAAGAATAATGGAGGTTAAAAACCACCATCTGGCAAATATCATAGTAATAAGTGTGTCAGGCAAGAATTTTCAACAGATGCTAAAACTAGTGGGTGAAAGTTTGATAAGGAGAACTAAATTCGCAATGCTCTCAAAATGCTTTACCACAAAATGCAAAGTAATTATTCATTACAAAAGAAAAATAGTAACTTTACCAGGGAGACATCACTTTAATCAAGTGACCGGAGTTAAAATCACCAGTAATGACAATGGGAATATCATTATTGGAGCCACCTACCAGATGTAGTATAATAAAAAGAACACAGCATTGCTTAGGTGATATTCCTGCCAGATACACAGCTATAAATAGGCGGGAAAGTAGAAAGAGATGTGGGTAGAGGATATAACAAAATGGATGAATGAATGGGGTTCAGTGTTATCAATTATGGAATCTAGGTCATCTTCTGTACTATACTTACAACTTTCCTGTAAATTTGAAATTATTTTTAAACAAAAAGCCAAAAAAAAAAAAAAAGCTATAGCTGCAAATTCTCCTTTAGAAGATGACAAAATAGTTTTACATAAAGGAAATCAGCTAATGATAGTTGCTTAGCAATATTATGTTTGCGAGCAAAATACAAGTTTGGGTCATTATTTCATTGTGTTTCTAGAAAAAGTAGCTAAGTCATAGGAGCTTTGCTACAAATAGGACCTATGGTGAAATTATGGCCAAACAGAGAAAATTAGTAAGATGCTTACTGTCAGCAGGCCTGCTGGGAGTGGCATCTGTGCCTGTAAGTTAATTCTTTTACTCACTGCTACAATATACCCTGCCTTGATGTGTATTACAAATGTGATCACATTGGGGAACATTATTCTGTGCTTGGGTTCTTCTCAGACATCAGGAGTTCAAGTACCTTAGAAAGTATAGATAGACATAATCTTTACATATTCCTGCCCCTTATTTGAAAAATACACCTGAGCAAAGCTTTCACTCACCCCCTACCCTTTCCCTCACGCTTCGCCAATAGAACAACTGGAGTGCTGTATGAGATCTGTCTTTTACATATTAAAAACGGTCATGAAATATAGATTTGAGTATATAATGTATACAAATTTTTACCATGTAAGCGTTATATGGCAACTAATGTAGAAAATGATTTTCTGAGATAGACTTTTGCCATATATTGTCTCAAACACACACACACAAAATCATTGTAACATTGATTACAATGGTCAAGATTAAGAAATATAAAATGTATACCTGGTCAGATTATTGTTCTATGTACATAATTAGAATTATTTGCAGCTATTAAAAGAATATTAGAAGCTATGAGAAGATAAATTAGTGGCTTTTTAAGAGTTCTCTATATATTATGGGGGGGGGATGCAAAAGCATATTAGATAAATATAGTCAGTATGGTCCCACAAATAAACAAACACAGATATACAGCTCTAAAGGTTGTTTTCTTTGAGTAATGGAATTATGCATAATTCTTACTTTCTTCTTTGCATTTTTTTCATTTTCTCAATTTTCTATTATGAATTTGCCTTGCTGTCAAAATCAGGGGGGTATACTAGTCTCATTTTGCAAATGAAACATATTTTAATGTGTTTCCTCTCTGTTGGCCAAGGTATCATCACATTTCTTGGAAGCCTTTTATAGGCTGAAAGGAAATTGAGGTTGTATTTACTCTTAGAAGTAAAATCGACTCATTTTAGTTTCTATATTTGTATCAGGTTGGCTTGAATGCCAGCAGAGATTAATGGGTGATTCTTTATCTATGGTTTTCCAGGACTGCTTCATTTTGGAAGCAGAGAGCTCTGTGAAGCATCTTTCCATTTTATGCCCCCGCTTCACCAAGAACATCTAACTTCTTAAACAACCTTCTGATTATGTCTATCTTCACAAATATTCTCCATCAAAAATATTTGACTGACAATTAGCTGTTTCTGCCAATTTACCAATTTCTATCTGATCTTAAATTCAAACGAAAGACATTTACTTAAAAGAATTTAATTCTATGAATTTCTTATTTAAATTCCTGAATCAATGGGGAACACAGTGGTCTCTAGGATTTTAAATTATCACTTTGGCATCCCAAAATTTATCTTAAATAAGGAATACCACATCTAAGTACTTAAAACATAATTGTTACCTGAAGTTATATGACTCAATAAATTAAAATATGGACAATAATAAGAGACACAAATGAATTTGCACTGCTTCCATAATAAAAAGTGTAGTCATGATATCTTGAATTGTCATTAATCTAATAAGTTCTTATTGAATGGCTATTTATGCATATTATTATATTGTTTGTCAGGGAGTACAATAAAATATTTAGGAACATTGAATTTTTCTCCCTTTGCTGATTAAATTTAGATGAAAGTCAAAGTAGTGAAATGATTGCTTCTAAATTAAAGTGAAATGCACCTTTGTTCTTAAAAGTAAAGGTAAACATTAAGTAACATAATAGTGCAATCATACTTAGTTTTTCATATGCAATGCTAATCATTTTTCAGGGTTGATCCTCATTCCTCCTGTGCAGTTATCACAAAGTTAATCGTGATGGGGAACTGATAAATGAAAACAAAAACTATTATGTATGTTTTTTATACTGGTATTGGTTTATGCACTCGCTCCAAATGTAATCACATTTTCATAGCCTCCTAAGTCCTAGAAGCATTCTGTGGTCTACAATCCAAATAGATGAAGTTAATGACTTGTGTCTTAGACCAATAAATAGATAAAGAAAGAAAGGAAGAATTGTTAGTATGTCATTATGATGAACCTATTACTATTAGTGGAGAGCCTGAATTAACTATAAGGTGACCTTGGCAATATATCCATTTCCTTCCTGTAACAATATAATGATTACACTTCCGTCATTACTGTAATGTTGCTTTGTCATTATTACAGAGAATATGGAGCATTTTTCACTCATGAATAGGAGGTGGGGTTAAAATGGGAGGGAAAAGTCTCACAGAAATTTTCAAAGAAAAAATTTCCCCTTGAAGGAAAGTAAATGTCTGCAAGAGCTTTGTTAATAATGCAAGAAGTTTCATAGCCCCATCTGGTGGTCAGAAACTAATTTACTGAATGAATCATCTAGATCAGAGGTCTAGTTTTAAGATATGTATGATGTTAGCAATCACTGACTATCATTGTGTTCCTACTAGTAGGAAATGAGATAACCATGCCATGTTAAGCAGAAGTTGAATAATAAGCAAATATCTATACATTTAATAATTCATAATAGAAACACTCATCTCCATAACTAAACTCATTTAGGAGTTATTTCATCTATTTTAGAGCTGACTTTTGTTTAACAATTATATCTAGTATTTACCTAAGCCTTAAGTGGCACTCAGTAAAAAGTTTAATAACAGGATCATATAAACATTCTTGATGTTTGAGGTAATATTAGCATTGCCTCAATCTTATAAGTGAAATAAAATGTCAGTCTTTATAACTCATTCTGTGTGTCTTGATCAAATTGGAATATTTATTATAATCCTTCTGGAATCTTGGGATTCAAATAAAACAGACGGAGTCTGTCTCCAAGCTTAATCCATTCATGTCCATCCTCACCAGAGCCCAAATATTCAAGGATTCTAATTTTTAAGATACTCATATGCCAAACTTCAACAATGGAAATATTCTTTAAACACTTGTATATAGCCGGGAACATTTTCAAAACCATTGTATTACAGAAACAAACAAACAAACAAAAATGCTAGTGAGTACACAGATTTACTGAGAATTTCTACTTAGGCAGCAATGTGAACAGAAGCTGAAAAGTAAATCCGTCAAGAACTGCATGTCCTTCAGGAGGTTATCAGGTGCCGTGTCACTGATACAGCATCGTGTAGTGTAGGAAGCAGAAGTGGTGCTCAACATACAAACCAGCTGTGAGGTTTCCACTGCTCAGAGATGTTACATCTGGCCCCTTAAACAGTTTCACAGGCATCATCAATAAACCATAATCAGGATGTGATGATTCAAACAAGATCACCAACAAGAAGAGCCTGGAAGCCAGCCAGTCCATCAGCACTGACATTTCACTGCAATTTAGTCCACCTGAGTTGGGCATGTTTAGAAAAATGGATGACCACAAGAAGTACAAAGAGCAACTGTCAGGCAGGCAAAAGTGGAGAGAGACCAGCAAGAAGTGGAGGAAATATGCCCTAATGGTGAATTGAATCTCTTGAATAAGACTGGAGCAGCCAGACTGTAGGTTTAGGCAATTCGATGATTTAGTTGTTTCTAGCCATGCAGATATGTATCAATGTGTGAAAAAGTCCTATGATTCATACATCAAGAATCATAAATCATTTTCAGGACTTAAGTATAGAACTATAAATGATAGCCAAAATATTCACAGGTTAGTCTATTTAGGATTCAAGGATGCAAAGTATTCCCTAACTTTTCAATATTGATAATCATTATTAATTTTGACTGTGTATACCTTCCCAGAATATGTCCATGAGTTTGCATCAACCATGGATTGAGACTTTTGATTCTCTTGTTACCAAGGAACAAACATGAATTTATGAATATCAAGAAAAGCTGTACCAATTATGCTGAAAAGTGGAATGCCAAAGGTCAAAGCTGAAAAAACTGGATTCTTTCTGCACACTGTCCTACAAAGATAGCTTTCTCCACCCTTGAGTGAAACTGGGGCTCATCCTGTGACTTCTAATCTCTCTGACAGTAAAAATTTCCTTGATCACTTTTAGTCACAAGACAGTCATCATTCTCTAATAGAAGTATCAAGTATGTGTCTATCATAATCATAACTGAAGTACTTCTCTTTCCTTAGCTTAGACCCATCAACTCACGGGGGAGGGGGGCAGAGAGGAAGAGATGGGTTAAGAGAGGAACATAGCTGGTTTGACTCTGTGGCCCCTCCTTGGATTTAAGTGGGGGATAGGTGGAGAATAAACTTCAGAAAATTCCTCTTCTTGGTGGCATTGATCTAATCGCACAGTGCTTTCTACTGGTACTTCCATGTTTGAATCTGACTTTTTCTCTTCTTTTTACTTGGGAAACTTGGGAACTTTGAAGTTTATTTGGGAGCTTTAAAGACCACTCCTCCCCACCTTCTTTCTCTCCTCCTCTTCTTGCGACCCCTCTGCATCTTTGGACATCTGTCACCTGCAATTCCATTAAAGCAAGGAAATCTTTCCTCCCACAATCAATTTATGAGTCTTCCTTTGCTCTCATCTTCTGCCAGGTTGCTGTGTTTACCACTCTCCTCTCAGCAATCTCTTAACATAGCTCCAGGCCAACTTAGTCTTCCAAGTGATGCTCTGAGCCATGGAAAATCAATATCCTTTTCCCTCAGAAATTCTGGGATTAAGTTCTGTCTATTCTTGAGGTAGATACATCTTGCTCATCCATCAAAACAGCTAACAAGCCACAGATCAACCTCTGTGCCCCCACAGACTCCAGTGGAAACATAAGTTCCTGAGATGTTTATCTGAAATGCTAATCTCCAGAAGCACAACCCATCCTTCCACGATGATGGGATTCAACTCAGCACACCCACAACTCTCTCCAAAGAAATTCTTTTTTTTTCCTTCAAGTTCATTCTTGGTCCCCTTAGTCCTTTTTATAGTCTGGTAACAGGATCACAAGTTGTTCTTAGCCACTTCCTCTGCACATTTTTTTAAGTATAAGTGACAGGCAATGTTACATTAGTTTTAGGTGTACAACTTAGTGATTTGAAAAGTTTATACATTATTCTTTGTTCACCACAAATGTAGCTAACATCTGTCCCATTACATCCCTATTACAATATTGTTCACTATATTCCTTATGCTCTTCCCATGAATTATTTTCTTGCCATGAATTACTCAGTCCATAACTGGAGGTTTGTATCTCCCTCTCCTTTCATCCATTTTCCCATCCCCCCCACTCCCTACCCCTGGCAACCATAAGTTTGCCTTCTGCATTTATAGGTGTGATTCATTTTATGGTCATTTATTCTTTTTTTTTTTTTTTAGATTCCATTTATGAGTTGAATCATATGGTACTTGTCTTTCTCAGTCTGATTGATTTCACTTACTTTGCAAGTCCTTCTTTAAATTTTTTTAATCTTTTATTTTTGAGGGGGGGGAAGGGAGGGGCAAAGACAGAGGGAGACACAGAATCTGAAGTAGGCTCTAGGCTCTGAGCTGTCAGCACAGAGCCCGATGCAGAGCTTGAACTCATGAGCTAGAAGATCATGACCTGAGCCAAAGCTGGACGCTTAACTGACTGAGCCACCCAGGTGCCCCATTTTGCAAGTCCTTCTTAAGTCATCTAGCAAACTTCTATCTGGAAAGTGTGGATGAGTGGCACCTCTTACCTTAGGGTCCCCTTAGTTTGATTTACTTGTGATAAGTATCTGAGGGCACATAGAACATGTTTTACTTGGGAGGGGATCTCAGAAATACCAATGGGGAGCAGAGAAGGGAGACTGAGAATGGAAAGAAGCCAATAAAACAAGTTTTTGCTATGGGCACGGAGTCTAACCCTGTAGGGGAACTTTGGGAGTCAGTGTAGAAATGTGCCTCACATTTATTTCTACCAATAATCAAAGAAACCAGGACATTCATACAACCATATTCTTCAGTCACTGGTTGAAGGTCTGTTCTCAGAGGAGTGGGAGTCAGGGTCAATTTTCCAGGTATTTTAGAATAGAATGTCATATGTTAGGGGAGAACGGGCTCTGACCACAAAGTACTCAGACATAAAGATACAAATGCTGTAATTTTAAATTTGAACCGATGGTCCTAAAATAGGAAGGACTGAGTACATATGGACAAAACAGTGGCTGTTGCAGGGCCCAATGACCTGAGAGAGAACAAGTCTTGTTTTAACATACAATTAAACTGACATGATAATACTGAAATAGAAATCAAGGGGTTTTGTTTTGTTTTGTTTTGTTAGAGAGAGAGTGTGCAAAAGCAGGGGAAAGGGGCAGAGACAGAGAGAATCTTAAGCAGGCTCCATGCTCTGTGTGGAGCCCAATGCAGGGCTCAATCCCATGACCTTGAGATCATGACCTGATCCAAAATCAAGTCGGATGCTCAACCAACTGAGCCACCCAGGTAACCCAGAAATCAGATTCTTTAAAGAAGACTGTCAAACTCCATTTTGTGCCTTTCATGATAAGAGTGGTCTATGAGACCTATAAGCAGTGATCAGCAACACCGAGATCTACTCTATAATAGAACTATGTCTCATCAGAGCTCCACTGAAAACTTGAGGCCAGAACAACAAAATGAGAATCTCTTTCCATTCCCTGTCTCAGTTACTGCTCTAATGCAATCTCTGAAGACATTTCTATGTTTTACACATTCTCCTATTATGTCATCAACGTTTTCTTCCCAATTTTCTTTCCACCTCCTTGTCAGAGCTGATATCTGCCCGCCACCCCCAGTGGCAAGATACCCTATGGTGCCCTTGTCTGCATTCTGCTTTCAACTGCCATTTTCCCTTTTATTTAAAGTCTTTTTTCCTCATCCTGTACCATTCACTGTCTCTTTCAATTTGGTTATCTTCCAAAATTCATTTAGAATGTTGGCACATGGTTCATATGTCCATGTAAGTAATATATAGAATGCCTGTTTTGTGCGGTTCTTGAATGCCTTCAACATGGCCCTCAGTTCACTTCTCCTCTTCACATCCACAGATATCTTGCCAAGTTTGCCATCACCCAGAGTGACTCCACCTCTGAAATCTTATTCTATATTTTTTTCTCTAAATAAAGTCTGTTATTCCAGTTTGGCTTTTTTTTTTTTTTATACTCATCTCCTACAGTGTCATGTTTTTCAAGGGTCCTTTAACTTGCCATTTACTCCTAATCTCCAAATACCTCATGTCCTCACTTTCTTCTTATTTAGGCTAACCTATGGTGAATACCTTCAATCCGCCTGTCCTTATGTCACATTCAGCAAGTAACCCCCTGATCCCAATCAAACCTGTCTTTTTCACTCCTATATCAGAGTTGTTTAAAATTGTTAAAATAAGGAGAGGGAGGAAGAAGATTATGATAAAGAGGAGAGAAAAGAATTTTTTTTAATTCCAAATTGATACATACACATTTTCTCCATTATTTGTTCTTTCTTGGTGTTTCCTCCTCCATTTTCTATAAAACTCTCTCAAATCTCTACTATTATCTTCAAACTCCCTACTTCAATGCCTACTCAGTAACTCTGAATACATGATCATGCCCACCATAACACAGAGAAGTTGGAAATTTTCATGAAAATGTGCACATTTCATAGGATTCATCCATAAAAAAATTCATTTTAATCCTATTTATTCCCATATCCTTGCCTCTAAGTTTAAAGTATAATATTATAAATAATTATAACAAAACTGTACTAATTCATTTCTAAATCAGAGCACATCACATGAAACACCTTCTTTAAGTATGATAATAACTGAATTGAGGGAGGCATTATTATTAATATTACTAAAGTCTGCACATTTAGTAAGTGGCACAGCTGAAATTCAAAGTAAGGTTTAATTAATTCCAGAGCTCATGCCTTTAATTACTACAATATAATGCCCAGAAAAACCTTGGTTCTCAATTCTATCTGTATCCACCTCTTGAGGATTGAGACCCCATCCTGGGTCTCCTCTGTCTTCTCTCTTCTGTATATATAGCTATCTGATCTTTTCTCCTCAGCAAAGAAATATGATCAGATTTTTTCATAGTTAAAAAAAAAGTCCTCTGGGGCACCTGGGTGGCTCAGTCAGCTAAGTGTCCAACTCTTGGTTTCAGCTCAGGTCATGATCTTACGGTTTCTGGGATGGAGCCTTGCCTCGAGCTCTGTGCTGACAGTGCAGAGCCTGCTTAGGATTCTCTCTCTCCCTCTCTCTCTGTCCCTCCCCAGCTCATTCTCTCTCTCAGTAAATAAACTTTTTTAAAAAGTCCATTTTAACCTCATGTACTGTTCTATTAACTGCCTTTATCTCTTTTCTTGCACAACTATACTTTCAAAGTCCCATTCTCCTCACTTTCTTAACCATTAACTTGTTACCAATGGTGTACATAGACTGATTCACAACAACTGTCCATATTTTTTTCAATATTTTTCTCATGTTATTTCTCTTTATTACCTGAGTTCCTCCTTCTCAAAACCATCCTTTTCTTTCCAGGACATATAAACTCCTTCCCTACTTTCCTTATGGTCAATCCTTCTTATCTTCCCTCTTAGATTCCTCTTCCTCTGCCCAAACTTTAAATATTAGAGCTTGAGTTTCCCAAGTTTTTGTCCATAATTTCTTTCCTTCCTTCCTTCCTTCCTTCCTTCCTTCCCTCATCCCCCCTCTCTCCTTCCCCCTTTTTTTCTCTTCTTCCCCACCCTTCTTTTTCTCTAGCTCTCACTCTTGGTCCCCATATCATATCACTTGTCATACTTTGTAACTGCCTGTGATTGTATATTTTCTCCAACACTAAATTTTAAGTTCCTTGAGTGCAGCAACTGGATATTTTACCTCCATTTTTATCCTTAGCACCAAGTAATATGACTAATTTGTGTTACTTATAGGAAAGTATGACATCATATTAGTCTTCCCTTTGAACATATGTGATATACTCAAGCAAATCTCAAATAGGTCCTAAGCAGATTTGTATAGAATTTTCGGCTCTAAAATTTTCTCTCTCTACTCCTTATTCCCTAGATTCAAGTATTTCATTCAGAATATTTTTAACAGTTTTTAAACCATGAATGACCATAATTTCAATTCACTCAACTAATACTGACATACCTTCTTGGTCATTGTTGTTTTTAATGTCAAAGCCCACTAACCAAAGACAATCCAAGAAGTCATCTATAGTCAAATAAAAGTTAGATTTATTGAGTGACAATACATAGGAGAACTTACCCTAGAAGACCTGTGGAGACTCTCATTAAGGGAAAATTGGGAAGGACTTCTTAAAGGGTTTGAGCTCATGCTAGATAACTGCACAGAAGGACTGGGGATTAGGTGACCAATTCTAGGTTGAAGGCTGTTAAGAATAATGACAATTTTGGGGCACCTGGGTGGCTCAGTCGGTTAAGCGTCCGACTTCAGCTCAGGTCATGATCTCACCGTCTGTGAGTTCAAGCCCTGCGTCGGGCTCTGTGCTGACAGCTCAGAGCCTGGAGCCTGCTTCGGATTCTGTGTCTCCCTCTTTCTCTGACCCTCCCTCGTTCATTCTCTGTCTCTCTCTGTCTCAAAAATAAATAAACATTAAAAAAAATTTAAGAATAATGACAATTTGTTGATTGGTTATCTCAATTCACTTTATCTAGAAAGCATGATGATTAAGACATTATTAGTAAATTGTACCTTTCTTGCTTCAGATGCAGTCATGGAGTAGCACTGTCTATGCCTTCTTTTGAACACTTTTTATATCCCTTTTGGATGGTTAGTTGTCGCCCATCTTTTTTATTTTATTTTTTTACTTTCTCAAAATTTTTAACTTGAAAACATAATTGTATGACTCTTTTTATACTTCAAAATAAGAATTCCTCCCCTTTTGGGGCTGTTTATTTACTTGTATGTTTGTTTATTTCTACATAATAAACTTTATGTTTAATCAAAATATAGCATACATTAAGAAAAGTATACAAGTCATATCTGTACGACTTAATGAACTTTTACAAATTGAAAATACCTATGTAACCACCACCTGGATAAAAAAATCAAATATTACCAGCATCAGACAAAACCCTTCATTGCTTCCCCTAGATAATTGCATCCTCTATCACCCAAAGGTAATCTATATCCTTTCTTGTTTTGTTTTTCAGATTTACTGATGTATAATTGACAAGATTGTAATATATTTAAAGTGACAATATGATGATTTAATATAAGTGTCAAAAGAATATTTTTAAGGGAAATTCTACTTTTTCAACTTCATGCTTCTAATGTTCTAAAATTACATTAGATTTATTTGACACACATCTCTCTGTTGGACATTGTATGGGATACCTAATAATTCACCCAACACTTAACATTTCTACACTAATACCTCCATTTATTTGGTCTTTAATTATTTATTACATTACATTTCACTTGGCCGCTTTTGATGTGCATGTCTTATCTCAGGAGTCATGGAACTTAAGGAAGACATCTTGTACTTGAATATCCTTATTAGTACTATGCAAATTTCCCACTCTTGTATAGGTTATTTTCTCTTAGCACACACTTTGCTTACTGATCTTAAAGAATAAAAACTTCTCTCTTCTAAGAATCTTTTTTCCTACTCCATATTCTGTTACAACCATGAGTTGTAATAGCTTTATATGTTGACAGGTGATAACTACCCTTGTGGTGAGCATAGCATGACCTATAGAGTTGTGGAATTTCTGTGTTGTACACCTGAAATTAATGTAACATTGTGTATCAACTATACCCAAATTAAAAAAAAATAACCCAGTAAAAAAATGAGAAGAATAGACACTTTACCAAAGAAGACATCCAGATGGCTAACAGACACATGAAAAGATGCTCAACAGCACACATCATCAGGGAAAACCAAATCAAAACCACAATGAGAGATGCCTTGGTGGCTGAGTCAGTTAGGCATCTGATTTTGATTTCAGCTAGGTCAAGTCCTCATAGTTCGTAAGATTGGGCCCCATGTCTGGCTCTGCTCTGACAGCAAAGAGTCTGCCTGGGATTTCTCTCTCTACCACCTCACACATGTCAGAATAGCTAAAATTGGCAACACAAGAAACAACGGGTTTTGGCAAGGATGCAGAGAAAGGGGGATCCTCCTGCACTGTTGGTGGGAATGCAAACTGGTATAGCCATTCTGGAAAATAGTATGGAAGTTCCTCATTAAATTAAAAATAGAACCACCCTATGATCCGGCAATTGCACTATTAGGTATTTATCCAAAGAATACAAAAATATGGATTAGAAGGGGTACATGCACCCCAATGCTTATATCAGCATTATCAACAATAGTCAAATTATGGAGAGAGCGCAAATGTCCATCAACTGATGAATGGATAAAGAAGATGTGGGAGTTCCGGAAGATGGCGGCGTAGGAGGACGCGGGGCTCACAGCGCGTCCAGCCGATCACTTAGATTCCACCTACACCTGCCTAAAGAACCCAGAAAACCGCCAGAGGATTAGCAGAAGGGAGTCTCCGGAGTCAAGCGCAGACGAGAGGCCCACGGAAGAGGGTAGGAAGGGCGGCGAGGCGGTGCGCGCTCCACGGACTGGCGGGAGGGAGCCGGGGCGGAGGGGCGGCTCGCCGGCCAAGCAGAGCCCCCGAGTCTGGCCGGCAAAAGCGGAGGGGCCGGACGGACTGTGTTCCGACAGCAAGCGCGACTTAGCGTCTGGGAGGTCATAAGTTAACAGCTCTGCTCGGAAAGCGGGAAGGCTGGAGGACAAAGGGAGGGAGAGCTGCTGAGCCCCCGGACGGCAGAGCTCAGCTTGGCGGGGAACAAAGGCGCCAGCGCCATCTCCCCCGCCCATCCCCCAGCCAAAATCCCAAAGGGAACCAGTTCCTGCCAGGGAACTTGCTCGCTCCGCGCAAACACCCAACTCTGTGCTTCTGCGGAGCCAAACCTCCGGCAGCGGATCTGACTCCCTCCCGATGCCACAGGGCTCCTCCTGGAGTGGATCACCTAAGGAGAAGCGAGCTAAGCCTGCCCCTCCTGCCCCCGTGCACCTTGCCTACCCACCCCAGCTAATACGCCAGATCCCCAGCAACACAAGCCTGGCAGTGTGCAAGTAGCCCAGACGGGACACGCCACCCCACAGTGAATCCCGCCCCTAGGAGAGGGGAAGAGAAGGCACACACCAGTCTGACTGTGGCCCCAGCAGTGGGCTGGGGGCAGACATCAGGTCGGACTGCGGCCCCGCCCACCAACTCCAGTTATACACCACAGCACAGGGGAAGTGCACTGCAGGTCCTCACCACGCCAGGGACTCTCCAAAATGACCAAACGGAAGAATTCCCCTCAGAAGAATCTCCAGGAAATAACAACAGCTAATGAACTGATCAAAAAGGATTTAAATAATATAACAGAAAGTGAATTTAGAATAATAGTCATAAAATTAATCGCTGGGCTTGAAAACAGTATACAGGACAGCAGAGAATCTCTTGCCATAAAGATCGAGGGACTAAGGAACAGTCACGAGGAGTTGAAAAACGCTTTAAACGAAATGCAAAACAAAATGGAAACCACAATGGCTCGGCTTGAAGAGGCAGAGGAGAGAATAGGTGAACTAGAAGATAAAGTTATGGAGAAAGAGGAAGCTGAAAGAAAGAGAGATAAAAAAATCCAGGAGTATGAGGGGAAAATTAGAGAACTAAGTGATACACTAAAAAAAAATAATATACGCATAATTGGTATCCCAGAGGAGGAAGAGAGAGGGAAAGGTGCTGAAGGGGTACTTGAACAAATTATAGCTGAGAACTTCCCTGAACTGGGGAAGGAAAAAGGCATTGAAATCCAAGAGGCACAGAGAACTCCCTTCAGACGTAACTTGAATCGATCTTCTGCACGACATATCATAGTGAAACTGGCAAAATACAAGGATAAAGAGAAAATTCTGATAGCAGCAAGGGATAAACGTGCCCTCACATATAAAGGGAGACCTATAAGACTCGTGACTGATCTCTCCTTTGAAACTTGGCAGGCCAGAAAGGCTTGGCACGATATCTACAGTGTGCTAAACAGAAAAAATATGCAGCCGAGAATCCTTTATCCAGCAAGTCTGTCATTTAGAATAGAAGGAGAGATAAAGGTCTTCCCAAACAAACAAAAACTGAAGGAATTTGTCACCACGAAACCAGCCCTACAAGAGATCCTAAGGGGGATCCTGTGAGACAAAGTACCAGAGACATCACTACAAGCATAAAACATACAGACATCACAATGACTCTAAACCCATATCTTTCTATAATAACACTGAATGTAAATGGATTAAATGCGCCAACTAAAAGACATAGGGTATCAGAATGGATAAAAAAACAAGACCCATCTATTTGCTGTCTACAAGAGACTCATTTTAGATCTGAGGACACCTTTAGATTGAGAGTGAGGGGATGGAGAACTATTTATCATGCTCCTGGAAGCCAAAAGAAAGCTGGAGTAGCCATACTTATATCAGACAAACTAGACTTTAAATTAAAGGCTGTAACAAGAGATGAAGAAGGGCATTATATAATAATCACAGGGTCTATCCACCAGGAAGAGCTAACTATTATAAATGTCTACGCGCCAAATACCCGAGCCCCCAGATATATAAAACAATTACTCATAAACATAAGCAACCTTATTGATAAGAATGTGGTCATTGCAGGGGACTTTAACACCCCACTTACAGAAATGGATAGATCATCTAGACACACAGTCAATAAAGAAACAAGGGCCCTGAAGGATACATTGGATCAGATGGACTTGACAGATATATTTAGAACTCTGCATCCCAAAGCAACAGAATATACTTTCTTCTCGAGTGCACATGGAACATTCTCCAAGATAGATCATATACTGGGTCACAAAACAGCCCTTCATAAGTTTACAAGAATTGAAATTATACCATGCATACTTTCAGACCACAATGCTATGAAGCTTGAAATCAACCACAGGAAAAAGTCTGGAAAACCTCCAAAAGCATGGAGGTTAAAGAACACCCTACTAACGAATGAGTGGGTCAACCAGGCAATTAGAGAAGAAATTAAAATATACATGGAAACAAACGAAAATGAAAATACAACAATCCAAATGCTTTGGGATGCAGCGAAGGCAGTCCTGAGAGGAAAATACATTGCAATCCAGGCCTATCTCAAGAAACAAGAAAAATCCCAAATACAAAACCTAACAGCACACCTAAAGGAAATAGAAGCAGAACAGCAAAGGCAGCCTAAACCCAGCAGAAGAAGAGAAATAATAAAGATCAGAGCAGAAATAAACAATATAGAATCTAAAAAAAACTGTAGAGCAGATCAACGAAACCAAGAGTTGGTTTTTTGAAAAAATAAACAAAATTGACAAACCTCTAGCCAGGCTTCTCAAAAAGAAAAGGGAGATGACCCAAATAGATAAAATCATGAATGAAAATGGAATGATTACAACCAATCCCTCAGAGATACAAACAATTATCAGGGAATATACTATGAAAAATTATATGCCAGCAAATTGGACAACCTGGAAGAAATGGACAAATTTCTAAACACCCACACTCTTCCAAAACTCAATCAGGAGGAAATAGAAAGCTTGAACAGACCCATAACCAGCGAAGAAATTGAATCGGTTATCAAAAATCTCCCAACAAATAAGAGTCCAGGACCAGATGGCTTCCCAGGGGAGTTCTACCAGACATTTAAAGCAGAGATAATACCTATCCTTCTCAAGCTATTCCAAGAAAAAGAAAGGGAAGGAAAACTTCCAGACTCATTCTATGAAGCCAGTATTACTTTGATTCCTAAACCAGACAGAGACCCAGTAAAAAAAGAGAACTACAGGCCAATATCCCTGATGAATATGGATGCAAAAATTCTTAATAAGATACTAGCAAATCGAATTCAACAGCATATAAAAAGAATTATTCACCATGATCAAGTGGGATTCATTCCTGGGATGCAGGGCTGGTTCAACATTCGCAAATCGATCAACGTGATACATCACATTAACAAAAAAAAAGAGAAGAACCATATGATCCTGTCAATCGATGCAGAAAAGGCCTTTGACAAAATCCAGCACCCTTTCTTAATAAAAACCCTTGAGAAAGTCGGGATAGAAGGAACATACTTAAAGATCATAAAGGCCATTTATGAAAAGCCCACAGCTAACATCATCCTCAACGGGGAAAAACTGAGAGCTTTTTCCCTGAGATCAGGAACACGACAGGGATGCCCACTGTCACCGCTGTTGTTCAATATAGTGCTGGAAGTTCTAGCATCAGCAATCAGACAACAAAAGGAAATCAAAGGCATCAAAATTGGCAAAGATGAAGTCAAGCTTTCGCTTTTTGCAGATGACATGATATTATACATGGAAAATCCGATAGACTCCACCAGAAGTCTGCTAGAACTGATACATGAATTCAGCAAAGTTGCAGGATACAAAATCAATGTGCAGAAATCAGTTGCATTCTTATACACTAACAATGAAGCAACAGAAAGACAAATGAAGAAACTGATCCCATTCACAATTGCACCAAGAAGCATAAAATACCTAGGAATAAATCTAACCAAAGATGTAAAAGATCTGTATGCTGAAAACTATAGAAAGCTTATGCAGGTAATTGAAGAAGATATAAAGAAATGGAAAGACATTCCATGCTCATGGATTGGAAGAATAAATATTGTCAAAATGTCAATACTACCCAAAGCTATCTACACATTCAATGCAATCCCAAGCAAAATTGCACCAGCATTCTTCTCGAAACTAGAACAAGCAATCCTAAAATTCATATGGAACCACAAAAGGCCCCGAATAGCCAAAGTAATTTTGAAGAAGAAGACCAAAGCAGGAGGCATCACAATCCCAGAATTTAGCCTCTACTACAAAGCTGTCATCATCAAGACAGCATGGTATTGGCATAAAAACAGACACATAGACCAATGGAATAGAATAGAAACCCCAGAACTAGACCCACAAACGTATGGCCAACTCATCTTTGACAAAGCAGGAAAGAACATCCAATGGAAAAAAGACAGTCTCTTTAACAAATGGTGCTGGGAGAACTGGACAGCAACATGCAGAAGGTTGAAACTAGACCACTTTCTCACACCATTCACAAAAATAAACTCAAAATGGATAAAGGACCTGAATGTGAGACAGGAAACCATCAAAACCTTAGAGGAGAAAGCAGGAAAAGACCTCTCTGACCTCAGCCGTAGCAATCTCTTACTCGGCACATCCCCAAAGGCAAGGGAATTAAAAGCAAAAGTGAATTACTGGGACCTTATGAAGATAAAAAGCTTCTGCACAGCAAAGGAAACAACCAACAAAACTAAAAGGCAACCAACGGAATGGGAAAAGATATTTGCAAATGACACATCGGACAAAGGGCTAGTATCCAAAATCTATAAAGAGCTCATCAAACTCCACACCCGAAAAACAAATAACCCAGTGAAGAAATGGGCAGAAAACATGAATAGACACTTCTCTAAAGAAGACATCCGGATGGCCAACAGGCACATGAAAAGATGTTCAACGTCGCTCCTTATCAGGGAAATACAAATCAAAACCACACTCAGATATCACCTCACGCCAGTCAGAGTGGCCAAAATGAAGAAATCAGGAGACTATAGATGCTGGAGAGGATGTGGAGAAACAGGAACCCTCTTGCACTGTTGGTGGGAATGCAAATTGGTGCAGCCGCTCTGGAAAGCAGTGTGGAGGTTCCTCAGAAAATTAAAAATAGACCTACCCTATGACCCAGCAATAGCACTGCTAGGAATTTATCCAAGGGATACAGGAGTACTGATGCATAGGGGCACCTGTACCCCAATGTTTATAGCGGCACTCTCAACAATAGCCAAATTATGGAAAGAGCCTAAATGTCCATCAACTGATGAATGGATAAAGAAATTGTGGTTTATATACACAATGGAATACTACGTGGCAATGAGAAAAAATGAAATATGGCCTTTTGTAGCAACATGGATGGAACTGGAGAGTGTGATGCTAAGTGAAATAAGCCATACAGAGAAAGACAGATACCATATGGTTTCACTCTTATGTGGATCCTGAGAAACATAACAGAAACCCATGGGGAAGGGGAAGGAAAGAAAAGAAAAAAAAAAAAAGAGGTTAGAGTGGGAGAGAGCCAAAGCATAAGAGACTGTTAAAAACTGAGAACAAACTGAGGGTTGATGGGGGGTGGGAGGGAGGGCAGGGTGGGTGATGGGTATTGAGGAGGGCACCTTTTGGGATGAGCACTGGGTGTTGTATGGAAACCAATTTGACAGTAAATTTCATATATTAAAAAAAGAACAAAAAAATAAACAAAAAAATAAATAAATAAATAAATAAATAAAAACAAAAAAAAAAAGAAGAAGATGTGGTAATATACAGTGGGATATTACTCAGTCTTCAAAAAGAATTAAATCTTACCATTTGCAATGATGTGAATGGAGTTAGAATGTATTATGCTAAGCAAAATAAGTCAATCACAGAAAGACAAATACTATATGATTTCATTCATATGTGGACTTTAAGAAACAAAACAGATGAGCATATGGGAATGGGGGTAGAATAAGAAAAGGAAACAAACCACAAGAGACTCTTAATGATAGAGAACAAACTGTGGATTGACCGAGGGAGGTGGGTGGTAGATGGGCTAGATGAGTTTTAGGTACTAAGGAGGGCACTTGTTGTGATGAGCACTGGGTGTTGTATGTAAGGGATGAATCCTGAAACCAATATTGTACTGTATGTCAATTAAAATTTAAACTTAAAACAATGGGGAAAAATGACTAAAAATTTAAATTAAAATTGCAACTTTTTTTTTTATTTCAGGAGTAACCCTCATCCCAACAAGTGCCCTCCTTAATGCCCATTATTTTTAAAAAATAAATGACTATGAAAGAAATTTTCTTGCATAGATGAACATATTTAACCAATATTTTCATTTAATTAATAAAACTAACATGTGTACTGTATTTTATTAGTAGCATATAGACATATTATACATCATAATTCACTTTGTGGAGTTATCAGGATGCAGTAATTCAGAAAGAGTAAGAGACCAAAGTCCTAGTGAATATTTCAGTCTCTATACATCAGCCAAATTTAAAGAAACTTAAATTCTCAAATTTTAGGGTCAGGATCTTTTGTGTTTTGTTTTCACTTATTATTAATTTATGAGTAGAGAAGTAGTATATTTTTGGAGGACCCAAATTTGTTTTAACAGAGATTATATTTTAGAGGCAAATGCCAAGAGTAAGAGTGCAAATTGGAGGTAATAAAGGCCTAATCCATTGTGTATATTACATCCAAATACAGGTCGCACTACATACTTGTGGGAAACTATTAGTGACTGGTTGAGAATAGAATATGAAGGAAAAGGACCTCATATTTAACTTTAAGAATTTTAAGCCAGGGAGGATGATGCAATCATCATTGTGTCATTAATATGAATAGGAATAATATAAATCAGAAATCTTTGTATGGGGAAGAATAAATTTAGTTTTAAATTCATTAAATTCAAATTAGTGACTCATATCCTGCTGGAGATCTATGAGGAAATAGAGAAATGGGACCAGAGATTTCTGGGCAAATCAAAGTGAAAGTATTAAATGATAATCTTCATCATAAGAGCAAAAGTTGCAACCCAGGAGCAGAAAAAGTGGGTAAAGAAGGAGACATAAATATATTATTATAGAAAAATATTATCATATTCTTATTTAGACCAATATCTCTTTGGAATAGGGCAGGGGGCTTTACTGTCAGTGTAAACAGTAAGAAGACATGCAATTCTTCAATAATGTTACTAAAAATATCAAATGAATGCTCTTTTAAAGCCTCTTCTTATTATGGACTCAGTGAATGCCTTTTGTATTTATAAGATTATTTCATAGTTCATAATAAATTTTTTTCTCCTTTGCAATGGTAAAAATTTTTATTTCTGATATCCTTGTTCAGCCTTGTGGGTATGCCATTCTGCTTACTGACTTAATCATGCCCACCTGACTCTGTTCTTCCTTCCTTTTTTCTCAACTAGTTAAAATGCACCATGCACAAAGTGCCTGATGCCACAATAATGTGAAAAGATAAGAGAACCTGTTAAAGCACAGTCAGGGGAAGCAGAGTGTAACTAACACCAAGAGTGCCACAGGGGAGCATATCAAACACAGGAAAAGAAACCAACATTTTCAGTATCTGTCACATACTGTACTACATCCTCATTTCTACATATGCTGCTATTTGCCTGACAGCCCCTAAGAGCTCTTGGGGAGCCACTGGGATTTCTCAAGTAAATATGTATTTTAGTTTATGTGCTTATCTTGAGAACTCATTTTAATTACCCAGTAGATATGAACAATGTCTTCCCAGCTGTTACTTTCTATTATGTCCTGTAAGTGAGCCTTTGGGCTCTTTTTAAAAAAACATCTTTGACCTAAAGATGATGAGGGTGCTCAAGGAGTCGTGACAATAGGCAGTATAAATTCTCCTTGGTTGGGAAATGAAATGGGCAGCGTTCTTAAAAATTACCCTGGTCTGTGACTTCCATACTGAACACACGCTGTGTTTTAGATTTTTATGAATTATGTCCCTAAAGTATTTAAAATAAGTCCATGTAGGCTTGATGAGAATCCCTCAGTACTCCACTTTGAATCTATGTAGGAAAATTCTTCAGCTCACTAAAAGGGATAAGAACAACAACAACAAAAAAGATTTAGTTTTAAACTGCTTTTCTGTTTAATGCTTCATATTATTATGCCCGTTCGGCTACAGGTGACACATTCATGTTGAATAAAATAAATTTTTCCCCTCTATGATTTCAAAGATCTAGTGATTTGATCCATCAAATTTGAAAAGGTTTCCGTCAAATAGGAATAAATGCAAGTATATAAAAAATTATATTGTAACATACTCATACGTATAACTAAAAAGATGGCTTTCTTCTAATTCAGTTGCTTTTACAAATCCTTTTCTTTGCAGACAACTGAAAAGAAATTTAGAATTGGGTAGTCCCTCTCTTCATGAGAAACATCAAAAAAAATTTTTTAAGAAAACTCTGATTATTCTGTTAGTCTTCTTTTCCCTTCCAAGATTGTATTTCTAAAACAAAGAAATCCATCTGAGAACACTTTTTTTTTTCATTTTGTAACAAATAGAAATTTATCCTGCAACTCCCTACAGAAACCTGAGAGAAAATCAATGATCACTCTGACAAGAACAATGCCACTTTCTTTTGAACAGGTCACCTAGTTCCTACTAGTAACGTATTCTCCCAGGACAGTTTATTTAGAAAATCGGACCAATCACTTCTAAGTTTGCTCAGTACTCTGGTTACCAATCACACACAGCACACAAGAAACCTAAAACTTAAAAACTACTAAAAAGCTGTTTCATATTGTGCTGATTTCATGAGGAAGAATCATTATATTCATCTAATACAAAGAGCTACTGTGACCATTCCATTTAGATTTGTCTGTTAAATCTGAATCAGTAAATGGAGTGAGGCACATTATCCTTTCTTAGAAGATGAGTCACCATAGGATACCGTTTGAGAACATGGTCTTTTAAGGCAGACTAATGGAGTTTTGAATCCTGATTCCACCACTTACTTTATATCTTTATATTCTTAGATGTGAAGATCTTGGAATTGCAATTTCACCACATGAAACATGCAGATACTAACAAAAAGGATGGTTCTGTTCATTTGTTTAGATGATGCTTACAAAATCTTTAGTACATGGCCTGATACTTGGTTAGATCCCAGGAAAAGTGAGTTATTCTATTGCTGTTGTTATAGTTTTCCATGTCACTTAGAGAAATAATCTATACATTTATGTTGAAAAATTTTCAAGGAGGGGCGCCTGGGTGGCTCAGTCGGTTAAGCGGCCGACTTTAGCTCAGGTCATGATCTCACGGTCCGTGGGTTCGAGCCCTGCGTCGGGCTCTGTGCTGACAGCTCAGAGCCTGGAGCCTGTTTCGGATTCTGTGTCTCCCTCTTTCTGACCCTCCCCCATTCATGCTCTGTCTCTCTCTGTCTCAAAAATAAATAAACGTTAAAAAAATTTAAAAAAAAAAAAGAAAAAAGAAAAATTTTCAAGGATAGTGTCAAAACCCAAATGCATAATGACCATGATGCTATAGTCATCGTTAAATTTTTGAAACATTTTTATGTATTTAGAAAAATTAATGGATTCATAGCCTAAATCTGTAACTCTACAAGGTCTTAAAAGTTTTTATTGACTTAAAGGGAAGAAAGAGGTAGTATTTGAATCTGGGATAAAAACTCAGAGTATCAGGAGCAGGTAAGGCAGAGGTCGGGGTTTACCTTCTCCAGGTACACTAATGTCTGTGCTTGTTCATTACTTAATCCTCAGCAGAAACTCCACTTCTAATAGTGGAAAAAACTATGCATGGGTTGAGTCTTCTCCCCATGAAGTCTTTCTTTTCTCTATCAAAGTTATTTCCAGCTATAATGCAAGACTTGTGAACTGGCCGCTTCTTAGTAAATCTATGTCATTATAGCAATAGGTAATAGGCGGGTAGTTACAAGAGAAGAAGAGGAATTACCACATGTTAGTACTGCTCTAAGTGCTTTTCACATAATGACTCATAATCCTCATGACAACCCTATGAGATAGATACTATTGTTCCCCCTATTTTATAGAGGAGGGAACACAGGCACAGGGAATTTAAGTAACTGGCCTGAGGTAATGGCTCATAAATGACAAACTCAGGCAGCATGGCTCCAAGTCACTTAAATAGGACACTACACTGTGTCAGTGAGAAAGAAAAGAATGACAACTAATTTAGTATAAAATTGATTTTTAAAATTTTACCTTGTAATGATAATAAATCCATTTAATAGATGAGATAATTGGAAACAGATAAATTAAATGAACTATTCAAGATCTCAGAGCACTTTAGAGATGAAGGCTGGATGACAATCTAGATTTTCTTTCTACAAATACTCTTTTTGTTCTTCTGAACTATAGCACAATAAGTGCAAGATGGAATGGTAATGAGTATGCAAACTGCTTTGATAACTACATTTTACCTAGATTGCATAGATTTGTTTACTTCTATAAATAAACAGAATATTGAAAAACTGGCATTAAAACCCCACCAAAATGCAAAACTTAAATAATAAATATAGATATTATGGTTGCTTACATAATATTTAAACAAATTCATTGAATTTGGGTAAAGAATATCAAGATAAAAACCAGTTAGGAATATAGATTTGAAATAACTATTTGTAAGAACTCGCCAAGAAAGAGTCCAATTTGCTCTAGTCTTGGTTACAGCTATTGTACCTTTAAAATATACTACAAGATAGATGAATGTTTTCATGTATATATTAGGTATAGAACACCCTAGTAAAATAATCTTGAGCTATAGATCATTACTGGTTAATTAAATTCTGTTTCATAGATTCAAAATTGATAAAGCAATGTTACCACAACATTTTGTTAGATAAGAGAAAAATGAAAGAAAATAAACTACTAGTGTGTTGAATATTATGCAGGGTTTATTAAGAAACATAAATTTAGTTACTGTGATAGGGCTCAGATGAGAGGTAAGATAAATATATAAAAGTTGGCTCTTTGCTGTTTACAGCCAAGTATCAACTGTAGCATAATTAAAATGAATATAATGCTTAACAAGGATTACAAATACTGTCAACAATCAGCTGTGAAATACAGGTCAAGTTACTTAATTTGGGGGGAACAGTTTCCTCATTATTCAGATTAAAGAATTGTACAAGATGATATCGTAGATTCTTCTTAGTTCTGAGTCTATATTCTACAGAACACTGGTTAATACAGCTGCAACGATACCAATTAACACTGAACATTAAGAGGGTCCAACCATTTATACTATAATATTTATACCAGGGTATAGTTTATGAGTTACATAGATAAATAATCAAAGTCTACTTAGGAATGTTGTTTAAAACCTACTTACTTACCTGCCTCTATCCAAAGGGCTGGGAATACAAAGATGAGTAAGACATAATGTCTCTCCTAAAGAAACATATAACCTTACCAGGAGGCAACACAGTAATTTAAAAATTTCTGTTTTTACATCCAAATGCTATTTTAGTGCTCTCACTATAGAAACAACACACCCATCGGAAGGAAGTCCTGCATAAGGAGTACAAAGAAACCTCAACAATGAAGACAATATATGAGCTAGCTATTGTAGGCTAAATGGGAGTTTGATAAGAAAGAAAAAGCACTGAAGATAGAAGGAAGAACCTGTAAAATTACACTAAATAAAAAATGGCCAAAGGAGCCTAAGGTTCAGGGTCAGAAGAAGAAGCTATGAAAGAGGAAAAAGAAGAATAGTATTCTATTCTTGAATTATAATTCAAGAATTATAATGCAATTATAATTCAATGAATTATAATTACCATGCCCCAGCCTGGAAGAATGGATTAAGAAGATGTGGTACACACACACACACACACACACACACACACACAATGGAATAATAGTGGTGAAAAAAAATGAAATATTGCCATTTGCAATGATGTGGATGAAGCTAGAGAGTATTATGTTAAGCAAAATAAGTCAGTCAGAGAAAGACAGATATCACATGACTTCAACCATAGGTGGAATTTAAGAAACTTAATAGATGATCATAGGGAAAGGGAAGGAAAAATAAGATAAAAAAAGAGAGGAAGGCAAACCATAAGAGACTCTTAAATACAGAGAACAAAATGAGGCTTGAAGGAGGTGGGGGTGTGTGGCAAATGTGTGATGGGCATTAACGAGAGCACTTGTTGGGATGAGCACTGGGTATTATATGTAAATGATGAATCATTGGACTCTATTCCTGAAGCCAAGACTACACTATATGTTAACTAACTTGAGAATAAATAAATTTTAAAAAAGAAATAAAGTGGATTATATAATAGTGAATCATAAAATTAGAAAATGGTTATGTTCTCTTGGTTAGCATAGGGGCCTCTCTGGTGAGCATCCACAAGGGAAACAAAAGACTTTAGAAGCAGAACTGTTTTTTTATCCAAATGTCTCATCCCCATCCATGGGGACTTGTTCTACATGTAAGTCTGAGGCTTGTCAATGGCCAGGCTATAGCCCATGAGTCTGGTAGGTTCACAGTCTTCCATATGCCCACCAAAATGGCCCTAACTGCAGCAATTCCTGTCAGGGCTTGAGGACAAAGGCTAGCAAGAGCATACATAGATAACACACCAATGCCAATAATACAATCAGTAATGGGGGCCATAACAATGGAGGCTCATAGAGACTCAAAGAGGCCCATTCATTCAGTCAGCTTTGATCAAGGATCTTGGTGGTGATGGCCTCAGACCAAAACTAGACATTATTATGTCTTCCACTCATCTTGGTGCCAGGAGTTTCAGGATCCATAGTCACTTGTCCACTGGTGTCTGCAACACCCCAAAACTGCCGTTCTCTCCCACCACCCCACTGAACCCTAACCTCTGGTTAGTCTTAGGGACTAAGGGCTATTGGCTTATTCCCTAATCATGTCCTTTTTTAAAGCCAAGAGGTCTGGAGCAATGTGAGCAAAGCCCTCAGACCTATCCCCACGCTCATAGAGAAGGTTGGAGAGAACACCTGTATCAGTGATAAGGGCTACCTGTCAGGATTTTGCCACAGATTTTGTTGGGTAGGGAGCCAGGTTGAGCAGCTGGCCAGATGCAGACAGCTTTTTTGTTTAAGTTGGTTTGAGAGGAGTCTGGACTTCCTCAGAGATAGGGGTGATATCCTGAAAGTGGTGGTTCTGCTACTGCTTGAGTTCTGTTATCCTAGCAGTGGCTGCTTTCAGGGTACTCTGAAGAGAGAGGGTTATAATAATATGTCATATGCCATGCCACTCTAACTTGAGCAAAATTATCCCTAGGGAAAATCTAGTTAAGTCTCTAAGGTCTCTTTGGGACCATTGTGCAAAGCAATTATAAAGAGCTCTACACTTTTTTTTGTTTGTTTTTCCCCTTAAGAAGTTTTAATAACTTACTGCACTTTAAAGTGTTTATCAATGCCAGGGATTTGCTTAGAGTTATTCAGCTCATGGGAGCCCACTGACCATCTCTGGTCCCATGCAGTGAAGGGCCCTAAGCAGTAGATAGGGAACTGTTTCCTGGTCTTTTTCTGAACCTCTCTGTTTTATACCTAATCTGGCCTACTGAGCGAGGTTGGCTGGAGTCAAGAGCTAAGGAGAAAACCCAAAGGATTCCTCCCTCAGAACCCAAAAACTTACATAAAGCAATACCCAAGCAACCTCTAAGGATGCCCATGGCTAATACTTCTCAAGAGCTATTGGCAAAATGCCACACAGAACTCTCAAACTCTTGCAAACAATGTTTATGGATTGCCCCCATGGACTCCTCTACCACCTTACAAAGGTGCCCTGTGGGATTTTCAGCTTTTGCTCCTCTAGAATGGTATTATTCTTAATCAACTATCCTACTCACAGAGCCAATTCAACAGATGATCAGGTTAGCGACAGAGGGTTGACTTAGCAGGTGTCAGAACAGCCAATTGAAAACAATGAGCCAAAAATAAAGTAGCAGTAAAGAGTTTAATCACTTATTGTGATAGCATAAGTAAGAGGCGTACACCAGAGAATGCATCAAATCCCCACCATTCCATTTTCCCCCATGGAATAGCACATCAGTCAAGGGTCAGATAAATGAGCACAGAAGTAGGAGTGGTCTCACTTTTGAGGGACCCCAAATAAAAGACTCCTGCACTTTTATGGACCCAGGACCAGGATAAGAGAGTGAGAGGAAGTGAAAAGTAAATGTATGCCATTCGTATCTGAACATTTATAAAAGTCTGATTTATCACTTGAATTTTAGGAATAATGACATAATTCCTCATTTTTTCCATATTCATAACTTTAAAGGGAATGCCATTTAAACATGAAAATGGTTCTAGAAAAGAATTGTGAATCATTATGATAGCATGCCTATAAAGTAATAAAACAGATATACTGTTTAATTGGTGAAAAGATGGAAGGGAAGAAGGCAGGCAAAGCAAAGAAGGGAGGGAGGAAAGAAGGAAGGAAAGAAGGGAAAAGAAAGTATATATACAGAGAGAATTACCTGGGTGGCTCAGTCAACCAAGTGTCCACCTTTTGATTTTGGCTTAGGTCATGATCTCAGTTTTGTGAGTTTGAGCCCCACATTGGGCTCTGCGAGGACAGTGTGGAGGCTGCTCGAGATTCTTCCTCTCCTTCTCTGTCCCTCCCTGCTCACACTCTCTGTCTCTCTCAAAAAATAAATAAATAAAATTAAATATATATATATATATATATATATATATATATGTATGTATATATACAGAGAGAAAGAGATTGAGAAAGACAGAGAGAGAGAGAGACATTATATACTATGTTTAGGATACACTGTATGACATCAGCCTAAATGTCAACAACATAAAAATTGGTTCAGGAAGAAAATAAAGGAAAAAAAGAATTGTTTCCTTTTTAACAAGTATATATTTTTTTAATTTTAAAATAACTGTCTTAATTTATTCAGTGTTCTTCTTTCTCAGTCATTACTTTTTCAATAGACTATGCTTGCCTCTTGTGACATTGTTAATCTTATCTACCTTCTAACTTACATATGCCAGCACTTGTCCTATACTTAGTGTTATGAGTTACCTGAGGACAGAGATCTTGCCTTATTTACTTTGTATTTCCAAAAGCTTGGCCAAAAACCATTTGTGAATAAATGAATGGAGGGTCAACATTTTTTGAATGTACTAAGAGTTTTAGATTCTCGGCTTGAGATACTTCTTCCTACCTTAAAAGTTGAATTATTTTGTTAAAATAAAATCCATTCACTCTCTTCTTGCATTAGGCAATTTGATCATACCTTTGGAGAATGGAATCCAAAAAATTATTCCTTACTTCTCAAATTAATATACAGATAACACATTAAACTATATCCGAAAAGTGTTACCAAATAAAAATAAAGAAAGATGCTTTGATACTTTTTTCTTTAAAAAAAAAGAGAGGAATTAAAGATATGGCCATTGCATTTCTGAAAGTGAATAGAATTGAGATAAACTAAGAAAAGCAAGGCACTATGTGTTTGACTATCACTCCTGATTTCTGAAATGAATTTCATTTTTACAGTCCAGGCATTAAAACTGTAACAAACTGAAATGGGTTCTGCCTAAACCAAACAAAATGATATAAATAGTTCTCCTAAAAAATGTTTAAATTATTCTTTCACCTGTACTTTTATTAATATTCCTATAAAATAGATTCTCAAATTTGAGTATATTGATGTATAATTTGCCTTGGAAACTTAAGTATAAATATTCAAACTGTAGGAGAAAGAGAGGGCTCATGGGATTTGGAAGTGTGATATTACAGGCTTAGCCCTACCATGGAGGAGAAAATGAAATTTTCTTCCCACAGCATTTCATGGTAGTTAACCATAAAATAAAATTGACAGGTTGCCAACACTGTAAAAATCCTATACAAATATAGGTCATGGTGTTCAGCCCCCAGTTACGTCTCCTGATGGCAATATTTCTGAAAATTCAATTGGTTTAAACTCTGCTTTGGAATGTCAGCCTGGGTTGGCAGACACTTAGAACAGCCTGACATAGAAAGTCAAAGCTTAATAAGACTACTCAAAAAGCAACAAATCACAGGGGGCTCATTATTGCACCAAATATGTAACTATCAATTCCTCAACAAAGGCCGTTACCTGGTACGGTTTTGAACAATTTCCTGGGGTGGATAAGGCAATAAAAGACTCTGGGTGATATGTTCCTAATCAGAGTTTACCATGTAATAGTAATATGACCCCATTTATCATTTGGCCTGCTTGTCACCCACTTAGTATATATTGTATCAGACATTCTTAGCCTACTACATGAAACTGATTTTACACTCTATCATGATGAATGACTAGCTCTAGACTTTCCAGGCTTTCCTTTCTTGGATCAGAGTTGCATGCACACTTGCTGCCAAATGGATTTCAATTAATCCACTGAGAGGGGAAAAACTGTTTGAAAAAAGAAAGATCAATTAAGCAAGAATTTTAAGCATCTTTTAAGTGCTTATCTTTGTACAAGGCAATGCTGAGGGAGAAAGAAAAGTTTTATATATAGTCCTTGCCCTCCAGAGGTTTATAACCTAACCGAGGAGAAGTATAAAATTAAAAACAATTTAAGTACTAAACTGTATGATACACAAATAAGAGTTAAGCAAATATAAGAAGAATAGTCAAACTATTAGACAATTCCTAGAGCAAAAGGATTCCCTAGAATTCCATCTCTTTTCCATTTTCCTAGATTCTATACTATCTGGTGGTTTCACATCTACTTAACTGCTATTATTTCTTATATCCTAAAAGCTAAGCACCTTTAGGCCAAAAGGTTTTTCTCTTTTGTTTAATTCCATTTTCACAGATTGGGATTTGGGAATTTAATTTTTTTTTATAAGTTTTAACTCAGAAATTCTGACCGAAAAGTAGTTCTTAAGTAGTTCTTACAAATACTGAAGCATCTTTGGAGTAAGTCATACATAGGAAAAACGAAGGTGGCAAAAGTGTGCTCGGCTATCTGGAGACAATGCTATTAACTGACACTAGAAACTAATGAAAAATATCATCTAATCTGACATAGGGCAGAATGGATTTAAATTGGTTGAAGACTTATTACATTCATTCAAAAATATTGAAACGAAAATTCAGTCCACAAAGAGAAAATGCCTGTCAGGTCTTATAAATCCTATTTCTAGAGCTTAAGAGAAAGTGTGATTCAAACGTGATTTATATTATAGGTGTGTACATACAACTCTTCACAGTGATAGATTTGTAAAGGATGGCAAAGACACTGCTTCTAAGAACACTTTTTCAGCGTCACACACAATTATAAAATATTATATAATTTAAAAAGCTCAAAGCCATGATTTCAATTAAGATTTGATATTTACGGGGTGCCTGGGTGGCTGAGTCAGTCAAATATCTGACTCTTGGTTTCAGCTCAGGTCATGATCTCACAGTGGTAAGACTGAACCCAAATCACATTCCACACTGAGCCTGGAGCCTGCTTAAGATTCTCTCTCCCTTTTTCTCTGCCCCTCCCACTGCTCACACACGCTTGTTCTCTCTCTCTCTCTCTCTCTCTCTCTCTCTCAAATAAATACAAATTAATTTTTTTTAATTTGTATTTAGCTGAGAGACTGAAATGCCAAAAGATGTTTCTGGAACTGTGTTGGTTCCTGGAACTGTAGCCCAAGAGATGGGCTATTCACTAATTTAGCTAGTGGTTCTTTGTAAGTGTATGAATGTGTTTATACATAGGTGAATGCATGCATGCATATGTATACATACATATTTGTGTGTGTAAACTTTTAATCGTTCTGAAACTCCACTTATAATAATCTGGTAATGGAATTTCATTGTGAACAATGACAGACAGCCAATGTTTTCTTTACAAAATAGTGTGAATTCCAAAGGAAAATAAAGCATTCAGCATTATTAAATTTACATGCCAGACTCCAGAACAGCACCACAATTTCACTGACCTCCTATAATGGAGATTTTTAAAAAGCAATCAGAAAACATTTAGATATAATTAATATCATCATCATTATTATATTATTTTAATCCACTAATTTTGAGGATTCCTGATCCACTCCTATAATAAATTGTTGCTGTCTTGTAAAGGGAAGGACGAAAGACCTGCAAAGATTTTAAGCATATGAATATTTTGAAATGATCAGTATAACAAGGAACTACAGAATGTGGTTAGACAATCCAGCTTCATTTGAGACAATGAGCTGGGATCGAAACATCCCAAAATTTTTCTTGGAAAGTTAAAATTGTCCAAGAGTCATGAAAAGCTCCCCTAGTTTGCCTATTTTAAATAATGATGTTCTGGAATAAAGCTGAAGATAGGTAAGTAATATTGGATGTCAGGAAATTCAGAATAAAATTGGAACTAAAAGCACTAGTTCAAACTTGAAGATCTAGGATCAATATGGATTAGGACTTTGAGGACATATTCCCATGAAGCAAGATATCAGAGACATCTGGGTAAATAGGTCGTCTTCCCACATTCCCTAAGAATTCCCGCCTCCCACTAAACTTGGTTCAAGTCAGTTGGTGTATGTACCACTTTTTTTCTGTACTATGGGATGGTTATAACTAGAATGTCTGCCACCACATGGAAATTAAACCCTGTTAACAAAAATTTTCCGTTCTGTTTGGGGGAGCAAAATGCAAAGGCCTCTGTGTAGCAATACTCTATTTTAATTTGTGAAATTCGGCCATAGTAAATTCCTACCCTAGTTGTCTAGAAAGTGAGCTTGGGCGAGGAAAAAGTCATCAAGGGAACCCCCCTTCTTAAAAGAGAAATAAATCCAGATGGAGGAGATGAAAAGGACAGGCATATCCCAGTTATATTTTATCCTAGTGTTGAAAGATCATGAACATGGCAGTAAGCACTGTTTCTGAAAGTAGAGAATATATTACAGGAGAGGTAGACTGGTTTCTGATTGCTTTTTAAGTCTTCTTTAAATCCTCTCAAAAAGAGTGACCTCCACCAGCCACCCAAGGCATATAAACACTTCTGGAGACACAGAAGAACCTCTAATTGATGGACATATAGTAAAGGTGGCCTAATGGGATGGATTTGCCCCTTGGAGGTAGGCAAGCAACGCTTTCCAGGACAGGGCCTTAGAACTGAGTGAAGAAGTTATACTCGAAATGGGGCTCTTCAAGAAGTCTTTTCATAGTCTGCAAAGCAGGAGACTTGAGAATCAAGTCAAAGGAAACCTGAAAAAACTAGTTTGCCTGAGACTCCCGGAGTTTTAACCATGGAATGTCTGTGTCCTAGGAAATTCTCCAGTTCCAAGAAAACTTAATGGTTGACTAAGGGCATGTAAGTTTTAGAATTCAATTTTGTGCCTTGAGCCCCCTCACCTATGATTTAAATGGTATATTTGTGAAGTAACTTCAAATAACAATACACAACATTTTTTTTGCTATGAAATGATATGAAGAAAGCAGTATTGTCTAAATAACTATTACTAGGATTATCTGTAGGGAAAACCTGCCTTACTATGAGGAAAAATGCAATAATTTCATATTTGGACATGATAGAAGGTAAGCCTTGCCCCACGTTATACCCCAATTTTAGGGGCTAGCAGTCAGTTAGTTTCTAGCTGTACATGGGTGAAAGGTCCTGCACTTTACAAAGGGAGAAAAATTGGAGTGGAGTGGAATATAAGTTGAGAGAGGAACAGATAGTCCACTAAAGGCTATAAAGCTATACGATGTGACTCCACTATGTGAGCACGTACCTACCTCCAGTAAAGTCAACATAATTTACCAATGCTTGGTGTGATTTTTGTCATCGTGAAACTGCAAAGGTGGTTGAGTGTAAAAAAGGAGGCAGCCCTATGGAAGTCAAGGTCCAAAAGACAGAGAAATCCTGGGGAAGATAAACTAACACCTAAGAATTAGAGTGTGAACTTCCATGGGCCAGTGAATTCAGGTCACTTCAAGAAGATTTCTGCTTGGGCACCTGGGTGGCTCAGTCAGTTGAGCATCCAGCTTCCACTCAGGTCATGATCTCATGGTTTGTGAGTTTGAGCCCCACATCAAGCTAACTGCTACCAGTGCAAAGCCCACTTTGGATCTTCTGTCCCCCTCTCTCTGCCCCTCCCCTGTTTGCTCTCTCTCTCTCTCTCTCAAAAATAAAAATTAACATTTTTTTTTAAAAAAGATGCTTTCTGCTTAAAATGCCATCTTTTCAGGGGCGCCTGGGTGGCTCAGTCGGTTAAGTGTCTGACTTCAGCTCAGGTCTTGATCTCGCAGTTCATGGGTTCAAACTCTGCATCTGGCTCTGTGTGACAGCTCAGAGCCTGGAGCCTACTTTGGATTGTATGTTTCCCTCTCTCTCTGCCCTTCCCCAGCTCACACTCTGTCTGTCTCTCTCTCTCAGAAATAAACTTTAAAAAAATTTGTTTTTAAAGTCAACTTTTCAGAGATGTATCTCTTGATAACACTGTACAAAGTAGCCACCACCTATTTCCACCAACCTGTGTCCTTTACCCTGCTTTCATCATTCTTCATAGCACTCTTCTCCACCCAACATATTATGTGAAGGAATTTTAGAGTGTATAAAATATAATACCTGTTATTTATTCTGCCATGCTCAGATAAAATTGCGAATTAAAACACAAGGAAAAGGCAAATTAATTTCAAAACTTGTCAATTGCATTGCTGATGAAGCCAATATTTGGGTCATCTGCTCCTTCCTTTTCCATTTCATAGGTCAGTTTGGTTTGGATCTGTTGTGCAGACATACGTATCCACATGGCTGCTTCCCAGTGCTCTGCTGCAGAGAAAGAAAAAGAGCAAATCTCCATTGTGGAGAGAGAGGCCAGGAGAGTCACACTATCTTTTTTTTTTAATTTTTTAATGTTTAGTTATATTGAAAGAAAGAGAGAGACAGAGCATAAGTGGGAGGGAGGCAGAGAGAGAGAGGGAGACACAGAATCAGAAGCAGACTTCAGGCTCCAAGCTGTCGGCACAGTCGAAGGCAGAGCTCGAACTCACGAGCTGTGAAATCATGAGCTGAGTAGACATTGGACGCTTAACTGACTGAGCCACCCAGGTGCCCCTAGAGTCCCACTATCTTGAATTCTTCCATGGAAATATGGGAACAGGAGAAAAAAGGAGGTTAACACCTCCTAAAACATTGTATATTTGATTATTTATTTAAAATGTAAGCTCATTTAGGGTAGAGACTTTGTCTGCCTTGTGAACTAATAAATCCTTAGTGTCTAGAACAAGGTCTAGCATTTGTTAGGTGTTCAATAAATTTTAGTTGAATTTATAAATTAACTGGAAAGATTTAAATTATTTTCAACCAAGAGAAAGTGGAGACCTTAAATGACATCAGGAATATGTTAATATGAGTTAATTAGGAAATATTTAGGAGGGACACTCAACATGGTGATCGATGTGCAACCCACCTAGTTTCCTTCAAAGGAAGACTTACTGCCCAGCCATAGGGAATGCTGTCAGCATTCAGGGTTTGTATCAGCTGCAGAGCCATCCAGGATCACACTCGTCCCAGCATGGCTTATATCCAATGACTGAGCAGAGTGAGACTAAAAACCTGGCCATTTTTAGCCAGGGCAGGACTCCTCTGAGAGCAGCAATTGCTCTAAGCACCCTGTATGATCAGCTGAGACTTTGTCAGGCCTGCACCAGGGTCCAACATTTCTCTCTGCTCAAGCCCTCTTCCTCTCTTGTTTTTCATGAGTGTTGATGTTTAATGATCATTTTACACATCTAATTGTATTCTCTGCATTTGCTCCTGTAGAAGCAAGGGTGTGGCAGAAGGGTTACACCACAGAGAATAGATATATAACATGGAGATATCAATTTGGGAGTGACCACCAAAGGCATAAACAGTGAAACCCTAAGAATCCATGATATCTTCTAAGAAATGTGGGAAATAATAATAGAAGTAAGAGATAGCAAGAGAGAATCCAATGGAATGTTATTGGAATCCAATGGAATACCAACATTTAAGAAATGGAAAGAGAATTCATAATGTAGCTGAATGATTCAGGAAGATAGATTGGAACAATATCCAGTATACTTGGCAACTTAAATGACATTGGTGTCTTTGAGGAAGGTACCGATTTGCAGGAGGGTAGATTTCAATTACTGCTTTGTGAACTGAGTGAATAAAAAATGGAGGCAGTTAAGGATATTTACACTCAAGAACTTTGGGAGAAAAAAGAAATAGTTGCTATGATGGAAAGAAATAGGTAATAAGAAGGGTGTAGAGAAGAAAAACAACAGCAAAAGGCAGACATGTCAGGGAACACAGATAGCACCAGAGATTAAAAACAGCAGCAGGAAACAAGTGACAGTCACTGCCAAAAGTGATATGTAAGAGAAGAGCAGAATGTCAGCTGAGAGAATTGAGGAGGAACAACAACAAAATATAAATAAAATAAAATAAAATAAAATAAAATAAAATAAAATAAATAAAAATAAAAATAAAAATAAAAACAAAAACACTTCTGTAGAGCCTGCACAATCAGTTACAACATAAGAACCCTTTTAGGAAACATGAACTGTTCCATGCTATGGAGCATACCTAAAAGAGACTTTTTTCCCAAATGGAAAAAAAAAAATGAAGTATTAAAACAAAGCATCATCAATCCATGAAAACTTTAATAGGCTTCTGTCCTGCTGGTGCAGACACTAAGTCTAACAGAGAGGTGACATTTTGTGAAGGGCTCAATGTGCACTGAAAAAGGCATCTGTGTACCTATCAATGACAAAATAAGCATCTATTCTTTGATTTTTTTCTTTCCCTTTGTCTTCCTTTTATTTTATTTCTGCAGAATTTCTGTTATTTTAATTTAGCTATATTTTACATAGAGTAATGTACAGTTTAAAGTCTTAATGTTCGGAGACCACTTTAACTTATCATTTTAAGCTAATCAAATCACATGATTACATGTGTAATACTTCAAAATGACTAGTTTCTTTAAGTGTGAAATGTTAGCCTAGACAAGAACGTTGTATACTACCCAATATGTTATTAATTTTAGAATAGGTTGGATGGTAGGAAGGGGGAAAAACATACTTTAAATTCTTTTTTTTTAGTCCCATAGTTATAAAAGGACACTAAAACTATGTTTTTCTCTGAAAATTGGATTTTTTCAAAGAATGCCTTACGCTTTTCCTCTGTTGCCTTAATAAAACTTAAATAGCTGCTGTCTTAGGTAGAATTCAAGAAACATCTCCCCAAGATTCCAATCCCCTAGTTATTCAATCAAAACTACCTTAGGTACTTCTGTGAAGAAAATTGCAGATGTAATTGAAATTACTAATCATCTAAGTATAAAAATGGAAAAATTAATCTGGAATATTTGGGTGGTCTTGATATAGTCACATAAGCCTTTAGGAGCATAAAAGGAAGGCAGAAGAGTCAGTCAGACAAATACCATGGAAGAGGAAGGCAACAGAAAGAGGAGGCAGAAGAGAGTCAGAGAGATATGAAGCATGAGAAGGACTTGATTCATCATCATTAGTTGTGAAGATGAAAGGGACCACAAGCTAAGGAATGTGGAAAACTTTTACATACTAAGAACAAAGTCCACTGACAACCAGCAAGGTAATAGGAGCCTCCATCCTACAACGGCAAGGAAATTAATTCTGTCAATAACCTACGTGAACTTGAGAAAGGATTCTTCCCTAGAGCCTCCATAAAAGAATGCTGTCTGCTGAAACCTTGATTTCAGCATTGTGAGACCAAGCCAAGAACCAGCTGAGCCTCACTGTGCAAGATTTCTGACCTATGGAAACTGCAGTAATAGATGGGGGTTGGTTTAAGCTGGTCAATTTGTGGTAATTTTTTTATATCAGCAATAGATAACTAGTATAGCTAAATAGTATTGCAGTTTTCACTTCCAATTAAGTCTTTCTTGCCCAATGTAGGTGGAGTTTCCAATTAATAATTCTGGATTTCAATCCCAATTTGTCTAAACTTTATATGTATCATGCATAATGCATTTGAATTGATAGGTGTTGTCTCTCCCTTTATAACAAGAAAAACACTGTCTGTGCTGTGCAAAATAATGAGTATCACTGGGAGAACAATGATCTATAAACTGAAAATATTATCAAGTGAAAAATTGTAAATACCAATTAAATATACTCCTACCATGGGATTAATTACAGCTTTATCAAGTACACCAGGTATCACTTAAAATTTCTTGGAGTCTACTAAAAAAATCCAACCTAAATGGAACAAAAGTCTAAAGTATAACTTGTAAAAAGGACAACTTGATAATAAGAATATAATATTTACCATTTAAGCAAAACTTTAATTTGTAAGGTTTTACAACACTTAAAAACACTGGGGCACCTGTGTGGCTCAGTCATGTAAGCATCCAACTCTTGATTTCAGCTCAGGTCATGATCTCACAGTTCATGGGATTGAGCCTCATGGCAGACTCCATGAGAGAGATTCTCTCTCTTTCTCTCTTTCTCTCTCTCTCTCCCCCCCCCCCCACCCCTTCCCTGCTCTTTCTCTCTTTCAAACAAAACAAAACAAAACAAAACAAAAACATTTAAAATCATCAAGTGTTCTCTCTCACTCCTTGGCAATAGAGGTGAAAACATTTTGTATGAACATATTAGAACAGAAGCATTATAGCTTGGCAATGATGTTGAATACATACACTCTGAATGCACTGAGATTATTCTATGGTTCTTAGATTTATTGCTGGTTTACTATCTACCTTTAGTTTTTAATTTTTAAAACATTTTTTAAAATTTATTTCAAGAGAGAAAGCATGCAGGAGCAGAGAGAGAGAGAGGGAGAGGGAGAATCTCAAGTTGCCTCTACACTGTCAGTACAGAGCCCAGCATGGAACTCTATCCCATGAATTGTGAGATCACGACCAGAGCCAAAACCGAGTCACACGCTTAACCAACTTACCCAGGTGCCTCTTTTAATATTCTGATTCCTGATTCTAAATCCAGGATGGTAATCACTAAGCATGGTAATTTCTTAAATATATTTCATGTCTTAATGGTCTCTAGGGGGCCATTATGTTATTTATTAGCCATCTTGAAAGAAAAGAACAAATGTTGTCAGGCTTCATCTATTTGGAATTAATTGACTGTCTGCTCAGCTATCCTGTCTAAATATAATTCACTTTGGATTGATTGGCAAATAATTAATATGATTTACTCTATAAATGTCATAATTCCACATTCTCTCATATTCTTATATTTTGTTCTAGTAAAACAACTTGCTTCAGCTACATCTTTTCACAGCTGAAAAGCCATGGTCCAGGGCTTTCCAGCACACCCAACCCTTTGACTTTGAATGTTAGTCACTCCAAGAAAAGAGGATAATGACAATGCTAAATGCAACTGCAAATCAACTGTATCTTCTCTGCGTTGTCACAAAACTGTTTAAGATGGTTCCTTCATTTGATGAAGCAAGATAGACACCTGATTAAAATAGACATTCCTAATGAGATTCAGAGGAGCTGCCAGTTGAAGACAGGATCCTATTATAAGATACAATATTCTATTTAGATATGACGAGAATTTTAGATATGATGAGAAGGGCAATGAGGACATAATGAGAGCTGGCACTGGCAATGATTCAATTGTTAAAATATCAATTTCTTAACAGTATATTAAATAATAGGATGCTGCCAATACATTGAATCATAAAGCTTAAAAAAATCAGCTTGTACCCTCTTGGTTTTTAATTTAGGAATTATAAGTCATGGAAGCAATATGTATAATGGTTAAGGACTCAGGCTGAGAAGTCAGTTGCATCTGCATATGAATTTGTATTTGACCACTTTTATTAGTTGTATTATAATGTTCATGTCATTCAATCCCTCTGACCCTCAGGTTTCTTATATTTAAATTAATATAACACCAAAAAAAATTTTTTTAAAAATTTAAAAATAGGGGCGCCTGGGTGGCTCAGTCGGTTAAGCGTCCGACTTCAACTCAGGTCACGATCTCACGGTCCGTGAGTTCGAGCCCCGCGTCAGGCTCTGGGCTGATGGCTCAGAGCCTGGAGCCTGCTTCTGATTCTGTGTCTCCCTCTCTCTCTGCCCCTCCCCCGTCCATGCTCTGTCTCTCTCTGTCTCAAAAATAAATAAATGTTAAAAAAATTTTTTTTAATAAATAAATTAATTAATATAACACCTATTGCTTAGGGGTGTCAAGAGAACTAAATAAGGTATGGCATATAAGGCACATAGAATGAGACTTGATACACAGTGCCTGGAAAAATGGTATTTACCAACACTGTTGTCATTTTTACTATTATTATGCTGTTTGATAAAAAGAGAATCATCTTAGGATTTGAGTTACTTCTGGTATGATATTGGACAGGTCCTTTGACCACTTGGAATATATTTTTTCATCTCTAAAAGATAATAAAACCTCACAGTTGGCTGTGCAATATAAGTAACATAATGTAAAAGATGCTCAATGACTATTAGTTTCCTTCTTTTTCTTTTTATGGCTTCTTTTATCAGAGTCCATCATTGATGCTAAAGTGGTGGTTGGTAATGTCTTTTTTCTCCCAGGTATGGTATTTATATTTTTCATAATGAAAATCTTGGGACCCAATTCTTAACCAAGAAATGGTAATGCTAAAAACTGATACTGTGGCAGATTTGGTGACACATATATCTGAGGGAATTCCTGAAAAGAATTTCTCCATGTTGTTTTCATGGGTTACCTTCAGATAATTTACACACTTTCTCCCAATAATTTTTGCCATTGGCTTCAAGTCTTCTCCATTTACCCAACATCTCTCACCTTGCTAGTCACTTTATTCTTTGCTGTGAATGAGCCACTTAGGATCACAACCTTATAGTTGTTTGGCCTGTTTAATTCCAGTGACTTTCAATCTCCATCTCTCTCTCTCTCTCTCTCTCTCTCTCTCTCTCTCTCTCTCTCTCCCCACCCCCTCTCTCTCACACACACACACACACACACCCTCACACGCTCCTCATTTGGTTTAAAACTAACTTATTCTTGGGACGCCTGGGTGGCTCAGTCAGTTAAGCATCCGACTCTCGATCTCGGCTCGGGTCATGATGTCATGGTTCATGACACTGAGCCCTGCATTGGGCTCTGTGCTTACAGCATGAAACTTGCTTTGGATTCTCTCTCTCCCTCCCTCTCTCTCTCTCTGCCCCTGCCCCAGCTCTCTCTTTTTCTCTCTCTCTCTCTTTCTCTGTTTAAATAAACAAACAACAAAAAACTAATTCATTCTTTTTCTTCCCAAATCTACCCCTCCTGCTATATTTACCTTCTCCATTAATGTTACTGTGTAGTTGCCTACTCCAGGAACCTAGAAGTCATCCTTAATTCTTTCATCACTATCCTTCCCATATCAAATCAATGACTGGACTCTCTCTGGCATTCATAAAAATTAGCTGCCAAATCTATTCCTTCTTTTCTATCACTGTTGTTACTTTCTTAGATTCAGCTTTGTTATTTATTATTTGTGTTTAGCTTTCAACCTCAACATTTAAAATGGACTCATTGTCTCAATGATCAGACTCCTAAGAAACACCCTTCAAATAATTAAAGAGTATAACTTTGGAACTTAAAATTCTTCAGCAAATACCAATCACCTCTAGGATAAAATCCAAATACTATATGGTATGCAGGGCTTCATGCCATATCTCTAACCCTTCAGCTCTCTCTCTTCATCTCTCAGGAACACCTTTGTTCCTATGTTACTGAACAATTTGCTTACCTCAAGTATCATTGAACTTAAAACATTACATGAGAGCATGTGTAGTCTCTCCCTAGCGTATTAGCTCTTCAGAACAAGAACTCTGTGTTTCTGTTTCTGTCTCTGTAACTGGGCCTCTTTCCCCTCCCTCTCTTTTTCTCTCTCTCCTTTCAACTTAATATCCACAGGGACTTGAAAAATTCATAGAGCATAATGAGTTTGCCGAGTAATAAGTGAATTATTAGATGAATATATAAATGAATGACTCTGTTAGCAAGGTAGTGAGCAGAGATCCATGATGTATACAATAATAAAAAGACAAGGCCTCTTAGTTCTCAGGAGCACATTATTTTAGAGATTAGTAAGAAATATACATTAATAATTATTATAAAATATTGAAAGTAATAAGTTACAAGTGATAGGCTTAAAAAAAGAATCTACTTACTCTTTCCTACAAGATAAATGGAGAAGAGAGAGGAGAAACAATTTTCGCATGTAATTTCAGTTGAGCCTTCGGGGCTACACACACTTTGATAAATAAACAAGGGTAAGTTTTTCTAGCATGCCCCTTCTCATCCCCATCCTCCTCCAACCGAAGAGGTGGGTTTGAGAACAGTGGTACCCTGATGGGTAAATAAATTACTGAACTTGTAAACAAGAGAAGTGGATGGGAAGGCAAGTTGGGTTCAGTTGTGGATCCCATTAAATTTTATGTTAAGGAATTTGAGCACTTTTAGGTAGACAGTTAAAATAGCTTTATGCCTCATTCTGACAAACATGTCAGTTTCTTTGAAGAATAAGTTAAATGACACGGCAAAAAAAAATGTACAATTTCACACTAATCGATAGCCTAGCATTCCATAATAAACATTTTGTCACTTGAAATTCATCTTATGGCTTGTTTCTGACAGATAAGGGCTATTTCAGGTATTTCTTCACACACAGACTTTCTGAGGACTTTTCTTCAGCTAAATTGTATGGTTGCCAAGGGATTCTACCGCAGTAAGGGTTATATATTTTTTTATTTCATACACATTTTTATACCAAGTATATTGACATCAAAACACCATCCAGCTTTGTTTGGGACTTAAAATGTCTAAATGATTAAGAAACAGAAAGATATTGGGGCACCTGGGTGGTTCAGTCTGTTAAGCATGCAACTTCAGCTCAGGTCATGATCTCATGATTCGTGAGTTCAAGCCCCATATTGGGCTCTGTGCTGACAGCTCAGAGCCTGGAGCCTGATTCTGTCTCTGGCTCTCTGTCCCTCCCCTGCTCATGTTCTTTTTGTCTGTCTGTCTGTCTCTCTCTCTCTCTCTTTCAAAAATAAGATAAACATTAAAAAAAGAAAGAAAGAAAAGAAAAGAAACAGAAAGATATTTGTATTCTTCATGCCCTAATCCTGCCACTACCTTTCCACTAACTGGATGAGTTCAACCAGCTTCTTAAACAACATTGCCATCTCCCAGACCCAAATATAATTCCTTTCAGCATGTCAGCTACATGCCTTAGATGAACCTGTAGTGATTAAAATTTAATGTGTATTCTGTCATTTTATTCATGTCTTCTTTCTCTTTAATCAGTCTGTTGCATTTTGACGTTGAGTAGGTGAATAAGAAGCAGTTTTATTAATATTTCCTAGTTCATCAAGCATTCTGAGTGCAAAATGAATCCCAGCTTGCAAATCTAAAAAGAAATACAAGACAGACTAACTGCTAGAAATGGGAATCGGGGGGAGCGGGGTGTAAGTGGGAGGGGAGGATGATTTTTAACTCAAGTTCTGCTAGAGCCATGAAAGTTGGAATGTATATTTCTAGAAAGATCAAAATATATTAATAATAAGTACCATTTATTAATATGTATATGGATGAAATTGGTTCTTTAAATTGATTGTGTTTTTAACATTATCATTAATTCTATAATGTGGGAACCATTTTATAGACTAATAACCTAGACTTAATGATCGTAGAGTGATTTTTCCCAAGGATGACTATGCTCCATATTTATAGCTATCAATGGTTAGAGTCAAGACTCCTAAGACCTTGTTGAAACCATGTTAAAATCTGAATGATACCTACTTCTTATATCTCTTGCCTTTCTATCCTTGACATTTAACCAAACCATGAAAGGCTACAAAATACATTATCTGAAAGGGGATAATTTTTCAACAAACATCATGCAGGCTACAAGACAGTTACGAAAACAATTATGGCTGCATGTTATAGCTTTAACCATTATGTGGAAGGAACTCCAAATGTTATCAGTTTGGAAATAAGATTAGTGCTTCCATACCATCTGTTGAATTACATACGAAAACTTTATTTTTTTAAGTTTATTTATTTATTTTGAGAGAGGGAGAGAGAGAGAGAGAGAGAGAGAGAGAGAGAATGTGTGTGTGTGTGTGTGTGTGTGAGAGAGAGAGAGAGAGAGAGAGAGAGCAGGGTAGTGGAAGAGAGAGAAGAAGAGAGAGAGAATCCCAAGCAGGCTCCAAACTGTCAGCACGGAGCCCAATGTGGAGCTCAAACTCACAAACCGTGAGATCATGGCCTGAGCCAAAACCAGGTGTCAAACACTTAACCAACTGAGCCACTCAGGTGTCCTGACATATGAAAACTTTAATGCAAAACCACATATGATATTAAAATACAAGCAATAGGCACAGTAAGAGGATGAATAGCAGACAAAATGAGTCTCCACCAATCTCTAATACAACCAGAGCCAACTGAAAGGAACTGAGAGTCTGCAACTTCCAGTATGTTCTACAACTGGAAACTGGCATCTCTTCCTTTGAACACTCACTTTTCTCAGCTCTGTTTCCCCTACAAAGCACACTGGCACATACATCAGTTGTAACTCAGGAAGGAGCTAAAGAAATTTCTGTAGGTTATGCCTTTTGGTGGGTTTCTGGATTACAAACCCTACTCAAGATTTGGGTGTTAAGAAAGAGTAAAAGATAGTACAGAAAGGAATTATTAAAATAGGGTAAGTCTAACATTGGTTTCCTTCTTTGTGATCCAAAGAAGATTCTTTATTAAGCTCAATTAGGCAAGTGCATGGTGGTTGTAGGATATAGATCTAGGTTGATAAAAACAGATATATTTGTTATTTGTCAGTTATCTACCTGTAAACAAACACCACATCCAGACGTGTAGGTCAAAGTCCTGTAAATTAGGCTGTAATTCAATGAGGCCAAAATTTTTCTTTATAAAGACATTTGCATCTCCAATAGCATACTGCTATTTTTTTATCTGGAAAATGCTGAGATGCTAAGAATTACAATTATACTCTCAAAAGGAAATAGGTATAAATCTTGAAGTAGTTCAAGAAGAGTCCAATTCAAGCTCTAAGCAGCCTTTCAGGTTACTTTTATTTCTATTTTAAGCTCATTGTTCCTTCTAAGAGACACCATCATTCACATAGATTAGCTCTCTGATGGACCTGCAGTGTCACCAAGTTCAATATTACCGACTATTAGAAGAGTTCCTTGTGTGAAGTTTATTACTCAATGAAATATTTACATATTCAATTACCTTTGTGATGGGTTTAATTAAACCATGCAGAACAACTAGAGTATCTTATTTTTTACCTTTTCCGTAATACTGATGGATATTATTAAAATAGGTCAAACCTCAGAAATGCCCCACAAAGACTTTACATACCTTCAAACTAAGGTGGTCTCAATAATGTGATTTATTGACCAAATACATAGATGTTCTCAAACTAGTTTAAAACCACCAATATTAAAGTTAAGCAGCTATATAGGTCCCCTTAATACCTTTCCATCCTGAATAAATTTAATTTTTCCTGGTCTCAGAGAAAAATGTTTCACTAAATTAAATTCATTTATTAAAAATGAGCAAAGCAAGGATATATTTTAATTACATTTTCAGTTTTTAACCCATGCATTGGACTTATTTTCTTCTACTAGATGTTATCACTGTAATTGAAAAGTATGCCCCCAAATACTCAATTTTATCTTATATTCTTTAAAAATCTCTAAATGTACAAGCCTGTTGATATCGTAAGTCTCTGATGGATATCTAAAAGCACGTTTCAGATTCTAAATCGCTGATGAGTAATTATATATCTTCTTGTGTATTGTTTGAAACATTCATCCTTCCAGTGAAAAGAAACAAAGAAAAGATAAGCAGTGAGTGATAATGGATGGCAGAAGATTTGGAGATTACAGAGCCTGAAATCTCTCTTGCTGACCCAATTCTGAAACTCTGTCCTTCAATCACTCTTTTAGATAGTAGGAATACAGTCATTCTGAAATGAATATTCTGTGAAAACTCAGGCAAAACATCTGTAAAGTCATTTTTTTCCTAAAGATACTTTGATTTATTAGACCCAAAAACCTTTTTGCAGATTATTTTTATTGATACCTCTATATATGACCTTATGATTAAATTCTAAGGTGCATGCCTCTGGATTTTGTTAAGAGGAATCCTCATGGTACTTCCAGTAGCTTAACATGTGGAAATAGTTCATGATATATCTGGGCTACAAAGCTTTAAATTCCTAAATTTTTGAGTGCAGTGTCTTTCATCATTGAATTCTAACGCCTAAAGTCTTAATAAATGGTTGACAGTGTTGTCGTTATTGTTGTTGCTATATACAGTAACAACCATTATGTGTCAACCACTAAAGTTCTTGTGTGTTGTTTTGTTTTAACCCAGGACCTCTCTAATCTTAACAATAGATTGCAATATTGATATTATTATCCCCACTTTACTGATGTTGAAACCAGAGTTCTAAGAAAATAGATAAGTTGCCCAAGTCACAAAGTCTTTAGGGATCATAGCAAAAGTGAGCCCAACTCCATGCTATGCTTTTTCCAAGGCATCTTACTGAATTGACATAATTTCCACTTTAGTAATGCTCCAATGTAGATGGAACAAAAAGAGATTTGTTTTGTTATTCTGATGATGATGATGATAGATAGATAGATAGAGATAGAGATAGAGATAGAGATAGAGATAGAGATAGAGAAAGAGATACAAAGAAATAGTTTGAATAACCATCAATAAACCGTAAAGCCATCCTTTGGTAAATCAAACCCATTTACTCTCTAATAGGCATGAATCTAGTTAATGCCCAAGCAGCATAGCAGTCTAAATCATGTCCTGTTGCTCTAGCAGAACTAATACAAACCATGGAGACAAATAATAATATGCTTAAGTAAGGACAAGATATGATATTAACTGATTTTAATAATGACACTTTTCTAGAATCTATAGTTATGGGTTGAAGGGAAGAGGTGATAAGTCTTAGTAAATTAATCCCTGCTCTCTTGAAACTTAGCACTACCGCATTTCAGCCAAAGTTGAGTATAAAATGGATTCCACTTTGTCTCCCAATCTGGTGAGAATCATGTCACCCCCATGAAAAGCCACACACCAATCACTTCCCACATTTGTTTTCACACATGCACCCTCTAATTGATGATCTGTCAGCAACATCGAACTGACTCTGACAAGATCTGTGAGTTTTATAAGAGCAGTCAGAGATTTGTTTATTTTTCTAAGGAGACCAGCTTCAACTCTGCTGATAATGTGTTTTCTTTTGAAAATGAGCAGACAGGCTGCTGGAATCATCCCAGAATCCACGGCAACTGACAGCTCTAGCTTGTTAGGTCCACGATGCCCACATTCTAGCAGGTTTAACTTAATGCATATCTTAGGCAAGTAACAAACAATTGCAGAAACAGCAAAGATGAGGTGGAGGCTGTAGGGAAAGGACTTCACAAAAATAAGAAAAATCCTACTTATTGAATGAAGATTTTAAGGAAATATTATGTTGAAAATGAAATAGGTAGAGAAGGAAACTTTGTAAGCTGTGACTGTGACAGATCTAAGAGTTACACAGAAGACGATAAATAAGCAAGATAATTTCTTTGAAAAACACCATTCAAAAAATCACATTTTAATGTTTCTGCCAAAAGAAGAAAGAACTCATCTTGGGGCCAGGCAACAGGGCCTCAGAATCCTTCCGAGCATTTTATTCCTACAAACCAGAAAAACACCATGAACTGACCATCACTAGTACTCAGAGTACTCACTGCCACATTTTTCTCTTTCCTACCTGGCTTGCTCATGACCAAAGTAGACCTACACTCTTTGTGCTCCCATTCACCAAACTAAAACTTACTTGTGTGTGCACAGCTGTGAGACCTGAGCCACTGACATTCAATAGCAAATATAGAAAAGGTCAGATGCCAAATTATCTTTGTCCTGAGACATGACTTCATCAGTACTGACTACAAATGCTACGATTTTCCACTATTCAACATCGTAGGATTCTTTCTGCTGCTCATTTGACATGTACAACGTTTTTTATATAGTGTAAGTGATATCAAAATGAACACCCAAGGAGCTGTTGAAGGGCATAACAAATCATACAGTGATACTGTGAAATCTGAGGGGGTGTGTGGGTGTGTTTTCAAAGTGGAGAAGTGACCCCACCAACCTCTACTATAGCTTGGCAAAATGGGAATTCATGTGTACTATTTAATGTGTTGTCAACTTTATGCATTTTTAGGCAAAACTTGTAGGGCTCCCTCCTTTTCCATTGACTCCTGGTTCCATAATCCTTCAACTTCATCCTCTCCCCACCCCCTGCCTCATCTGACCAACTATTATAATTGAGTTACTTTAAACTGGCAATAATCCTCTTTGTACTGGTGTTTTCTCCTTTGAAAAATGAGATATATGAGCTAGGTGCTCTGTTGTGTCCTGTTCAGACCTAGAGCTCTATATAAAACAGAGAATTGGCAAAATATACTTTCTATATATCAGTGTGATGGTTCCAGATATTTGCGCACAGTCAAGACTTGACAGTGCCTAGGCTGGGTGATCAGTAAATATGTACTTCTTGGCCAAAAACCTTAATCAAATATTCTAAGAAACAGGATTACAGCTGGATGACTGGCTCAGTCCATCTAATCTAAATAAGGTAATTTTTTTAACCACAGATAAATTGTTTTTTTTTTTCTTTCTTTTTTTCAATTGAGGACTTTAGAAAGGAAGACATTTTTCAGGAAGAATTGAAGTATTTAGGCCACTGTACATAAAATTATTTTTGTAGATTAAAAAAACATTTGAATATTATAAAGTTCATATAGCTCAGCCTAACAAAATCTATATTGTTTGCTTTTCTAAACAATTATTTTAGACATATATACCTATTAGGAATCAAACTGAGTAGATCCCAGAAAGAATGAAGTGAGAACTACAAGCTACAATTTTAAGAGAAAACATTTTTAAAATACTGATTTTTTTTAACATTTATTTATTTTTGAGACAGAGAGAGACAGAGCATGAGCGGGGAAGGGTCAGAGAGAGAGGGAGACACAGAATGTAAAACAGGCTCCAGGCTCTGAGCTGTCAGCACAGAGCCCGACGCAGGGCTCGAACTCACAGACCAGGAGATCATGACCTGAGCCGAGGTTGGATGCTTAACTGACTGAGCCACCCAGGCGCCCCTTTAAAATACTGCTTATTAAAAATAAGGCTTTTTCCCTTTTCTACAACTTTTCCCTTTTTCCTAGGCATGAGGAAAAGGGGGAAATGACAGTATCTGGGGCAAATCTCCTCTAAACCCAAATGTGGACTCAAAATACAGATATTTGCGGAACTGCTAGGTCAGGGTCCTGGATTCCCTATACAGACTTCCACTGAAGTAGAAAGGCATGAATTTGCATTTTGGATGAAGAAAATGGAGGAATTTTGTACAAAATTACTAGAAAGAGAGATAAGAATAAAAGATTCCAGATTCTGCCTCCACCCCCACATAGGGAATGTTCTCTAAGTTCCAACAAAGTGAAGAATTTGAGGTAGAGACTAAGGGACCCATTACTCATGTAAATCTGTGGAGGCTGAAAGGTAATAGTTACATACTGGGACATTTGAAAGAACTTTAGCTTTGGGATCATTTCAACCTCAAGAAACACTGGGAGAGAGCACCCTGGAAAGGTTGCCTCCAAAAGATGGACAGGGCAACTGCCAAGCAGATGTTTTGGTGGCCCACCAGCTGAGGCTTGCAGGCAGAGCACCAGAATGTAGCCTAATTGAATATAAGCAACAGACCTTCCAGTAACTAATAGAAACATTGGGATGGAGTGAATTGTAAGGAGCTTTACTGAAAGAACAGGTAGGGATTTGATTCAGAGAAATGTGTGTCAGACTGAAACTTCATCCAAGCTGCTGCTATTCTAGAAAAAAAATTAAAAATTCCTTTTAGCATTTAAAAATCTTTTAATTCATTTTTGCATTCCATGTATTGATCTCACTTATGCTTGTTTTTGTTTTCAAACCATTATACTTTATCCCAAACAAGTTAGACATTAATAAATCCTCTAATAAAGATTTTTTTAATGCCAACTTGATTTAAAATGAAAATCAATACAGAAAATATCACCCCTAGCACCTGTGTTTTGAAAGTAGTTCACAGAGATTGATTTAATACCACAACTGTGGAGAGCAAGATTGTCCTGCCTCCATGTCCCATTTTGCTTGTGGCCAAGATAAGGCACAGAGGAATTATGTGATTAGCCCAAAGTCACATAGCCAATTGGTGTCTGGGCTAAGATGGCCTATGCTTAGCCCATAGGGCTGGACTCTCTGCAGTTCTCATTATTTACTGCCGTTTTCATCCCCTGGCTAGCCGTCCTAAATAGCCCCGCTGATCTACACCAAAATGGCTAAGGTCTTGGTCAACAAGCAGCCAGTGCTGCTATAGATATTGCTCTGTGAACCTGTTCTCTTTAACACTCCAGGGAGAAAGAGGAAGTTTTCATTATTATTGATTTGCTCCTTTGCTGGATGATGTGTTGTCAAGTGAAAAGAAAGGCAAGACCACGAGCAAGGACTCAATCATTTTAATCCCAGCTCTGTCTGTGGCTTTGGGCAAGGGCCTTCCTCTTATAAAACTTCAGATGTAAAATGAGACTCAAAATACCCATTTTAGTCGTATGTGAAAGAAACCCAGGAAGTTTGTAATATTAAATTGTAAAGGATTTACCAAGGTTATGTGATTTCCAATTACCAAAGTTTATTCTTAGTATTCTGATGCTCTCATACTATATTGACTAGAAAACAATGATTAGAATTCTTCAAAGAATTTCTAGTTATTGAAGTAACAACTACCTATCGGTTCATCTAATCCAGTCCTCCTTCTTCTCAAGAAAAAAAGCATTCTTGTGAAGACATAAATAATAGCATTTGCCTCTGTTTGTAAGAAAGAGTTTTGTTACTAATATGCCAAAAAAAAAAAAAAAAACCACCCTCAGAAGTAGACAAAGACTTACTACTAAAAAGAAAGAGGTTTTGGTTTGGGTATTTTCATTTTCACATATGGGTCTAAGTGCTTTTCAGCTTTCTAAATCAGAAGTACTAATAAAAGATGCACAATCCTTGCTTTTATGGCTGTGACAGCACTCTAAAAAAACACCCCTCTATGCTTTCTGAGGTGAAAATCCTTCTCTTCAAGTCACTAAATATGCTTTTAGATTTTTCTGATTATTTGCAGATGTGGTTTTGTGTTCATTTATTTTTTACAATACATAAAAAATGTACAACACCATAAAACCCCTACATTCAATTCTTACCCCTAAATGGACTCCTTTACTGCCTGCTCAGCCTGTGAAAATCTGTTCCCTTGGCCAGGCACACACAGTGAGCCAGGCACACACACAAAGCTGGAGTTCACCAGATCAACACGAAATGGGCCCTATGCAGGGTTGTACTGCAAAATAAGCCTTGATTCCCTACCAGCCTGACTGTCAGAGAAAAACACGAAAATAGTAAGCATTTTCAGGTACAGTAAGAAGAGAGAACCTCAGATGACAGAAGGAGAATTTGTGAAGGATAACTGGATCAAGAGAGTGAAATCTCCTGATGTTTAGTTTAGATTCTCCCTCTGCCAAGAATACAAATGTTTGTGTCTCTCTTACTTCCTCAATGCTATTCCCCTATTTCTTTCTTTATCTGCACTTTCCATGAATAAGATAATAGAGGTCAAGTAAGGAAGGTGAAGGAAGAGGTTTATTTTATTTTTTTAATAAGAAAGAAATCCTTTGCCCCTATCCCCTCTTCCCAATGTCTATTTGTCCAGTTGCAATAGCCATGATTTACCCACTCCAGTGAGTTAATTTATAGCTACAGCAAATGTACTTTCCTTCTCGTGCACTTGTGGAGCAACTGTTATCAAATGAGCAAAGGCCATCAACAAGACAGATAAGTACCTTCCATTTCCCAATTACATGTGACTAGGCCGAAAGCAGACGGCCAGCAGACTGGATGACAATCCTACAGGACCATTTAGAGTCAGGTCACATTGCAGAGGGCTCTGGAGTCATTTGTAATTGGACTTGCTACCAGGAAGCCATAATGTTTTCTCATTTCCTATCAGATATTTCAGGGCAGATTGCAAAAGAAGTGATGCCTTTTAGTGGCATATTTCTACCTGATGATCTAACATAAATGTTGAATACAGTAAGCACTCAGTTTTTTAATCAACTCAGCAAAACTCTTCTCCTATCCAACTTTCCAACTTCGATGATTTTTCCATCCTACCCTTAACCAACCTCAAAGTGTAAATAGAGTTTCAATTTTCAGGACCAAGGTCCTCAGCATTGCGCATCATTTTATTCTGGTCTATGCCAAATCATTATTCAAAGCACTAATTGAAACAAAGCTATATAAAAAGTAACTAGATCAAAGTAAGAAATCAGATATATAACCAATCATCCAGTTTTATGTATGTGTGTGTTCATATATGTGAATATCCATATATATTATATACATGTTATGTAATATATATACATGTTAAGTACACATGGTATATTACACACACACACACACACACACACACACACACACACAGCATATTTACATATCCTCCCCCATAGCCATATCCTTATTTCTTCACAAGGGAAGCAAGAAGCACCAAATCTAACACTTCACCATTTGTACACAAACTGTATGTCCTTTGTTGCACTTCCTCAATCTTTGCATTGTGAAAGAAATTTAATTCTTTATCTCACCTTCATTGGTCATGTTACGAATACATAACCAAATGCATGTTTGATCTGTTTCATTCTCTTATGTCCATTCCAGGACTGCTTTGTAAAAGGCCAGTTCTGCTTTGTAAAAGGCTAGTTTTTCTTCTCAGCTATTTTTTCTGCTCAAGAGAAACTGCAGATTTTTATAGAAGTTCCAGGCCTACCAAATCATCAATATAGATGTGAGGAAGGGGTGTATATGAGATTGCTGGAGTTTTTTAATACAAAGGAGTTTTGAGTTTGGGAAGTGCCCAGGACACAATAACACTTTCTATTTTTTTCAAAACAAAATGTGTATGATATTAACAGCTAATATTTCAGCTTCTATTACCAGTCATGAAAATGGCAGAAAGATTTTGCTTTTACAGAAGGACACTTCAACACTCACGGATGATGTGGTTTCCTATGGACTAAGCAGGCATATTCCTTGTAGCATTATTTATTGGGAAGGGAGCAGGCACGGCAGCTTGAAGACGGTCCAGATTTCACTCCAATCAGTATATACACTGAATATACCCAAAAAGTACAAGTTGGTAGTAAGGTGGCACATCCATAATAGGGAATTCCAGAAACTCATTGAGAATGTGTCTTTTATTTGGATGGGCCTTAGACAATGAATGGTTTAAAGCAAACTGAAATTAGTTCTTTAAACCACTATCACAAAGTAATCAGAACTCACTGACAATATTTACAATAGCCGAGACAGTTTGATTTCATCCTGAAAATAAGAAGAACTTGGGAATTCAAATCATAAGGTATTGATTTATGGTTCCCTGTAAAATTTTTCCAATTTTATCCACCAACTTTATATGCCAAATTTCACTTCAGATATCAGAAACATCTGCATTTCTGGCATCAGCAACTCAGGTGCTTAGAGGGAAATCTGCAACTTAGAAGGTAATTTTTTCACTGGTTAAGAACATGAATTTTGAAATAAGATATGGCTTAAACACTAACTTTTTAGTTTCTAAGCTATGTGACTTTTTTTAACTTATCTATAAAAAATGTACCAAAATGTGGGGCATAATAAACACTCAATAAATGGTAGTTCTTATAACTATTTTTTAATAATATTATTTTAATGGTTTTGTTTTAAATACCCCCAGTCCAGTTGCAATGCTAAGAAAATACAAGTAAGAGCACTGATACTTTAAGATGTACTTAAATACTGTCTAATCTTAAGATGTGGTAGGTGCCAAATCCATATTTTCATGATTTCTTTGTTCCACTTTATGAGAAGGAATAATAAACTTACTATAAAGGAAAAAAACCTCTTTATTCTTCATTCTTGCAACTGAATGTTCCATAAGTGCTAATATACATTACCTTCTTTAATCCTCACAAGAAGCTGATCGAGCAAGTATCTTTATTCATTTTACATGTGAGAAAATTGACAGAGAAGTTAGCAGACTTGCTTAGGAACAAGCAGTTATTAAGAAAGAGAAAGAAGATAGAGAAAGAATAAAGATTTAGGGGTGTCTATGTGGCTCAGTCAGTTAAGCATTTGGCTTCAGTCATGACCTCACAGTTTGTGGGTTCAAGTCCTGCATCAGGCTCTGTGCTGACAGCTCAGAGCCTGGAGCCTGCTTTGGACTCTGTGTCTCCCTCTTTCTCTTTGCCCCTCCCCGTCTTGTACTATGTCTCGCTCTCTCAAAAATAAATAAACATTTAAAAAAACTTTTTAAAATTTAAAAAAAGAAAGAGAATAAAGATTTAAAACCAACCGTTTCTCAATCCAAAGACCAAAAATCTTAACTGTATGATATACTTTATTCTCTGGCATGTTACATATCATGAGAAAGCAGAAAGTAACAGGGAAGATGACTTTAGATCTTTCTTGCTTAAACGATGGTGCCTCTTTTTTTTTCTTTTTTCATTTTCAAGGGTTTTATTATCAATAATCCATGATTTATTCAAATAATGTTAAATGGAATACATGCATTAAGAGGACGAAAGTATCTAAGAACAATACTCTCTGCCAAGCAGGGTCATCTTTTCTTTTAGTAACTGGACCTTGCTCATCAGCCATCTTTTCCTAACAATATTCTAAACACTGACATCTTGTGGTCGCTGAAAGCTATAGCAGCCCTAAGAGCAAGCATCAAATCTGAGAAGTCACTTGTTTTTATTTGCGTTTCCTCCTCATCTGGCTGAGTCACAGTGGGAGACAGAGGAGCTATTCAGTTTCATTATGTCAAGACTGATGAGACTGAACAGCCCATGGCTTACTCTTGAGCTCTAACTTTTATTTACTTGAGAAAGGGTAATGTGGCAGGGGGGAAATGCCCACTCCCCTTTTTGCCAGTTTTCACTGCAACATCAAGCATGAAACAAACAATTCTAATTAGGTTCTTTGTCATTTGGATAGCAGTAATTCCTCTTTATAGGTAACAGAAATGCTGTGCTTTCAGAATCAGGTAGCTTTCTTTTCTGTCAGAAACAAGCAATCTATACTCTCTTATCGATTTGTCCAACCAATTAATCCATTGATCTTTTTTCCCATCTATAAAAACAACAGCAACAAAAAAACATGCATATCCAATGGAAAAATATGAGGGAAATTAAAAGTGGGCTATGAATAAAAATCATTAATAAAAAATGATACCTAACTGATATTTGCATTTTCTCAGTGACTTTTTTTTCTCTCATTTTTCCAACAGAATATTTCATAGTACGTTGTTGAGCCATAACGACATCCATGAATATAAGAAACTCCTTAGTAAGAGAATAAATAAGAGAGTTTTTATTTTGTGTACATTTGGCTTCAAGTTCAAACGTTTATGGTTTTCTTTTCACATTCAGTTGACACACTACTATATCCTAAGCTGAAAGATCTGCACTACCACCAGCCGTGAGCTGCAAAGGCCAAGACATTTGGAACTTTTACTGGATTTATAACCTAGAAAAACAAAAATAGAGCAGGACAAGGAAATGAATGGAACTGTAAAGCAGATCTGAATCTATCTTGCAGGAAAAAGGACTGAACTAAAAAAGTTAGACGATTCTAGAAGTTAAATATTTAGCCTGGGCAATGGTGATGGACCAAGTGGATTAGGTGAATGAATGTGTTTATTTCTGGCTGATACATATATCTTTGTTTAAGGAAAATAGGGGTACAACAAGAGTTTCAAAAAAGCTTTAAAGAAATTTCAGTCCAAGTCACAGATGTAAATTATAAGACAAAGATCACATTATGAGAGAAAAATGTGTCTCTTATTCTAGGAAGCTTTACCATCTTAATGAACCCTAACTACTAAGTATCACAGTAAGCAGTCAAAAATTTTTAAGTTGAAATCACCCTGGAGGCATATATATCAATTGTGTAGTTATTATTCATCTTGTGTAAGAAAACCTACATTATATAAGACATCAGAAGCTGGATAGAATTTTAATTGTCCAATCACAGAAACTTTCTACTGAGTTATTATCTCAAAATTATAAGACATTAGGAAATAACTGGCTTTCATAGAATGAAATACCCACCTATCTGAAGGCGAGCATAGCTAAGAAATAGTTCATGCCTGATCTCAAGCAGTGCCAAAGGAATTGACAAGAATATCTAATAGAAATTCTATACAAGTAGCATCTTGAGATATTGGTAATTAATTGGATTTGTGGGCAGACATGTGGACTTGTGGAGGAATGTAGAATGACTCTTATAATTCCAGTTTAGATAACTAAGTAGATGGTGATAACATTTTTTGAATTTGGTTGCACAAATAAAAACAGACTGCAAACAAAACATAACAATTCATTTTGGAATATGTTGCATTTGAGTCACCTATGTAATGAGTGTGAAGATGCCGAACGGGCAGCTATAGAAATACATCAGGAGCTCAGAAGGGAAGTCTGAACTTAGGACATGCATTGGAAGTCATTCGCATTATGAACAATATCTATGTCACAGAAGTAGAGAAACTTGACCATGGAGAATACACAGAGTTAGAAGAAAACAGGCTAAGTCAAAATAACACCAACAAAAACCTGAAGAACAGCAACATTTTTTAGAAAAGCATTAAAGGAAACTAAAAAGAAAGTGAGCCAATGAAGAACACATAAAAGTTATACGAAGGTGGGGGCAGGAAAACAACCAGAGAGAGCAGTAATTCAGAAGTCAAAGAGAGGAAAAATCTGCAAAATAATTTAGTCATTGTCTTAATCTGACAAGGCTGCTATAACACAATACCACAGACCAGGAGGCTTAAACAACAGAAATGTATTTGGTTCACAGTTCTGGAGGAGTCTGGATATCGAAGATCAAGGTGTTGATGGGTTTGGTTTCTTTGGAGGTCTCTCTACCTGGCTTGCCAACAGCTGCTTTTTCACTATGTGCTCACATGATCCTTTCCCTGTGCATGTGCATCCCTGGTGTCTCTTCCTCTTCTTAAAAGGACACTACTTACATTAGATTAAGGCCCCATTTCTTATGGTCTCATTTAACCTTAATTACCTCTTAATTACCTATAAAGGCTTCATCTCCAAATACAGTTATATTGGGTGTTAGGGTTTCAACATATTAATTTTTTATGGGAGGAGACACAATTCAGTCCATAAGAGTGGTTAAACCTTTACTGAATGCTATGCTGAATGATTGTGTCCCACTAAAATCTGTACATTGAAATCTAATCCCCAATGTGATGGTATTTGGAAAGGGGGTGAGGGGGTGGGGCTTTGGGGAGTTGATTATGTCACGAGGCAGAGCCCCTTTGAATGGGATTAGTGCCTTTATAAAAGAAGCCCCAAAGAGTCCTTTTTCTTCCTCCACAATGTAAGGTTATAGAGAAAAGACAAGCTGTCACTGAACAGGAAACTGGCTCTCACTATATATTGAGTGTGACAACACCTTGATCTTGGACTTCCCAGTCTCCAGAACTGTGAGAAATAAATTCCTATTGTTTATAAGCCACTCAGCCTATGGAATTTTGTTATAACAGCCCAAATGTGCTAAGACATTGACTATTCACTATTCATAAAATAAAATCCAAATTCCTTTGCATGACTAACGAGCCTTTACGAAATGGCCCCAATCAAATTTCTAGTCCCATCTCCCATCACTTTCCCCACATTATAACCCAAACTTTAATTTCACTGAACAAATTTGCTTTCGCCTGATCATGCCCTGTTTTTATACCCATGTGCCTCTTAGGGTCACCTTGATTCTCCCCATGAGAAAATCATACTCCTTTCTGAAAACCTCCCCCAAATATCATTTCTTTTCAAAAGACTTCCCTTATCCTTCCTAGCAAGTAATGCTTTCCTCCTCTCTGCAACCTCAGCATTTTGTCTCTATGACACAAAACACTTATTAAATTGTATTATAATTATGTCTGCTAGAATATGAGCTCATTTAAGACAACCTGTATTTTACTCATTTTTATAAATGAGTTCTCTAGTACTGTTTCCAGATACATACCAAATTATTATCAAATATAAGACAGTACATGAATGAATAAAAAAAGAAGAAATTAATGAGCTGCTATATTTTCCATAAGGAGCTATTTCTCTAGTATAGATGTTATTAAACAGAAAGATACTTTCCAAATTTTCATATAATATGAGATTAGTGTTCAACTTCTTGATAGTCACAATTTGTAAAATACCCACGGTGCAAAAATAAAACAAAAATTTAAAGGAAACACTATGGTAGAGGATGTAGAAAAATTCAGAGATTACAAACAGAACAAACTTGATTTGAAACTTAGCAAATTTACATATTAAAGGAAAAGTAAGTTAAATTGCATGCTGGAAAAAGGTGAAGGAGGACCATACTACATTCTTTGAGGACTCTACTTGTTATATGTTTAGCTTTTCCTGTTCTGTTATCCTGACAGTAAGGATTGAATTTGATATATTTTAGACACAAAGGATTTGCCTTGGTAGATGATACATTATAGTTCTCTTCCAGTTCTTCAATATAGCAGTCAGGTAGCAGTCCCTAATCACCCCGTTTAGCAGGAACCAACCCTTTTCTCCCTGCTCTGAAACAGGTATAAAGCTTCAAATATCTATATAATAATCTTTTAATTAGCTATGAAATCATTTATCCTTTCAAGAGTGGATAATGTTAATGTTTCTATATTGCTGAGGCAATAACTAAAAAAAGGTAATAATAAAGGAGATATCCTCGGTAGAGGTCCAAGAATCTTGTCTCACTCAATCTCTGGTTGGGACTCGGGGGACTCCGTTTTCCTAGTTCCCACGTCACCAGCAAATGTTCTTGAAGATACATTAACTCTCTAGGCACAAGGGCAAAATTACTTTTAAGAAGAGCCGATTTCCAATCCAGTCCATTAGCTCTTATATTACAGTCTCAGAACTACAGAGACAAGACTAAAATCATTAGTCATTTTCTCCAACAATCCTCTCTTCTGCTTCGATTATTTTAATTCCAGAGCACTGAGGCTCAGCCCATGGAATTTGTTAAAAACATCACACTAAAGGGGCATCTGGGTGGCTCAGTCAGTTAAGCATCTGATTCTTGATTTTGAGTCAGGTCATGATCTCACAGTTCATGTGGAGCCTCCGTGGGATTCTCTCTCTCCCTTTCTCTCTTCCCCTGACCACTTGTGTTATCATCTCTCTCTTTCTCCCAAAATACATAAACTTGAAAAAAATCCTACTAAAACATATCAGGACTTTTTCTACTGTTATTTTTAAATGTTTATTCATCTTTGAGAGACAGAGAGAGACAGAGCATGAGCGGGGAAGAGGCAGAGAGAGGGAGACACAGAATCTGAACTAGGCTTCAGGCTCCGAGCTGTCAGCACAGAGCCCGACGCAGTGCTCAAACTCAGGAACTGTGAGATCGTGACCTGAGGGGAAGTCAGATGCTTAACCAACTGAGCCACTCAGGTGCCCCTCTACTGTTATTTTTAACACAGTTTCTATTCAAATCATTTTGAACTCCAAGTAAAATCCTACCTATCAGTGTCTTGTTTTTCCTGAAGCTGAGCAAATTTGTCAATAGTGTCTTTCTTCACAGATACCAAAGTAATTGTTCACTCTCCAGTTCAAAACACTCTTACCTTATTGCATCCAAACTCCACATGGCCTAGAAGGCACTACATATTCTGTTCCTGACTACCTTTACAGCTACTGCCACAACCAATTTTTGCCTCCCTTACTCAGCTCTAGGTTCACTGGAGCGGTTCCTCTAAGATACCATGCTTATTATTTTTTAGAGGTTTGCACTTGCTATCACTACTGCCTAGAACACTTTATCCCTCAAGCTTTACAATGTTCATTCCTTCATTTCATCAAAGTTTTTGATTAAACATCACTTCCCCAAAATACCCTTTCTAAACATCTTGCCTAATACACACACACACACACACACACACACACACAGAGAGAAAAATATGGCAATACCAGTTGTCTTAATCTGCTTTTATCTTCTTAGCACTAATCACTAAACACAATCATATTACCTATTTATTTAATTGTTTTTTATCTGTCTCCTAGTCTAGAAAGGGATCTTAGGAGAGGAGGGCCTAGAATAGTGCCTAATTACACGGTAGACACTCAATATTTTTTCCATAAATAATGAATTATTAAGAGAATGATTTGTGCTTCAAAACAAATAACACATGCAAATTTGCCTAGAGGTCATACTGCTTCAAAATAAACAGCAAGAATATGTACAGTGTTCTATGAAATTTAACATTTTCCAAAGTAGAAGATAGAGAACATTACTGCTACAGGATCAAGTTAGCTCCCTCTGTTGAGGCATAGAGTAAGAAGCCAATATTAATGACATTTTGGCAAATGCTCCCCCAAGAGACATCAAAACTATTGTATTAATCAGTTTTTGAATTTTATTTGCTATCCATTTAAATGTGTAAAATTGCCACACAGTCCTGTAAATCAGGGTCTGACAGCAAAATCATGACACTGACTCAGCAGTGAACACCATGGTTCCTGATGAAGAGTACTTTTCTGCTCAGTTCAAATGGTTTGGAGTTCATGGTACATTGAAGATTCCAATCATTATCCACTGGGTGGTTTGAAATTCTAAATTCACTGGAAAACTATTCAACTCTGATACCATTTGGAATCATCAAATCTGCAGAAAAGTGTTAAAATCATAAATAGAATCCATTCTCTTTCAAAAAGACAAGTATGCTTTGAAAACATATTGAATTCATATCTAACTATATAGGTCTATAATTGGTTCTTAGTCCACTATTTTCTTCATCTACCCTCATCACCAATATGATCAAGTAGGAAGCCTATTCCTAGGCTGTAATATCAAACACAGTTGATGATTGCTGTTCTCTCTGCCCTCCAGCCTCACCAGAACAAGGGTCAATTCTCAGGCGTGTTTCAAATCCCATCACATATCTCATTAGAAAACTTGATTTTTCACAAAGTGCATTGGCCACAATAACCTAAGCATCCACTCCAGGAAACTGGAAAACAAAAAGCAAAATAAACTTAAGATAATCAGAAGAAAGGGAATAGGGGCACCTGGGTGGCTCAGTCAGTTAAGCGTCCAACTTTGTCTCAGTTCATGATCTCATAGTTCATGAGTTAGAGCCCTGCATCAGGCTCTGTGCTGACAGCTCAGAGCCTGGAAACCTGCTTCAGATTCTGTGTCTCCCTCTTGCTCTGCCCCTTCCCCACTTGCACGATGTCTCTCTCTTTCTCAAAAATAAATAAACGTTTTTAAAGTTTTTAAAAAAGAAGAAAGGAATAATGAAAAGTTAGAATAGAATCAATGGGATTAAAAACATCAAAACAATAGAGAAAGTCAATGAATTCAAAAGCCAGTTCTTTGAAAAGATCAACAACATTGATATCTAGTCTATGCTGATTAAACAAGAAAAAGAGAAAGATTTTACCAATATCAGCAATTAAAGAGGGGGGTTATCACTACTGATCCTATGCACATTAAAGAGTTAATAAGGAAATATTGTGAACAACTCTATCCCCACAAGTTTGATTAACTTAGATAAAGTGAACCCACAACACAAACTACCCAAATATACTCAAGAAGAAATATAGAAACATCCATAAATCTGTGAAGGAAATTAATATTTTAAATTCTAACAAAAAGAAATCACAGGACCAGATGGTATCATTGATTAACTCTACCGAAAATGTTAGGAAGAAATAATACCAATTCTCCATAATCTTCTCCAGAATAATACCAATTCTCCACAACCTCTCTGAGAAAATAGAAGCAGGAAAACTTACCAATTCATTTTATGAGCCTCACGTTACCCTAATACCAAAATAAATAAAGATATTACAAGGGACCAATATTTCTCATGAGCAGAGACACAAAGTCCTTAATAAAATTCTAAAAAAGACAAAACTATAGAGAAATAAAACAGATCAGTGGTTGTCAGGGATTTGGAGTAAAGAAAAGGGTAACTAGGTGAAGCACATAGGAATTTTTAGTGCTATAACCATTTTTATGATACTATAGTGGTAAACACATGATACTATACATTGGTTGAAACCCATAGAATTTTTCAACACAAGAAGTAAACCTTAATGTATACAAAGAAACAAACAAAAAATCAAGGCTGTCAGGGGTCCCAAGATGACATACAAACTATGATAAAAGAATCTAACTGCATTACACATGTGCAACATAAACTCTACTGAAGAGGATGGAGGGGGGAAATCTTGTCATGTAAGTAGCTTTGGAAATGTGTGGAAATTATAAGATTGTAGAAAAAAAACTATATGTAAGTACTGTACTCTAGTAGGTAAGACTGCTTCTTGTGGGGGTACTGATGAACAAGCCTAAAATGACTATAGATATATACTGGAATTGAACAAATAAGTAAATGGATGGCAGATGGCAGAGCCGGGTGTCTTACTTTTGGAGTGGGAGTTTACAGATAAGCAAGGAGAGAAGGCTAGAAGGATCCATGTGGTAATGGATTGGAGTTAGTGCTATCAATATGAACGCACGTTTAACTTAATATAAATACAGATGGAAACATACAGAAACACTTGCAGGTTTGTGTTCATACATAAGTTAGTAGGAACATATATATTTGCAATCTGTGTTGACTGAGAGGGTTTAGAAGCAATGAGCATCCAGCTCTTAGTTTCTAACTCCATTCTTGAATGGAGAAGTAATTGAATACAAAGCACTTCAGATTCCTTGAAGTAATCACTGATTCTAGGTCTGGGGAATGAAATATACAATATGAGCCTGAAGCATTATTTAATCTCAAAAAGTAAGCAAGGGTTACACACACACACACACACACACACACACACACACACATGACATGGGTAAATGAAAGGTAAATGAAAGCCAACTTAAAAGAGCTTCCAATGGTCAATGTTAGAACAATTCTAGCAGAAAATAAATATCATATTATTGGATTATGGTTCAAAGCAAAAAAAAAAAAAAAAAAATACCAGGAGTCCATACTGATCTAAATAAGTGATTGAATAAATAAATGGGTGAAAATAGACAAATGTACAATTTAGAAGAATTCCAACTAATTTAATTTTTATTATTATTTACTATCTCAAGGTGGTGGAGCATAACCCCCCAATCCTTAAGTATGGGTTGCACATAGTGATTTCCTTCCGAAGAATACAGTATGGAAATGGGGCAAAAATAGTAGCTATGGAGAAAAACCTGACAAGCACTACCTCAGCCAGATGATCAAGGTTAACATCCACAGTGATAAGTCATGTTGAGAGTATGTATACTTGGTACAATTATATGAAAATGCTACTTTATCTCTGTGAAATTCTTCCCACAACACATATCCCAAGTCTAATTGTGGGAAAAGGAAAAGTAAGATAAGCCCAGCAGAAAGGCATTCTACAAATTATCCGACCAGTATTCCTCAAAATTATTAAGGCCATTAAGAAAAAGGAAAATCTGAAGAATTATCATAGCCAAAAGCATTCCATGGAAACATAACCACTGAATGTTAATGTGGTATCCTGGATTGGATCCTGGGGCAGTAAAAGAAAAAAAAAAATAAACAGATTTAAAAAGTATTTAGTAAAGAACTCAGAAATTTTTAGATTAATAATAATGTATCAGTATTGGTTCACTAATTATGAGAAACATTTCAAAATAAAGTAAGATGTTAACAGTAAGGGAAATAGGGTGCAGGATATAAGAGAACTGTATATGTTCTCTGCAGCTTTTTGATAAATCTAAAAATTACCTAGAATAAAAAAAAAGACTATTAAAAAATACATTGCCCAGTTGGTATTCCTAAAAGTCACAAATTTAAACTCAACAGAATATACCTTCAATTTTTAGGAACCAATTATTCCCATTTCATTTTCAAGTCAATTATTAAACACAATAACTTAGAACAGAGGTTTAAAGAGCTTTATCCTAGAAGTCTCTTTACTTTTCATCAGGAAGCTCAAATATGCATCCAGTGTTATAGATTGTATATTCTAAGTTATAACAGGCATGTCCAAGAAGAAAGGGCAGGAAGTCAACATCTTATCATTTACTATGTAGAAATGTCCTTATATGAAGAGTTCTCTCAGAGATATTTTTTACACACTGTACTGGATTGGATATTCCCCACCCCCCAAAAAAAAATCATGGCTACTGGAAACATCAGCATATGAATTTATTTGGAAATAGAGGCTTTGAAGATAATTAACTGAATTAAGATGAGGTCGTACTGGGGGAGCCTGGGTGGCTCAGTCAGTTAAGTGTCCAATTTCAACTCAGGTCATGATCTCATGGTTTGTGAGTTGGAGCCCCATGTTGGACTCTCTGCTGACCACTCAGAGTGTGGAGCCTGCTTCGGAGTCTGTGTTTCCCTCTCTCTCTCAGTTCCTCCCCTGTTCATGCTCGCGCTCTCTCTCTCTCTCTCTCTCTCTCTCTCTCTCTCTGTCTCTCTCTGTCTCTCTCAAAAATAAATAAACATTAATAAAATGAGGTCGTACTAGAATAGAGTAGGCCCTAATCCAAAGACTGGTTCCTCATAAGTAGAGAAAAAAGACACACAGAAACAGAGAGAGAGAGAGAGAGAGAGACAGAGACAGGGAAGAGAAAATGCCATGTGACATTGGAGGCAGAGATCGCAATGATGGAGCTACAAACCAAGAAAAGGCAATTGGCAACTATCAGAAGGAAAGGTCCTCCCCTACCAGAAGGAAAAATTTTCCCCCAGAGGCTTAAGAGACTAGCATGGCCTTGACCATCTCTTGATTTCAGACTTCTAGCCTCCAGGACTCTAAGAGAACAAATTTCTGTTGTTGTAAGCCACCTAATTTCTGGTCATTAGTTATGGCAGCCCAGGGAAACTAATACATACACATTTACAGAGTGGGCTATACACCAGGGTGGAAGAAATGTTTATTTCCTTCTCAAAGCTAATTCTTTGTGATGTGTTTTATTTTTTCTAGCAATGCCAGGCTTCTGAGAAGAACAGGGGCGTTAAAATGAACACTTGGATTTTCATCTCATATAACTTTGCGTTACCATTATCTTCTCTTCTCAGGTCTATCTCTACCTCTTATCTCTGACTAGCAGATTGTACTATTTGGATGAAGGCACTTGCATTTAATTAAAAATTCTTTTCATAAGTGAATTATTTTCTTTTCTAAGCCCAAGAGCCTAATTTTAGCTTGTTAACCTCATTATGTCCATGAGACCACTTTGGTAAAATTCTAAAGCTTCTCTCATTTACTTTCCAACAAAAAAGTAAAAATACACACTGGACGAGCATATTAAAGATTCTCTTCTAATCAAATCTTTTATCTAATGGTAACATGGATGAGAATAGACGATTTTTACTTTTCTGGAGTACATAGGGTCTTTCTTTGGTCCCAGTCTTCCTCCTGATTTATTTCTCAAATCCATAACATGCTCTAGCTGTTCCATAACATTCTGCTGGAAAAAGGTCAAGCCTAATTTTCCAGATCTCAGAAAAGAAGGCCTTGAGAACAGCAGTACTTTTCCTCACACTTATTCCTATTTCCTAGCCTAAGGAACTATAAGATATATTCAGATAAATAGAAAAGAAATGAGTTTTAACTGTGATAAAAAGAGAGAGCCTTTTCAGCAAGTTATTTGAGTTCATACAGTAGAAAAGTGATTTCACAGCTTTAGTGAGGCAGAATCACTGGTAAGTAAAACTCCTCTTTTTATGCAAGATGGAGAGGGGACAGAAAACTTCCTATGAAAATAAACCTCTACAGAGTCCAGAGCAGGCTTTAATTGCCTGTGAACCAGAAACTATGAAAGGTAAATAACAAGGCGACATTAAGACTGCCAATAATGCAGGTCATTATTTTTACAGAAAACTAATTGCAATAACCTGCTTAGCATTTTTCTTCCAACACAGTTGAGGAAAAAAAAAATTAGATTGGCACTAACAAAATAAGACCTGACAAATGAATGACACTCTCAACAACTCCAAACTCCCTGGATGACAACCCTACTTTTGCTATCTAAATCTTTTCTGAATTGCTTACATTCATGACAATCCATAAAACAATTTCTTTTTTATTTGCTCCATGGGGCAACATTTATTTGGTATTTGTATACAATAGAACTCAAAGTGAGCTGTGAGTTCAATATTAGAATACAAGTAGAATATGCATCAATAAACACTAACAATTATACATGGGCTCAAACTAAGTATCAGGGCTTATTTCTGTGTATGCTTGGAATAAAGAATAGCAATTACCTTTTGCTACACTTTTGAACAATCAGATAAGTCATTATTCCGTCCTTTGTCAATAGTCCACTCCGCAGTTGTTTCTGTTTTAACTGAGATCAAAAAAAAAAAAGATTTTTAGAAGGAAATTTGTTTACAAGAGGTTTACCAGGCATGCTCTAGAGGAAAAATTAAATCACGCCTTAAGGAAGTGAGGTAAGCAGGACTGGGTAGAGAGAGACATTGAGCTGTGATGCAGTCTCCACAGTGGCCTCAGCCAATCTCATAGGGAGCTCAAAAATAGGTCTGGCCCTTCAGAGATCCCCCAAAATGAAGTAAGAGGTCAGGGCCTTCATATTCCTGTATTGACAATTCCTTGGAAGTAGGCTGCTCCTGAGTACATGGCTGAACACTAGGCAAGAGAGCTCCCTTTCAGAGGCAATTTCCAGAAAGGACTCAGCTGTGGACTATCAGCCAACAACACTCCCAGCTGCTAGGGATGAGGGTCAACAGTCCTGAAGAGGGGACTGGGCAGAGTACTTCTGCATCTGGCATAGCTTCCCTTTTGCTCCCAGCTTGTGTGTTTCTCTAGGTTTACTTATGTCATTACCATAGCCCATTCAACCATCCTCTTCTAAATCTTCTCACCCTGTTATAAGGTTTGGTTCTGATGACTTACTGCCCATGCAAGTCTAAATAATTACTGACTATGCCGGTGCTTAGAGGGAGGGGCCAACATGGCAAAGAAATAGGGGGATCCAAAGTTGCCTCGTCTCTCAAAGAAGTGTTAAAGCCAAAGGTACTTTGAACCCCAAGAGTTTGGAAGAAAAAGAGACAAAATCACTTCCATGGACCCACAAGGACAACCTGATGGACCATAGGTATATGACTGTGAATAGGAGAGATAAAATAAATGGTGGGTAGGGATCCCCTTCTGAGGAGGGGAGGGATCTCCTTCTACAGAGAGACAAAGGGAAGAGAAAGAGAGGCTGGGGAAGCATAGGACTGTATCTGGACAGCAGAAAAACCTCAGACTGGACGGAGAAAGATCTAATCTCTAACTGAGGGGCTTTCTCCAGACTGAGGTCGGCTGCCTGGATTACACACCTGGGGAAGAGGGGAGCCAGCCCCGAGCTTGGTGACTAGGTCAGGGGTGCAGTCTGTAGTAGGAAAAAGCGATCTCCTCCCTGGAGTGCTGTGGAACAGGACAAAGCCTACCTGCATCTGCTAGTCAGAGACCACATATTGGGTGGCGTGGAGTGGCACTTCCCAGTACCAGGGTGCGCGGAGTGAGAATTTGAATCCCAGCCAAGTGCAAGGGCACAGGAGTCAGCTATGCAAGACAAACCACCCTGTTTGTGCCCACGGCACAGTGAGGACAGCTCAGAGTGGTTTGTGACACTGGGTCCGTGGAGGAGAGTCTGGGTGTTGCCATTTTTCTCCCCACCACCACCAAGGTGGGACCTCAGGTAACGACAGCAGGCCCACAGCCAAGGCAGGAACCACCCACACCAAAACACACCCCTCAGCACCTGGTAACTGCATATTTGCAGGAATGGGATTGACGCTGACCTACCAGATGACCCCTCCTCCAGACCAGCTCTGTTGCATTGCCTGGTTTAATTCTGGGACAATTCTTATTACATACATATAGTCTTCATTCCTTTCCTCCTTCTTATCTCTTCCTGCCTCTAGTCTTGTTACTCTGGTTGTTGGTTTGTTTAAGCAGACATATTTAATCCATTCCCTTGATACTTTTTCTACACCTCCTTTATTTTCCTTTTTCTCTCTCTTTAATAATTAAACCGTATAGTTTCTCTGTCTGGACAACTTTATCTTCTTTTTCCCTGCCTCCTTCTTTATTTTTCTTTCTGTCTCTTTGGATTAAGCCATATAGTTTCTCTGCCTGGTCAGTGTTTAATTTTTCTTTTTCCCCTCCCCTGTCATTTCCCTCTTTGTATGGGATAAGGCTTCTTCCATCAGCATCGCCTCCACCTGTTGTTTACTTGTAGTGGGTGTTTCTGATATTTTGCTTTTGTTTTTTAATTAGCGTGTTTGCCTGTTTTTGCTTTCTATTTGTTTTTTGTTTGTCTGTTTCTTTTCCTTTGCAGGGCTACTTCATGGAACAAATCAAAGCACACCTGGTGGAGGGTCCAAAACATCACTACCAGTAGGGAGATGGAGTAACCAAAGTCACAAGAACAGAGAGCAAGTAACACTTTCCAAAAAACACCTCCTGAAGGGCCAGGCCCTGACAGTGTATGACCCCTTTTTAATATAGGAGTGCTCACAGGTGCAGGGTACATAACAAGCTTTTAAAACACACAAGGGACAGAAAACTAGCCAAAATGATGAAACAGAAGAATTGTCCTCAAAAGAAATTCTAGGAAGAAATGACAGCTAAAGAATTGCTCACCACAGATATAAACAATATACTGAGCAAGAATTTAGAATAATAGTCACAAAATTAATTGCTGGACTTGAAAAAAGCATAGAAGACAGCAGAGAATCTATTGCTGCAGAGATCAAGGAACTAAAAAATAGCCATGATGAATTTAAAAAATGCTGTAAATGAGATGCAAAATAACCTAGAGGCGGTGACAGTGAGAATTGAAGAGGCAGAGGGGAGAACAGGTGACATAGAAGATAAAATCATGGAAAAAGAGGAAGCTGAGAAAAAGAGAGATAAAAAAAATTCTGGATCATGAGGGGAAAATTAGAGAACTAAGTGATGCAATCAAACAAAACAATATCTGTATCATAGGAATTCCAGAAGAAGAAGAGAGAGAAAGGGGCTGAAGATGTTCTTGAACAAATCAGCTGAGAACTTCCCCAGTCTGGGGAAGGAAACAGACATTGAAATCCAGGAGGCACAGAGAACTCCTTTCAGATGTAACTTAACTCAATTTTCTGCACACTATATCATAGTGAAACTGGCAAAATACAAATATAGAGAATTCTGAAAGCAGCTAGGGATAAAAGGGCCTTAAAATACAAGGGTCAACACATAAGGGTAGTAGCAGACCTATCTACTGAAATTGGCAGGCCAGAAAGGAATGGCAGGAAATTTTCAATGTGATGAACAGGAAAAATATGTAGTCAAGAATCCTTTATCCAGGAAGCCTGTCATTCAGAATAGAAGGAGAGATAAAGGTTTTCCCAAACAAACAAAAACTGAAAGAATTCACCACTAAACCAGCCCTGCAAGAGATCCTAAGGGGGACTCTGTGAGTGAAATGTTGCAAGGACCACAAAGGACCAGAGACATCACTACAACCATGAAACCTACAGATAACACAATGACTCTAAACCCATATCTTTCAATAACACTAAATGTAAATGGACTATATGCTATAATCAAAACACAGAGGGTATCAGAATGGATAAAAAACAAGACCCATCTATTTTCTGTCTACAAGAGACCCATTTTAGACCTGAGGACACCTTCAGATTGAAAGTGAGGAGACAGAGAACCATGCTAATGGAAGTCAAAAGAAAGCTGGAGTAGCCATACTTATATCCGACAAACTAGATTTTAAACTAAAAGTTCTAACAAGAGATGAAGAAGGGCATTATATAATAATTATAGGGTCTATCCATCAAGAAGAGCTAACAATTATAAATGTTTATGCCCCCAACTTGATAATCCCCAAATATATAAATATATTAATCACAAACATAAGTAATCTTAATGGTAAGATTGTGATAATTGCAGGGGACTTTAATACTCTACTTACAACAATGCATAGATCATCTAGATAGAAAATCAATAAGGAAACAATGGCCCTTAATGATACACTGGACCAGATAGACTTGACAGATACAGTCAGAACTTTTCATCCTAAAGCAGCAGAATACACATTCTTCTCAAGTGCACATGGAACATCCTCCAAGATTGATCACATACTGGGTCACAAACAGCCCTCAAAAAATATAAAAGAATTAAGATCATATCATGCACACTTTCAGATCACAATGCTATAAAACCTGAAATCAACCACAGTAAAAAGTTTGAAAAACCTCCAAATGCATGGAGGTTAAAGAACATCCTACTAAAGAATGGATGGGTCAACCAGGCAATTAAAGAAGAAATTTAAAAATTATATGGAAACAAATAAAAATGAAAACACAACAATCCAAACCCTTTGGGATGCAGCAAAGGCAGTCCTAAGAGGAAAATGCATTGCAATCCAGGCCTATCTCAAGAAACAAGAAAAATCCTAAATATGAAATCTAACAGCATACCTGAAGGAACTAGAAGCAGAACAACAAAGAAACCCCAAATCCATCAGAAGAAGAGAAATAATAAAGATCAGAGCAGAAATAAACAATATAGAATCCCCCCCCAAGAAAACACACAAAAAAAAAAACAAAAACAAAAACAAAACAGTGGAACAGATCAATGAAACTAAGCGTTGGTTTCTTGAAAAGATAAACAAAATTGATAAACCTCTAGCCAGGCTTCTCAAAAACAAAAGAAACAGGACTCAAATAGATAAAATCATGAATGAAAATGGATTTATCACAACCAATCCCTCAGAAATACAAGCAATTATCAGAGAATACTATGAAAAATTATATGCCAACAAACTGGACAACCTGGAAGAAATAGACAAATTCCTAGATGCCCACACACTACCAAAACTCAAATGGGAAGAAATAGAAAATTTGAAGAGACCCATAACTAGTGAACAAATGGCATTAGTCATCAAAAATCCCCCAGCAAATAAGAGTCTTGGACCAGATGGCTTCCTTGGAGAATTCTTCCAGATATTTAAAGCAGAGTTAATACCTATCCTTCTCAAGCTGTTCCTAAAAATAGAAAGGGAAGGAAAACTTTTGGACTCATTCTATGAAGCCAGCATTACCTTGATTCCCAAGCCAGACAGAGACCCCCACAAAAAATGAGAAGTACAGGCCAATATCCCTGATGAACACAGATGCAAAAATTCTCAACAAGATACTAGCAAATAGAATTCAACAGCATATAAAAAGAATTATTCACCATAACCAAGTAGGATTCATTCCTGGGATGCAGGGCTATTTCGATATTCACAAATCAATCAATGCGATGCATCACGTTAATAAAAGAAGGGATAAGAACCATATGACTCTGTCAATAGATTCAGAGAAAGCATTTGACAAAATACAGCATCCTTTCTTAATAACAACCCTCAAGAATATTGGGATAAAAGGCTTTTATCTCACATAAAAGCCATATGTGAGAAGCCCACATATATGGGCTGAGAGCTTTCCCCCTGAGATCAGGAACACGACAGGGATGTCCACTTTCTCCACTATTGTTGAACATAGCGTTGGAAGTCCTAGCATCAGCAGACAACATAATGAAATTAAAGGCATCAATATTGGCAAAGAAGTCAAACTTTCACTTTTCACAGATGACATGATATTCTACACGGAAAACCCGATAGACTCCCAAAAGTCTGCTAGAACCGATACATGAATTCAGCACAGTCGCAGGGTACAAAATCAATGTACAGAAATCGGTTGCATTTTTATACACCAATAATGAAGCAACAGAAAGAGAAATAAAGACACAGATCCCATTTATAATTGCACCAAGAACCATAAAATACATAGGAATAAATCTAACCAAAGATGTAAAATATCCATATGCTCAAAACTATAGAAAGCTTATGAAGGAAATTGAAAAAGACACAAAGAAATGGAAAAATATTCTATGTTCATGGATTGGAAGAATAAATATTGTTAAAATGTCAATACTACCCAAAGCAATCTACATATTCAATGCAATCCCTATCAAAATTGCACCAGCATTCATCTCAAAGCTAGAACAAACAATCCTAAAATTTGTATGGAACCACAAAAGACCTTGAATAGCCAAAGTAATTTTGAAGAAGAAAACCACAGCAGGAGGTATCACAATCCCAGACTTTAGCCTCTACTACAAAGCTGTAATCAAGACAGTATGGTATTGACACAAAAACAGACACATAGACCAATGGAATAGAATAGAAAACCCAGAACTTGACCCACAAATGTATGACCAACTAATCTTTGAAAAAGTAGGAAAGAGTATCCAATGGAAAAAAGGCAGTCTCTTTAGCAAATGGTGCTGGGAGAACTGGACAACAACATGAAGAAGAATGAAACTAGACTAGTTTCTTACACCATATACAAAAATAAACTCAAAATGGATGAAAGACCTAAATGTGAGACAGGAAACCATCAAAACCCTAGAGGAGAATGCAGGCAAAAACATCTTTGACCTCACTAGCAGTAATTTCTTACTTGTCACATCTCCAAAGGCAAGGGAATTGAAAGCAAAAATGAACTAGGTGGACTTCATCAAGATAAAAAGCTTCTGCACTGCAAAGAAAACAATCAACAAAACTAAAAGGCAACTGACAGAATGAAAAAAAAGGTATTTGCAAATGACATATCGGATAAAGGGCTAGTATCAAAAATCTATAAAGAACTCACCAAACTTCACACCCCAAATACAAATAATCTCGTGAAGAAATGTGCAGAAGACATGATTAGACACTTTTCTAAAGAAGACATCCAGATGGCAAACAGACACATGAAATGAATCTCCAATGTCACTCATCATCAGGGAAATTCAAATCAAAGCCACACTGAGATACCACCTCACAGCAGTCAGAGTGGCTAAAATGAACAAGTCAAGAAACTATAGATTATGGCAAGGATGTGGAGAAACGGAAACCTTCTTGCACTGTTGGTAGGAATGCAAACTGATGAAGCTACTCTGGAAGACAATGTGGAGGTTCCTCAAAAAATTCAAAATAGAACTATGCTATAGCCCAGCAATAGCGTTACTAGGAATTTACCCAAGGGATACAGAAGTGCTGATGCATTGGGGCACAATTACCCCAATGTTTATAGCAGTGCTTTCAACAATAGTGCAATTACGGAAAGAGCCTAAATGTCCATCAACTGATGAATAGATAAAGAAGATGTGGTTTATATATACAATGGAATACTACTTGGCAATGAGAAAGAATGGAATCATGCCATTTGCAGCAACATGGATGGAACTGGAGGGTATTATGCTAAGTGAAATAAGTCAGTCAGAGAAAGACATATGTTTTCACTCATATGTGGACCTTGAGAAACTGAACAGAAGATCATGGGGGGAGGGAAGGGTGAAATCATTACAGAGAGAGAAGGAGGCAAACCATAAGAGACTCTTAAATACAAAGAATAAGATGAGGGTTGATGGGGTTGGGGGAGAGGGGAAAATGCGTGATAGGCATTGTTGAGATGAGCACTGGGTGTTGTATTTAAGCCATTTTGACAATAGATTATATTTAAAAAATAATAATTACTGACCATTCCAGTGCTTGACTGGGAATCCCATTTCAATCTGAGTATAACTAATAAGGCAACTGGTAAGGTTCTGTTAAACTGTAGTAGATACCATTAGTGTTCCATCCATAATCCTTCATCCTTATCATTTAATTTCACATTGGCTAAATCCCAACTTCTATCATTGTATTTCTCTGTCTTATTATTATTATTATTATTATTATTATTTTTGCTTTCCATGGGCTCATTTTGCCCACCTGCACACAAAGCAGAGGAGCCTGGGAGAATCTAAACCAATGACTGTTAAAAATTGGAACACAAATTACCTCTGCTCCCACCTCTTCATCTGGAATTATATTATTGTTTGCATTCTACCTTACCTGTTAGATTTCCCCAGTGAGATCAAACTGCAATAACCTACCATGGTTACTTGCTTGATTGCACACTCTTTATTGAAGACATTCTCTTCCCTGCCTCACTTCTGTACTCCCTAATGAAGTGTTCTGAAATCACCTCCCAAAGAGGCAAATCCTTGTATAAGGGCCTGCTTCTTGCATAGTCTAATATAAGACAGTTATATCAGCCCAAATGCCCACAGAGGAAAAAGTTTTAGGTGGTGACAAAAGGGAGGAGCCAGGGGAAATTTAGGAATAAGATGAATTTACAAATTAAGATAATCTAAAGAGGAAATTAAAATAATGAATTAAGATAGGAAAATATATGTCAGAAGAGGAAAATACCAAATTTCAGAGGATTGGTCATTGATATATGCAGCTTCTTTTTTCCATTAACATATATTAGTTTACTAATAGTTTACTAATACTCCTCAAGTAACCATGAAATGAAAATTACATATACCATAGCCATCATCACACACACACACACACACACACACACACACACACACAATTCAATATATAGGACATGTATCCCAGGGACAAAGAACAAGAAGATAGATTTGTGTGGTAAACATTTGTTGTTTATAAAATATTCAGTCTCAATACCCCCCCATTAGTGCCATTCTCTCTTTCTTTGAGGGACCCATTTTTTTTTAGTGTTTGTTTATTTTTGATGGAAAATCAAAGCATGAGTGAGGGAGGGTACAGAGAGAGGGAGACACAAAATCTCCAGGCTCCAAATCAGCTCTCAGCATACAGCCTGACATGGGGCTTGAACTCACAAACCATGAGATGAAATTTGATGCTTAACTGAGTCTGGGGGACCCATTTTTGTGTATCATCTTGTAGGGTTGTACCCACCTCTCATCATAAAAGCCAAAGTAATAGTTTTCCCTGCCCTTGTACAACCATGGAAGAGGCTTACCAAATACTTTTAATGGACTTTGAACCTTGAATCATCACAGTGTTGTATTTGAGGCTAGAGGTCATATTGATCACTGTGTCAGGATTTGGATAAAAATGTTTCCAAAGGACAAACATAATTGTGGTTGTGAAGCATGGCCTTCTCAAACTTCCACAGCTCCTGACTATTTGCCTAATGTAGTTTTAAGCCTCCAGCCAATTCCATGACTCCTTAATATCCATTCAATAAATGCTATTTTTCCTAAGGGAGCTGGGTTAATGCAGATATACCAGGAGTATGCAGCAGCCAAGAGTCACTTAGGGAAACATAGAAAATTTGGGACTGGTTACTTTACCACAATGGAGCAGTAATCTATGGAACTCTTGTTAATATTTCTATGAGAGCTTTTAGAGCTTCCTCATACTTATCATTGCCAAGTCTTGATCTTCATATCTTTCCAGTATATACCCTTAAGGTGTTTATTTTATTGTTCTCAAAGGAACCTAATATATATGTTTTTTAAGTTATAAATTCATATGAGTTTTATAATTTACCTAGATCTAAGTCCATATGATACTTCTTTTTTATAAGTATAAAATTAGTTATGTGTGTAAACTTGACCTGAAATTCAAATGTATATTTCATAATTGCACATTTTCTGAATCTAACCAACATCACACATTAAAAAAGAAATATATTTTTCCAGTAACTATGTATTTTAATTTGCATTAAATGAAGAGCCTATGCAAAAGAAATTGCTACACTTACTAATAAAATACTGTGAGAAATACTGAGAAAGTTAATTTAAACTGTATATTTAAAAAATTAAACTAAAGCAACACCCTTCTGTGAAAATTTCAAAATAATACTTTTCAAATATGTTCTCATTTTAAAAATCAAATTTTATGTTGCCTTTTTAACATTTAAAATATGAGACTTTCTACATCAAATTAGTTTTTAAAAAAATGAAGGTTAAGCCACAGAGGAACATCTGTGTATTCAGTGTATAAATGTATTCAACTGTACCATGTTAATTGATCCAAGACATCTTCCATTCTATTTCGATTATCTGCATTGCTTATCAGGAAATGGAGTGGGAAAGCAGAGATGATTTGTGTGGTTACATTTATCTTACTTTTTAAACTGTTTAGTTTCATTTAACTGTACTTCTTTGGAGATTTAGATCAATTGATTTAAATCCAGATGAAGTCTTTCCTGGGTTAGAGAGGCAGGAGTAAATATATGAGTGTATAGGATCTAGCTGGAGTTTAGATCTAAACAATGATTAAACCTAAAGAGAAGTTTAGTTGTTTAGGGCAGATCTGATTAATGTTCATGGAAACAGAATTATTATCATTATTTGTTGATAAATAAAACCACTATTTCTCTTTGTACTTGACCTCATAATTGAGAGGGAAGAGTGGATTTTATGATTATATATCACTTGGAACATGGTCCCTATTGACCAAATGATGATCTAACAAATAATGAAATACCAAAAGGTGAAGCGCCTTTAATTTAGAAAGAAAATATTACTTTCCAAGCTACATATTTTAAAAGACCTCTTTTGACAAAGAGAATAGATTTTTTAAATTCTACTTCCCTGTAACATATAGGAAAATAATAAAACTTAATATGCCATACAAGACTTTTCAAGATCTGGATGCTCTAAGCTTATTACTTATCCAAATCCACATAAGCCATTAATTCTTGCAATACTGAAAATTTTGAAGTGTCTTGAATTTGTAAGCTCATGCCTTTTTATGAGCTTCTACTTAAAGTGTTCTTTCTTGGGACACCTGGGTGGCTCAGGCAGTTAGGCATTCAACTCTTGGTTTAGGCTGAGGTCATAATCTCATGGTTTGTGGGCCCCATGTTAGGCTCTGCACTGACAATGTGGAGCTTGCTCAGGATTCGCTCCCTCTACCTCTCTCTCTGCCCCTCCCTAATGTGCACAAGTGTGTGCGCTCCCCTCTCCTCTCTGAACATAAAGTTAAAAAAAACTTATCTCAGATATCATTTTCCATGGTAAACTTTCCCTAATTCCCCAAACTTTTGCCTCTCCTCTACTGTTGAATGGCATTTTTTCCATAATCCTATGGGCTCCCTGATGGCCTATTTCAAGAAACTTCAGGGAGACTATGAGCATCTTGGTGGCAGGTGCCATGACTTACTCTCCGTGTCTCAGACAACCAGCACAGGAACTGACATATAGTGGGTCTTGATATATTCTTATTTTACAAATGAATTAATAAATGTCACATTCCTCTATAAGACTGATGCCTTGAAATGTGCCATCCAATTATTGGAAGAATTGCAGTGACAAAATATTGAGAAAGTGTCTTTAGCATGCAAAATACAGATATTTAAAATTAGAAATATTTTGCTCATTAAATCATTCCTATCTATAAAAAGTGCCTATTTTTATTCATTTTCATAAAATACATTATTTGTATTTTGGAACTTGCTTCCAGTAGCTGAAATGGAAAGTTTATCCACTTCTGGTATAAACCCACTATGTGGATGTGTAATTTAATGACTTTTAATAGCATATAATAAATTAAAACACAAGCCACAGTTACTACAAGGAAATAGATACTATACTGTGGAAAGAGTGGTAGGGAGCTACAAGTTCATTATTTTTCTTTGCTTTCACTGTCAGGTGAAAATCTGTTTAACTGAACTCTCTACACAGTGCCTTTTAAACTGTTTCATCTGCATTTACCCTTTTAATTATTCTTTTATTTTCTATCACTTGTTTCTCTTTTTTCTTCCTTATCATTAAATTTCCAACTCAGATGGTATCTCTAGTGTTTTTTTAACTACTCCAATGATTCAACTATTTTATAAGCCCAGGAAAGATGTTAGTGATTGTAATTAGGAGTAAAAATCACTAAAACATAACAAGGCACAGGATACTGTCCTGGAGAAATGGATTGACATTTACAGCCTGTTTTAATTTCCTTTCACCACTCAACAGATGCATTTCTATATAATTTAGGAAAAAGTCATATTATTGCAAGGCTACCAATAATTTGTCTAATCTCATTATGAAAAAGGTTATCAAGGGCTTTTTTTTCTTTCTTGAATTATAAGAAAAGCGTTGTCCCCATAGCAGTGTCTTCATTACCATCAACAACAACACAAAAAACACATGTGATTACTTATGGCTTCATAACCCCATAAATTAGACAGTCTTTCAAACCTGTATGCCCCTTATAGTCAAGACAGTGCTCAGGAATAAAAATTAAATAAATAAAAGGTAAGGAAACTATCTTGTTTAAATGATGTAAATTAATATCATAATAGCCAAAAGGGAAGATCCACAGATGTAGTCATATGAGGCTTGGATTAGAAAGAAGGCTAATGGATCTTGCTGCTGCACAGGGAAAGTGTATTAAAGAATATTTAATTTAAATGACTAAAATGTGAGCAGAGATTTCCAAACCTTGAAAAAAAAAATAAAAAAGAATAGAAGCCTCAGGTTGTGAATAAAGAATTGGTGACTGGGAAAGTCACCTTCTAACACCTGTTAGACATGTGTTGTTCAATACAGTAGCTATTAGCTATAAGTGCCTATTTACATTTTTAAGGATTTCATTTTTTTTTAATTTTTTAATGTTTATTTTTGAGAAAGAGAGAGACAGAACATGAGCAGGGGAGGGGGAGAATAAGAGGGAGACACAAAATCCAAAGCAGGCTCCAGGTTCTGAGCTGTCAGCACAGAGACTGATGCACAGCTCGAAGTCACAAACAGCAAGATTGTGACCTGAGCTGAAGTTGGATGCTCAACCGAGTCACCCAGGTGACACTTCATTTGTTTGTTTAAATTCACAAAGTTGAGAGCAAAGTACAGTAATTTTCCATACACCCTTGCCTTCAAATAAACATATCCCCACCCCATATTCAGCATCACTTACCAGAGTTGTATATTCATCATAATTGACGAACCTACATCAATACATCATAATCACAAAGTCCATAGTTTACATCAGGAGTCACTCTTGCTGTAAATTCTATGGGTTTGGACAAGTGTATAATGAATGACATGTATCTATGATTACAATATCATAAAGAGTATTTTCACTTTCCCCTATGCTCTGCCTGTTAATCCCCCTTCCTCTAACTCCTAATGAATACTGAACTTTTTATATCTCAATAGTCTATCCTTTTCCAGAATGTCACATAATTGGAATCATATAATATGTAGCCTTTTTAGATGGATTCATTTCATTTAGTTATGTACATTTAACTTTCTTCCACTTCGTTTTCTTGCTTGATAGCTCACTTATTTTTAATGCTGAATAATATTTTCCATTGTCAGGATGTACATTTTGTTTATACATTCACCCTACTCAAGGACATCTTGGTTGCTTCCAAGTTTCAGCAATTCAATAAAGCTGCTACGTGGATATTGTATAGGATTTTGTGTGGACATATTCAAACCCTTTGAGTAAATATCAAGGAGCATAAATTTCTGGATTTCATCATAAGAGTGTGTTTGGTTTTGTGAGAGACCAACCTGCCTTCCAAAGTAATCACTTTGCATTCCCACCGATAACGTAAAAGAGTTCCTGTTGTTCCACATCCTAACCACCATTTGCTGTTATCAGTGTTCCAGATTTTGGCCATTTTAATAGATATGTAGTGCTATTTTATTGTTGGTTTAATTTGCATTTCCCTAATGACATGTCATGGGGAGTTTCTTTTCACATGTTTATTTGTTATCTATACATCTTTGGTGAGGTGTCTGCTAAGGTCTTTCACCTTTTTTATTCAGGTAGTTGTTTTCTTATTATGGAGTTGTAAGATTTCTTTGTATATTTTGCATTGGATGTCCAATTGTTGCAGCACCATTTTTTAGAGAAATTATCTTTGTTCCATTGTATTGCCTTGCGCTTTTTTCAAACATGAGTTGTCTCTATTAATGTGGGTCTATTTCTAGGCTCCCAGTTCTGTTCCACTGATTTATTTGTCTGTTCTCTCACAATACCACACTAGTTTTGCAAGTGTGGTATAAATCCCACTTGGTTATGATGTCTAATTTTCTTTATATATTGGTGGGTACTATTTGCTAACATTTTATTGAGGATTTTTATATCTGTGTCCACAAGAGATAATAATCTGTAGTTTTCTTCTCTTATAACGTCTTTGCTTGGTTCTGGTTAGGGTAATGCTGGCTTCATAAAATGAGTTAGGAAGTAGACTCCTAAAGAGATTATACAGAATTGGTATAACTTCTTCCTTAAATATTTGGTAGAATTCACCAGTGAATTCTGGGACTGGGTTTGGTTCTTTATGTTTTGGAAAGTTATTATTGATTAAATTTCTTTAATAGAAATAGGCCTTTTCAGATTATCTATTTCTTCTTGTAAGAGTTTCAGCAAATTGTGTCTTTCAAAGAATTGTTTCATTTCATCTAGGTTATCAAATTTGTGGGCATAGAATTGTTTGTAGTATTCCTTTATTACCCTTTTAATTCCCTTGGAATCTGTAGTAATGTCCCTCCTTTTGCTTCTGATATTAGGAATTTATGTTCTCTCCCTTATTTTCTTAGTTATCCTTGCTACACAGGTTTATCCATTTTATTAACATTTTCAAAGAATCAGCTTTTGGTTTTATTTTCTTTATTGATTTCCAAGTTTCAACTTCATTCATTTCTGCTCCAATTCTTATTATTTTTTTCTTCTGTTATTTTAGATTTAATTTGCTCTTTCTCTAGTTCTCTGAAGTAGAAATTTAGATTACTGATTTTAGATCTTTCTTCTTGTCTAAAATATTCATTCAATGCTATAAATTCCTTCTAAGCACTCCCTGCTTTGGCTACATCCCACAGATTTTGATAAGGTGTGTTTTCATTTAGTTCAAAATAGTTTTAAATTTCTCTTGAGATTTCTTCTGTGATCCATGTGTTACTTAGAAGTAAATTGTTTAATCTCCATGTATTTTGGGATTTTCCAGTTAACATCCAGCTCTTAATTTCTAGTTTAATTTCATTGTGGTCTGAGAGCAAATATTGTATGCCTTCTATTTTTTTAAGCTTGTTAGGGTATGTGTTATGGCCTGGAATGTGGTCTATCTTAGAGAATATTCTATGTGAGCTTGAGAAGAATGTATATTCTGTTGATGTTAAATGAATTAGTGTTTAAATATCAATTATATGTAGTTCATCAATGATGTTGTTGAATTCCACCATGTCCCTACTGATTTTCTAACTGCTGGATCTTTTGATGTCTGATAGAGGGGTACTGAAGTCTCCAACTATGATGGTAGAATCATCTATTTCTCTTTGCAGTTCTCTTAGTGTTTGCCTCACATAATTTGATACTCTTTCCTTAGGCATACACATGTCAATGATTATTATGTTTTCTTGGAAAATTTCCCACTTTATTCATAAGTAATGCCCTTGTTTATTCCTTACTACTTTTTTTTTTTTACTTTGAAGTCTGCTCAGTCTGAAAGTAATATAGCTACTCCTGCTTTGTTTTAATTAATGTTTACATGATATATTTTCCTTCATTAATTTACTTTTAATCTATTTGTGTTTTTATATTTAAAGTGGGTTTCTTATAGACAACATATAGTTGGGTCATGATTTTTGATCCTTTCTAATTTTCTCTGTCTTTTAATTGGTACCTTTAGATCACTGACGTTCAAAACGATTATTGATAGAGATGGATTAATATCCACCTTATTCATTACTGTTTTGTATTTATCACGCTTGTTCTTTGTTCCTATTTTTTTCCACCTTTTTTTACCTTTTGTGATTTTAATTGAGCATTATTATGATTCCATGTTCTCTTAGCATTTGGCTATACTTTTTTTTTCTTTTACTTTTTTTTTTCTAATGGTTGCCCTAGCATTTGCAATATACACCAACAGCTAATCCAAATTTACTTTCAAATAACACTATAAGGGGTGCCTGGGTGGCTCAGTTGGTTAAGCATCCGACTTTGGCTCAGGTCATGATCTCACAGTCTGTGAGTTCGAGCCCCGCGTCAGGCTCTGTACTGACAGCTTGGAGCCTGGAGCCTGTTTCAGATTCTGTGTCTCCCTCTCTCTCTGCCCCTCCCCTGTTCACGCTCTGTCTCTCTCTGTCTCAAAAATAAATAAACGTTAAAAAAAAAAAACAAATAACACTATAATACTTCATGGGTAGTATGAGTACCTTGTAATAACAAAATAATTCTAATTTCTCCCTCCAGTCCTTCATTGTTATGATTTATCTCACTTATATATAAACAACCATAAGCATATGTACATTGAAAAGATATATATAGATATATATATATAGATATATATATATGTGTGTGTGTATATATGATAGAAATATATAGCAGATATAAGCATACATAATTGATGCCTGTTCCAATTATTATTTTAAACAAACTGTTAGGTGAATTAAGAATAAGAAAAATAAAGTTATTTCATCTTCATTGAATCTTCCTTTTATGCTCTTTTCTTTATTTAGAATCTGAGTTTCTGACCTGTATTATTTTTTTTCTCTAGAGAATTTTTAACACATCTCGCAAGGTAAGTGTATTGGCAACAAATTCCTTCAATTTTTATTTGTCACTTTTGAAAGATAATTTTGCAGTACATAGAATTCTCAGTTGCTAGGTTACTTTTCTCTCCATCTTTATGTATTTTACTCCACTCTCTTCTTGCTTACATGGTTTCTGAGAAATTACATGTAAATTTTATCTTTATTACTCCATTGGTAAGGTTGTTTTCTCCCTTTGGCTTCTTTCAGGATTTTTTCTTTATCTTTGGCTTTCTATATTTGGAAAATTATATGCCCAGGTATAGTTTTTTGTGTGTTTTTGTTTTTTTGTTAGTGGTGGGGTTTTTTGTTTGTTTGTTTGTTTTTGTTTTGGGAATTTATCCTGTTTGGTGTTCTCTGAGCTTTCTGAATCTGTAGTTTGGTGTCTTACATTAATTTAGGGAAATTCTCTATCATTGTCTCAAATTATTTCTCTTATTACTTCTCTCTTTCTTCTCCTGGTAATCCCATTACACATGTTACTCCTTTTACAGTTGAACCATAATTCTTAGATATTCTGCTCTGCTGTTTTCCCTATCTTTGTTCTTTTTTTTTTTTTTTTTTTTGGTCACTTTTGGAGGTTTCTATTGATGTATTCCCAAGCTCAGTGATTTTTTTTTTTCTCAGCCATATCCAGTCTACTAGTCAACACATCAACAACATTCTTCATTTCTATTACAGTGATTTTTAACCCTGCAATTTCTTTTTTGGTTCCCTTTTAGGATTTCCATATCTCTGCTTACATGGCCATCTAATCTTGCATGCTGTCTACTTTATCCACTAGCGCCCTTATGCATCTTAATCATAGTTGTTTTAAGTTCCCAGTCTGATCATTCTAGTATCTTTGCCATAGGTGGTTCTATAATGCTTGCTCTCTCTCTTCAAATTGTTTTTTGCCTGTTGTTATGCTTGCAATTTTTTTTCTCAATAGATAGACCATGATACACTAGGTTAAAAGAACCTTTGTAAATAGGCCTTTAGTAATGTGGTGGTGAGGTATTGGAGAAGGGGAAGCATTTTATAGTTATTTTACTAGGTTTCTGTCTTTTAGTGAACCTATACCTCTGGATTGTGACCCTCACAGATTTTATTTTTAATATTTTTCCACTCCCCAACTTGCTAGGGGAAGATGTCTAGAGTTGGCTGGAGGCAGGTGTTTCCCTTCTCCCACATGGAAGGCTAGGCATGACTAGAGTTGGTTATTTCCTTTCTCCCCCTACTCCCTTGGTCAGTTAGATTCTGAAAACACCCCAGGAGGTTAGACTCTGATTAACTAGTTTTTCCTGAGGGCAGGCCTTGTTCAGAAGAACCCAGGGCTCTAATGTATTTCAAAACAGTAAAACCTTTTATTGCGAGTAAGTTGTTCTGCCAGTGTTCTGCAAGATGAAAACATTTCTAATAAATTTTAACTTGATAAACGAGTGATGTCTTGCAATACGAGTCGTATGTGATGCCAAATGTCACATGATCACAACTGAGGCAACGGTTCTTGAAATTCACTTTGATATGTGAGTTCTTTGGATTACAAGCTTGTTTCCAGGATGAATTATGCTCACAAACCAAGGTTTTACCATAGTTCCTTTCCTCTCACCCTGCTTGAAGCAAGAGTGGATTTTTCTCCAATATTTACTGTGGGAGCCTGGTCAAGCTCTCAGAGGAAAATCTCACAAAATTGTGCAGGCCCCTTTCTGACTGAGTCCCCTTGAGTTTTTAACTCTCAGAGTTGTATACACTGAGCCTCCAGCAATTTATTCATTATAGTTTAGGTTTTTCTACCCCAGCGCTGGTTTCCACAGAGGTTTCAACTTGTTATCTCACCTCAGATAAGTTGTTATTCTCTGGATTTGTCTGTCTGTCTCTCCAATCTTGAGGGCAGTGTTTCTCCTGTGTCTGCACCCCTCTTATGGATCCTAGAGGAGTTATTGACTTTTTTGTCTGTCCCACTTTTGACTGATTGTTACAAAGAAGTGGCAGCTTCTAAGTTCCTTATATCCAGAACCAGCTCTATTTAATTTAAAGTTTTAATTTTAATTTAGTTGTTCTTGCCACATTTCAAGTGCTTGGTGACCATGCATGCCTAGTGACTACCATATTGGGCAGCACTAAAGAACATCACGATCATTATGGAAAGTTCTCTTGGCAGTGCTAGACAATGGAACACCATGTAATAGGGTTACAATAATAGAACAATATTTTTTAGTGTGATTTTTCTTTTTTTTTTTTTTTTTTTTTTTTGTTAAATGTTTATTACTTTTTTTTTCAACGTTTTTTATTTATTTTTGGGACAGAGAGAGACAGAGCATGAACGGGGGAGGGGCAGAGAGAGAGGGAGACACAGAATCGGAAACAGGCTCCAGGCTCCGAGCCATCAGCCCAGAGCCTGACGCGGGGCTCGAACTCACGGACCGCGAGATCGTGACCTGGCTGAAGTCGGACGCTTAACCGACTGCGCCACCCAGGCGCCCCTAGTGTGATTTTTCTATTGAAGTGTAATTAACACACAGTGTTAAAATAGTTTCAGGTGTACAAAATAATGATTCAACAATTCTATACATTATTTAATGCTCATCAAGATAAGTGTACTCTTGAACACTTGATTACTGAATATTAAGAAAATATATTTTTGAAAAATTTCCTTAGAAAAATCTGTTCAAATGACTTGAAGAGAAAGATGTCACGATGTCACATGAGAAGGAAGTAACAATAGATTGACCAAGAAACCTTTAAACAACTAAGAGTATTCTGTATATATTTCATTTTTTTTTTGTAAAATGAACAATTCAAATTTCTCTATTAATTAAAACTCAGAGAATATTTTGCTACCTATGAATAATTATGTTTGGAGGAAAAGAATAAATAAAAATATTGGGAAAACACCAAAACACAGGGATTGGGCTTTATTTTGTTTTTGTTTAGTTAGATGACATTTCAATACTTTCTTTGGTAGCTTGGGTTTTCTAAGCTTTCCAAACAATACTAGGTTACCAAGGATTAAGGACCATTCAGAAGTAATACGAACCATTCATTGTCCCCTTTTTATCTCTGACAAGAATGAAGAATCCAAAATTGATAATTATGTAAAAGAAATTCTTAATTTATGAAATTGTATTGGTTTCACTTTGAACTCTTTGTTTTACTTGAACTCTTTGAGAAAATAATTGCTTTTCTCTACACTGAAAAATATCAAAAAGAGTAATTTTGTTCAAGACAAAGTTCATTGACCTCGGAAACAAAAGAGTCAATGTTTGTTTATGTCCTTGACCTTTATTTGTTGTATAACAAATTTACTTTGCTTTCCTTTGCCTCAGTTTTTTCTGGCGTAAATGCTGGTTTGAACTACAGGAATGACCTCTAAGGCTGAATCAGAACTTTCAATGCTATTACCCATTCCCTGGCAGACATTACCAACCTATTCCACAACACTTTATCACAGAGCTAAGACACAACCTCAGACTCATTCTCAACATCACCTTCCAAAAATCCACACCTAATGAATTGCCATTTTCATGATGAATTTAACTTCTTCTAAATCCCTTAGAGTTATAATAGTTTTTGAAAAAGCACCGGATATATTTTCTTTTTCTGGATAGAGGAAAGAATCGCAAAGAAAATCCCGATTTCTCGGAGACCTACATTGCAGATGTTAAATTTTGTGTGTCCCATGCCTCAGTAGACCAATTTTTCTAGGAATCCATTGTTCTTTCACCTTAGCCACACTCCTTACCTGCACAGAAACCTCAGTAAATGTGGTTTTCCTCTTGCAGATTCTTCTCTCCTCCCTCTATCTTCTTTCCTAATGAAGAGGCAAAAAACATGGATCTGCACCTCAGATCTACTGTAATTAATTGTATATTTTTTAAAGTTGCTTAATATTTTTAAGTCTCTTTTCTTATTTGAAGTTAGAGATAATATCTGTATGCCTTATGGGCTTGTTATGATGTTTAAATAAATCTACACATGTTTAATAGCTTGCATAATGTCAGATACCTAGTAGCTTTCCAAAAATAATAGTTATTAGTATAATTATTATTATCCTCATTCCAAGATCCTTTGGAATATGAGAGACCCTGTAATCTGAAAATTAATTCATAATGATATATTCTTAAGTGTGTTACTACTGTAAACTTGATTGGTCTTAAGTGTTAACTACCCAGTTATGTATGAACAACTTAAGAATTCCCTTCTGCAGCCAATACTTAACCCAGCACTCCTTGTATGTGTGTTCTTGATTTTAATAGATATCATTACCCCGAACAGTAAGGTTTCATGTCCAGACAAATTTTGGAAATGCTGGGTTATACAAAATTGAAAAGGATTCTTTCTGGGATGCCTGGGTGGCTCAGTTGTTTCAGCATGTGACTCTTGATTTCAGCTCAGGTCATGATCTCACAGATCATGAGTTCAAGCCCCATATCAGGCTCTCTACTGGTGATGCAGAGCCTGCTTGGGATTCTCTCTCTCACCCTCATTCTCTGTCCCTCCCCTGCTAGCTCTCTCTCTCTCTCTCTTTCTCTCAAAATAAATAAATAAACTTTTTTTTTAGTTTTTTTAAAAAGGATTCTTTCTGCAGTCACTGTCCTAATTTTTTTTAATATGCCCACATATATTGTGAGTATTTGAAAAGGAGTCTAAGAAACCACTTAGACCATGTGAGAAATTTCCAGACCTTGAGTTGCATGATACCTACTAGGGAAAACTGACAGCCAGAGGGGCCTTCAATGTTAAGAATGTGATGTAACCAGTAGTAGGATCCAGTTTTTCTGGCACATGTCCTTTCACTTACAGATTACTCCCAAAATTAGTTATCCAATTTATAGCCTCCAAGCCATAAATGTCCTGTTAAGATTTCCTAAACTATCTAGTCAAATTCTTGGTCATGAAATTAACATTTCCCAAAAAGTGCTAAATCAGCCCACCTTCCTTTGTTTTTCACTCCAAGTTACAGATCTTCATCAACTTAAAATGCAGTTATACCCTGATAAATCCATTTTAAGTTGAAAATATCTTGTCAAAAAATGCATTCAAAACACTTATGCTAATGAATATCATATCTTAGACTAACCTACCTTGAATGTGCTCAGAACGCTTACCTTAGCCCACAGTTGGGCAAAATAATCCAACACAAAGCCTATTTTATAATAAAGTGTGGACCACCTCCTGTAATCTGTTGAATACTGTACTAAAACTGAGAAACAGGACGATTGTATGGACACAGGAAGGCTCTAAGTGTACTGGTTGTTTACCCTCCTGATCGGGTGGCTGCCTGGGAGCTGCCACCACATGCCACCACCCAGCATTATGTGACAGTGTCATACTACATACTGCTAGTCTTGGAAAAGAACAAAATTCAAAGTATGGTTTCTACTGAATGCTTATCACTTTCGCACCACCGTAAAGTCCAAAAATCATCAAATCGTTGTGTCGGGGACTGTCTGTAGTTGAAACGTAGGACTTGTTTAGAAAGCATTCGTACCTGTTCTGTCCCAATTCATCTCTTCACAAATTACCTCACTTTGTGCCTGATGTAAGATGTTCGTTCTCATATTATTTCTTCTGCAGAAAGCTTCTAATTATATCCAGATAATCAAGACCAATGCTTGTGCATGCTTTCTCAGAGAACTGCATATAAAGAATTCAAATAACTGAAGTACTTAGATGGGAATTTGCATGCTTTTGCCTTCAATGCTTTTCCAAAATAAAAGTGGTAGCCAGTAGCAACCTCAGTGCCAATTAATGTACATGATGCTCTACAGCTGAGTACAAAACTGTGATTACCTACAACGAACAAAAATGGAAAAGCAGTGAGTGGGGCTTACAATTAGGGACAGTCACCACACTGCATTTGTTGCTTCGCAGTCTGGGAGCTTTGCAGCCAAAGATAATCATGTGACAATAAAGAGCAGTCTCCAGAAAGCCTGTGCTCAGGTGGGAAGAACACCTCACATGGATGCACAGGAATGGTACTGAAGCATACAAAATGACCAAAAAATGACAGGGGGATCTTATCTAATTAAGGCAGTTCCTTATTATCTCAAAAAAAATGCATTATCATCAATTATTGGACAGATCAACTTAAAGTAATCAAAGTTAAACATAAATATTTCTTAGTAACTGTTTTAATAATAAATGTTTCCCCCCTTTTTTCACTTCAGCTATAATATGGGAGTATGAATAGTTTGTATTGAAATAGAAATAGTTTTCATAAGTAAAGCACAACTTATGTGGCAAAAAGGAACATTTTAGGGTATAAGTATCTACATGTATTGTCTCATTTACAGAAAGAGAGATTTCTGTAACTTTATAGACTGAAGCATAGACAGAAGAGTATTTTCCCAAGACCACAAAAAAAGCAAATGCCAGCATCATGATTCAAACCCAGATCTCTGTGATTTCAGAGTTTAGGCTTTTAACTGGCTAAGTCATTACACCATTGTCCTCCTCTCCATGAATCATGAACAAATGACTTCACAATCTGCTTCTGTGTGTATAGCCTTTTTATAGTCAAGTGTCTTCCCATGTCAGAGTTTACAAACACATTCCTAGAAAACTAATTTCCATATCTCCTTAAAGGAAATGTGTATTTTTGGAAGTCTACTGTAATATCTTGTCAATAGCTACCTTGCCTTTGATACATACTGTGTCTTTTACTTTCAACCCATTTCTGGTACCTAGTGAATTTGATTTAATACTTTGAGAAGCACTGTGTGAAGATCTGGCAGTGTGAAGGTGGCCTGACCTGGTTTGTGGAATTGTCAAGATCTATAACAGAACTTTGTCTTTATTTAACATATCTGTTAGAGACTATTTTTAAAACAGAATGATCTGAGATAGAAATAGGTCAGTCTACTTTGCCCATTTTATATTAAGGACTTCATAATTAGAGCATCTCCCTCCCAGTTCTTGAACCCATATCAAACAATATTAAGAACCGGAATTACTTTATGAAACATCTAGTCAAACCTTTCATTTTTTAAAATTTTAATTGAAGTTTAGTCGACATACAATATTATATTAGCGTCAGGCATACATACAACGTAGTGAAAGCCTTTCATTACAGATATGAAAAACAAGGTCAAGAGGAGATTGGTCTCCTAGGATAGATTTTCCCCATTGAGAATACAACATCACTTGTTTATGTCTTCATTCAGAATTACTTTTGAGCAAGTGAATATTCTTAAATTGTATCTGCAGGGTTTTAGCATATATGACACATAAAGAGTATGCCCTAATCCACAAGGAAGGCCTTGGTAAGATTTCTCATGTAAGTAAGAAAACGTTTTCATTTCTCTTTTTAGTATCAGATATGCTTCCATTATAATAGACAATCCTTTCATATAATTTTTCATTCCTTCACATGATTTTCCATCCTTGAACACATACTTGAATGTAAGGTTAGGTTTATCTTAGTATATTCTTTTATATTTTATCAATGTGTTTCTGAGTCCCCAAGTAAGTTACTTTTGTGTTAGCTCCTTCTCCTGAAATTTCGCAAAGCCCAACTGGGAAAAAAACAAAACAAAACAAAACAAAACAAAACAAACAAACAAACAAAAAACGGGACAACAACTCCATTATGTCAATTTTTCCTACTAAAATCCATTACCCTGATTTTGAAATCTATTTTCATTTTCAACGACTGAGAGAGAAATAGCAGTTGGAGGAAAACAATAAGAAAGGATGGGCTAAGAATCAGAAATCTGAGACAATATTCTTAGTTTTATGTGATTCTAATCAAATCATTTAATCTTTTAAAGTTTGGCGTGTTCATCTATAACCTAGAGCTAATAATATCTGTCCTGCTTACCTCACATGGTTGATTTGAGATTAAATGTGATAATGAGTGTGAGACTGTTATAATGAGTGTTAGCTGTTAGTCACTATCAATTAAGTTATTCATTTATTCATGCATTCATTTCTCTAACATTTTGAGCTCCTACCCTATGTCAGGCTCTCTGCTAAGCAGTGGGCACATAGTAATGACCCAAAAAATATGGACCTGTCCCTGAGAATCTTACTGTCTACGGGGGAGACAGACATTAACCAAAAAGCACAGAAATAACTATATAATCAAATAATGATATGTTTGAAGGGTAAGACCAGGGTACTGTGGAAAAGAGTAAGAGTGAATAATTACTTTAGATTCAGGGAAAATTTCTTTAATTAATAGCAATTTAATGAGGATAAGCAGGAGACAAAAAAACATGGATGTGAAGAGAACTCAAGGATAGGACACAATATATATAAATGCCTTAAAAGAGAAATAATATCAAGTTTTCCAATAATAACAAGCAGTAGAAGAGAATAGTATAAGATAATATTGGAGAGATAGGCAGGGTCCAGAATGCCCAGGAACTATAGTTCTTGTGAAGAACTTTGGCTTTATAATATAAGGGCAATGGAAAACAATTAAAGTATACTAAGCAATGGATTGGCATAATGTGAACAATGTTTATAAAGAAAAACTTCAGTGTCTATGTGGATGTATTTGAGATCTACTTTTGTGATTAGAAAAAAAGAACAGGTGATGAATTTAAATTGACACAGAACGAAGGAGAAGAAAATGTGAACAGGAATAATGTTTTATTTCTTTTTTTAATGATTATTTATTTATTTTGAGAAAGAGAGAGAAAGAGAAAGCAGGGGAAAGGCAGAGAGAGAGAAAAAGAATCTCAAGAAGCCTCCACACTGTCAGCACAGAGCCAGATGCAGACTCAATCATGACCTCAGATGTTTAACTAACGGAGCCACCCAGATACCCCTAATGTTTTATATCTTAATTGGAAATATCTGGATAGAGGTGGTATGTACTGCAATGGGAATGCTAGACAGAGGCAGACAAAGGAGGGTCAGAGTCAAGAGTTTATTTCGCACCTTTACTAAGATTTAAAAAAAAAAAAAAGTTTCCCTAACGCACAAAGGGCTACAAATGACACTGGGGCCAAAAATTCTGAAATAATTCAATAGTCCATGGGATCACGAAATGCCCCTCTTTGGGAGAGTTCAATTGCTCAGAATATGTTTGGACAATTTGGACACAAACGAAAACTTTCTATGAGTATTTTTCACTACACTAAAGCTTGGTTAGAACTAAAAGATTTACAATCTGTTATATGAAATTCCAAAATACAGAAATTACAAAATCTAAGTGTGTTTTTAAAGTTATACAATGTAAAATGTAAACATATTTAATTACAAGGTATTGCCACACTACCTGCCAGCAAGGTTTTGCAATATATAATAAATGCACTTCATAGTCTTTCTAAAATCTTAAAATTTCAATGGGGCACCTGGTGGTGTCTGACTCTTGATTTTGGCTCAGGTCATGGTCTCAGAGTTCCAGAGATCGAGCCTTGCATCAGGCTCTGTGCTGCTTGGGATTCTCTCTCCTCTCTCTGTCCCTCCATTGCTAATTCTCTCTACATCTCTCTAAAAATAAACTTTTAAAAAAGTATATAAAATCTTAAAATTTCTGAATCCAAACGCGCATCTGGCCCCAAAGATTTCAGATAAGGAAACGTGAACCTACAACAACATTCACATTCTTAGGAATCATTGAATATATGTCAACCAATCAGTCGATTGACAAAGGACAAAAAATTGTTTTTATTTTTATTTCATTTTGGAGATAGATTTGGGAGCAGGCTGTCATTATAAATAGTTAAATCACCTACACTCATCTCAGCAAAGAAAACAGGATTTGGACCAATTCCAGTGTTTATTTTATCTGTTTTTAGATCAAGGGAATCCAAAATACTACACAAATGATGAAGAAATAAGAAGTTTAATTATTGGTCCTTCCCTAAATCTTCATTTCGTTTTGGTTCAGGTTTTGTTAGAAACATACCCATAGGAATCACAGCTTACATGTAGCTAAGTAACCCACATGTCTCCATTGATGGTAGAGTGGCTGGAGCCCAGAGTAAGAGAAACTTAGCAACTTAGGCCTTTTTCTGCTTGGAAAGGAGTAATAACTGCTACTGTATTCCCTGAAGAAGAACTCTAACCACATTGTTGGAGTGAAGGAATCAAACTTTCATATCAATTTGAGTTTTGAATGATCTCGTGTCTCTGTGGCCAACGGGGAATACTGCTAGATTCTTTATCAAAAAGTAGTGACTCAAGTATGAGAACACTGCCATTATACTTCTGTTCACACAGGCCAGAAAGTAGAACAAGAAGGGGCCATCCCCCAATAGCATAATGAGATAAAGCTCTGGATGTTTTATCCAGCCAGATAGGTCTGCCTGCCCATTTAGTTAGAAGGAGAAACAAGACATATCTACCAGGGGCATATTGCCAGTTCCAGCCCTAGATAATTGGAGCAAGGCTAGATGGATAGGTAATAATAAGGGCAATTATTATCATTATTTCAATATTAACAAACAATTAGCCTTAAAATTTGAATACCTATAAGTGTCAGGCCCTCAACTAAATACTGAACATGTATCATCTTTCTAAAATGTATAGCAACCTTACAAAACATTGTTTTCAATTTATACATGCAGAATTGGATGCACCATAGGATTAAATAACCTGCGCAAGGATGCATGGCTTGTGAGAAATGAAAGAACTCCAACTCTCCAGAGCTCACATGGTACTTAAAACCAAGCATATTCTCAAAATAATACCAACTAACATTTGTGCAGCATTTAACAGTATAAATGCATTAACTTTTATGATTCTAAAAAAAATTGAAATTAAAAAGGTACTTTTCTAGAAGACAAAAAAAGGTCCAGAAAGGATGAAAGATTTTCCTTAAGCCATCTAGCTGGAGAAAAGTAGACATACTACCAAGAAGCAGAGTTTTGGCCCTAAATTTTTGTTACTCCTCATGACTCCTCAAGTTCAAATATTTAGAATTGAAAATCAGAACACTGTTGTCTTTTTGTCACTAACTCAAGAGTTTGAGTGTTACAGGAGATAAGGATGAGAATATGACCTGTGAGATAAAACAGTCACTTGTTTATTTAAACTATTCCCAACTTCATTCACTGTGAGTTCACATGACATTTGTGATTCTTTGTTGGCTGTTTGTTTGTTTTTTTTTAATTCAATTTAACATATCCTCTTGAAACCTCTCAAGACTCCCAAACATATAGTATAAGGTAGTATCTGCCTTAATGTGATCCATATTATTTCCCTCTTTCAACAGTTTTGAGGGTATACAATATATATATAATAAAGAAACCTGCCTTGAAATAAGTAAATAGCCAATTTAAACTTTCAAATAAACACAAACAATGCATCCAATCAAAATAAGAAACTATTAAAAGAAGAAAGAATAATAGCTCACTTGAGTCAGAAATGCTCAACATCTCCCCTACACCACCTCCCCAGGCCCCAAATCAAGACCTAGAACTGCTGTGGGGAGAAGAATATGGCTTTTAGTGGAATCTTCTTGAACATCAAATTCCTTAATAATCTGTGCTTTCTAATTTGGGTTAGGGAGTTCTCTGCCTTAAGAAATTGCTCATTCAATATAAATTTAGAAGTGCGAGGGGCGCCTGGGTGGCTCAGTCGGTTAAGCGTCCAACTTCGGCTCAGGTCATGATCTCACGGTCCTTGAGTTCGAGCCCCGCGTCGGGCTCTGTGCTGACAGCTCAGAGCCTGGAGCCTGTTTCAGATTCTGTGTCTCCCTCTCTCTCTGACCCTCCCCTGTTCATGCTCTCTCTCTGTCTCAAAAATGAATGAAACGTTAAAAAAATTAAAAAAAAAAAAAAAAAAAGAAGTGAGAGCAGAGGGTGGAGGAAACGAAGCAAAGAGCAGAGGGCTGTACCCTTTGGAGACTCAAAGGCACAAACAGCCTTTGCAGGGTCTTTCTGGTTCTCTGGCCCAACTTATTTCCAACTTTTGTTCCAACTCAGAACAGAAAAGGGTAGCACACTTTGGAAAAGTTTTCTCTAGAAAAATATGTCATAATGATGCATGTGCTTCTCCTGGTACCTAGAGCATGCTTTACCTCTGCCAGCTCACACCAACCCATCTTTCAAGACCCAACTAGTGTTGCATCTTTCTGGGAGATTTTCTCTTATCCCTCTTTGCCTTGGTAAGTGTCCCTCCCAAGTATCCCCATGGTATACTATTCAAATATGCCTTTTTAAAAATATATGGTATCACAGACTTAACTCCTTGAGGACAGGGATTACATCACATTGTTTCTGTATGATCTAATGTAATCATAAACAAGTTTTACAGCACATTTTTTTTTAATTTCCTAGCCTCACTTTAAACAACTTCAGGGAAAAATTTCGTTTTCTCTGACTGAAAACCTGTGTAGGACTTAGCACTCTTCTGCTTAATCTTAGACTCATTTAAGTGAGAATTATTTCAGTTTATTGATTAAAATACCCTGTCCACTATAATAACAAAAACTTGGAATATGGCTTATAGTTAAATCTTCTACCTCTTTTCAGCTGGATCTGGATTTAGGCAGATACCAGCTTTCTGGGAAGCAGGTATAAACAGTTTTATCTCTTTCTCCTCAGTTCTTCATGCAGCTTTTAGGTTACATCCTCTGTATGCTTTATAATTTAAGTGCAGGGAGAGAAAAGAAAATATTCTTTTCAGAAGGTTTAACTTGACTAGCTTTCTATTCTCTGGGCATAGTGTTATGTTGTTTGAAGTTGATTTTTTTCTGTCATAGGTGATTTCATGGGTTCATGGCTCCCTCTCCAGCTCACTTCTTATTCAACTTCTGTTTTTTTTGGTGGTCACTGCAAAGACTGCCTCTTTGTTGGAATCCCCTCACCTTCTGGTAGAAAGTTTTGTGGGGGCAGAACGCCTTTGTATTGATATAGGGCTGGCATTTCTAGCACAGGGCCACCATTAGAAGAGGGTGGAATTATCCCAAGAGCAGCACCAACTCTCTCCTTCTCTATTCATCTCCTACCTTACACTGACAGTGGCAGTCTCCTGACTTTAGATTGCTTAGCCACGTGTTTGACATCTGTCCCTTCTTCCCCTATAACACCTGGAAACCCATATCAAGCTCTCCTTGAGGGCATAGAAATTAATCACCATCACCTCCACCCCTACTCCAAAAAAATTGCCCTAGTCTTCAAAACCTTCAATTCAATATATTCTTGATAATTTTATGACCTCAAACTAGATCAGAAATTTCAAGTGTTATAAAATTGCATGTTGGTATTATTACCTTTTAAAATTCTCTTTTGCACTTGGGTCTTCACTTTGGAATTTTAATATTGTATCCTGGTGTCTCAGTCAAATGCCCATTTTATCCTCCCACCAGTAGAGTACCTGGCATGTACAAGGTACTACTCGTTTTTTAATGAAAAGGTGCCGATTTTGCAACACTCTTTAGAGCATATAAATCGTCTCTTCTATATTTTCCAGAGAGGGCCTTCTAGAATTAGTACATTCCGCTGAGTTAATTAACAAGATCCATATCCTATTATAATAAACCTCTTAGCAAAGGCATCTAACAGTCACTATCTTATTTTAATAACCGCAATCTTTTCTTATAGCTTATCTGCGGTAGAGCCAATGCTACAAATTTTGCTTCCTTTTCTAAGTGCTGACTGAGCAACTTCTTTACATAGACCTTGCTCCTCACTAAATCAGGCAAAATCAGGGACAAGAGATCGAACGTGTATAGGATATGCAGGGGAGAATCTGAGGTTGAGAAAATTGAGCAGATAACAACTTTTGAATTTAAATGTTGCCAACCACAACAGGCAATACTGTGCACTCATGGCAGATTCATAGTAAGCCTCTTGAACTTCAGAAACTGAAGTTGCCTGCTAACCCAGCATAATTCATATATGGTAAACTATATTCATAGGCACATTGAAATATCTTTTGAGATTTCTCTTTTTTTCATACTTTTTTCTCTTGATCTTATGAGTAACTTCATATCTGTACCAGATTGTTTTCCTTGATCCTCCTAATTCTGTGTTCACTGTGAATGCCTAGTATAAAGGAGGATATATTTAGATAATTATGAAGGTAATCATCTCTTTAGTCTTTATAGTTACCTTTATGAGTAGATCTTTACCTAATCAGCCAGAGGCACCCATTGGCCTTTAGGATAAGATTAGAACTTTTTAAAGAATGAATGTAAAGGTGTGTGTGTGTGTGTGTGTGTGTGTGTGTGTGTGTGGCAGAGAGGAGACGCCTTGGTAATATTTTGCCTATGAAAACAAAATAGAATTTTGTAGGAAGAAAACTCCTTACACAATGGGCTGTTGTGTCGTTGTTTTCAGAAAGGATCTGTCAGATGCTCATATTTCCTCTCCCCTATCAGCATAGTAAATACTAAGCCTAGAAGACTAAAATCATTCAGAATTCTGACAAAGTAGAGGAAATATACTTTATTCTTTGGAAAATGAGACCATGTGTATTACTCTACAAAACAGGGTAACTAAAATAAAAGTATGCCTCCTTCTGGTACTAGGAGATTATTAGAAAGAGAGAAGAGAGGGGAAAACAAATGAATCAATGTCTGTATCCAGAAATCCTTACCTGGGGTTTCATTTCCATGAAAGGGAGATGTCTTTGGTGGTTTGGGAGGTATTCAGTATTGACACCCATTCCAACTTTCTGTCTGAGAAGGTGAAAAGAGACCTCCTTTCAAACCGCTCTAAGCCAACCCAAAGAGCAGCCATGTGGTTTTATTTGGATGGATAACATCCAGAAGTATCAGTGTAAGGAGGCAGATATGGAATCTACCTTAAAACACTCAAATGCTTTATAGCAAGAGCTGCATAAAATAAGGTTATACCCCTACCCAAGCTTGGACTGAATGAAATAGTAAATTTCAAAGGGGTCCTTGGTGAGGTAAAATAGAGTTTTGCCTAAACTACAAGTGACCAGATCACAAGTTACACCATCCCTCAGACTGGATTGCAAATGCCAACATGAAAAACATCAGCCAAGTAGACTCAACCTAGCAGACAGAAGACAGCAGGCCACCTCTCACCCTGCCATGGGGACACATAGGCCACAATCTCAGTTCAGAGATTATTTAGTCATCCTTCTTGGATATAATTTTAAAAAGTCATCAATTTGGAGTTAATAAAAGAAACAAGTGGTTCTAAAACACTATTTCTCCTACGAGTCTTTTATTTTATTTATTTTTGAATATACACACTCAAAGCATTTTAATGACTAAACTGAAAGATCAATTTATGTTTATAACCAGTTAAAAATTGACCTATTAAATCAAAAGACCACAGGGTTTTGGTTTTTTTTTATGTATATGCAGACTACCAACCCTCCTATCACAATGCCACTATTTCATAATTACCATTCAAATGTTCTTGGCAGGGAAACAGATGTGAAAAAAATTTACTTCAGTAAAGAACTATACAAAATAAACAAACAAAAAAAGCATTACATTCAATTACTACATTGCTATTGTTTTAGCAGGTTTCTTTATATTCTCTCTTATCTCATACACTCAACCAGGAGTTGAAATAGGAACTCAAGTTGTTATGGCTAACATATATTGAGCACTTGATATTAAAAAGACACTGTATATTGTGCTTTCCATGCATTAAATATACTCCTGCAACATATTTTTTCAGTGTCAACTATGTGATAGTTACCAGGTAGACAGTAATTTTCTAGGCTAGATAGTATCTATTCTTGTCTTCACTTGGCTTAACTTCTCATGGGGAATACAAACAAAAGAGAAAACAAACTGATAAATAATAAGGTAATTTTAATAATAAGTATTATCCCAGAAATACACAAGAACTAAAGAGAACCACACACAAGAATCTCCTTTAGTTAGGGCAGTCAGGGAAGCTCTCCGAGGAAGACATCATTTAACTGAGGCTAAAGTGAGATAAAGAGTTGGGGTGAGGTGTAAGACAAGGGATGCTATAAAGCATGCCATGCAAAGGGTATACTTTGGAATGGCTGAAACTGGGAGGGGTTTTGAGTGGTCACAGAACTAAAGGGAAAACAGTTTGGCCTCTGTGTGGCAAGCTGGAAGACATGTAGCACAACATAAATTGGGCAAGAAATGCACAAATCCATCATGAAGAGCCTTGTGAGACACAGTAAGAAATGGGCATTTTATTTTAAATTTAGTGGGAAGCCCCTGTATTATGTAAAGAACAATGATGTGACCCAACTCAGGTGCTAAGGATATTACAGCTGCAACAATGTGGAGACTGGGTAAGAAGGGCATAAGAGGGAGCACCCGGGTGGCTCAGTCAGTTAAGCATCCAACTTCGGTTCAGGTTGTAATCTCATGGTTCCTGAGTTTCAGCCCCGCGTGTTGGGCTCTGTGCTGTCAGCTCAGAGCCTGGAGCCTGCTTTGGAATCTGTGTCTCCCTCTCTCCCTGCACCTCCCCGACTCATGCTTTGTCTCTCTCACTCTCCAAAATAAATAAACATATAAAATAAAATAAAATAAAATAATAATAAAATAAAATAAAATAAATAAAATGTAATGTAATTTAAAAAAGGACCACCATTGCCATTGCTTGTCTTTTACTGTAATTTGGCATATACAGAGTGACTATTTTGGAAAATTAAATAATCCATCATTAAAATTTCAAACCTAATGTGCTTAATACTTACTGTAAGGTATAATTGGTATAATCATCTAGGTATAATACAGGTATTATACAGGTATAATCTGTAGAATTGGATTTTTTTAATTCATGAAAGTTTATAAGGTTGAGAAAAGTTGTAAAAAGGTTAATAATGATTTTAATTTAAAGATTTCATCCCATTCCATTCCAAAATACAGTTTAGTATAAATGTAGTTTTATAAGCAAAACTTTGTAAATAAAAATTTGAAGTTCTGCATAAATACTCTTCACTTTTCTAAGGCAATGTGCCACAATCACATTCCTAACAATTCTCAACAATGTAAAAACAGGCCACCTCATGGTTAGAACATAAAGACATACTACCTTCTCAAGATTTTGAGGATTGGAATAGAATCAGTCACAGGACTTCTGGAATATACAATGCAGCCAAGAATAGCTTATAAAAATCTATTTCCCATATTATCAAAACTACAGATTTGAAATATTCACATTCAGCACTGTATTTATATTACAAAAGCTGTAGAAACTGAAAAGCTGGTGTTTGATTCAGTAACTTTCATATAGTTCAATGGATGGCAAGTACTACTGTAAAATATGAACACTTTGGTCCCCCAAAGAAAGATGAGAATACACTATTAACTAAGTCTGAATAGATCATATTGGTATACCAGTAACCTATTTTACAAAGTTGACGTATTTTCAAATGTAATCCGGTAGACTCAATCTGAACTCTGTAAAAATGCAAATGCACAGGAACAAATGTATCATACTTGGAGGACACTACATTATCCACAAACACACCCCAAACATTTCTTACAGATTTATGGAGTAATTTATATGAAAAAATATATACATCACAAAATTTCCATCCCAGTCCAGCTACCTTAAACTCATAGCACTCTAACTTGTATGCTCCAAGAAGTAAATCTAAAAATAAAATGAAATCTGTGTGGTTTATAGTTTTTAAAATGTTTTTTAAAAGATGAACTCAAACTTATTTAAGTAGACAAAGACTTTAATATGACACAGTGACCAAGAGCAATTTTTCTTATAAAATGATAATCATTTGCAAATATTGGGCTTAGTATTTATACTTTTCACTGCCTCCTAGACAAGAAAAATGATGTATAAGGAATTTTATTACTAAATTTAAGTAGACCAAAACAATAAGAGGATTAAGTTCCTCTGACTCAAGGTAATGCAACTAGGTTTAACATCTAGTAAATTGAGTTTAACTCTCTCTCTCTCTCTTTTTTTTTTCCCCAGGAGGAATGATGGCTTCTCAGGAAATTTTAACCTTTAACAAGAATAGTATATTCAACAAAGGAATATATTTATACTCCTCATATGAAATTTCTGTATATATTACTTGACTCCCTAATTAAAACAGATTATATTATATAATTTTATTTTTTTTTATTTTTTTTAACGTTTATTTATTTTTGAGACAGAGACAGAGCATGAGTGGGGGAGGGGCAGAGAGAGGGAGACACAGAATCAGAAATAGGCTCCAGGCTCTGAGCTGTCAGCACAGAGCCCGACGCGGGGCTCGAACTCACTGACCGCGAGATCATGACCTGAGCTGAAGTCGGCCGCTCAACCGACTGAGCCACCCAGGTGCCCCTATATTACATAATTTTAAAATCACTGTACATAGGAGCTAGATCTTATCACTTTTCATGGCTTTTTTTTTTTTTTGTCTTTAGAGAAAATATCAAGAAAAGAGATAAAGATAAGAAGAAAAAGGATAAAATGAGTTAAAGGTGTATCAAGAATGCCTATCACTCCAAGAGTGATATTATATTGGTGTCTCTTATAATTCAGATTAAATGTAAAGAAATATTTTCTGATACTGATTTCTTTAATATAAAAAGTATTTATAAAAGGAAGTAGTAGATTTCTTACTCTGAAGCCTTCTAAATACACTATTTTTCTTTGTTTGTGACTGTGTACAAATGGTTTTGTCAATAGACAAGAAAATTACTGGATCTGGCTCTAAAATAATGAGAAAATTCCATAGACCAATTGTCACAAACGATGTTATTATTTTATAGTCACAAGTGATTTTAGATGATCATTCATGGTTCTGTTAGAGCCACTATCCCATTGTAAAACAGAAAATGATAATTCAATTATTATTGATGTTTCCGTTTTAAAAGCTATCTACTAATAGATGCTGAAACCAACCAAGGAGCCATTGTTTGGTTCAGGTTTTCTTTGTTTTCTTCTCACAATTTTATACATGGCATGAGATGGAACCTAAATATTGTTATCACCTCCCCCCTCAAAAAAAATACACACATAATAGACCTGATAAGGAGTGTACCCACTTGCTTGGAGGGAGGATAACCAGCATAAAAATTAAGTGAGTGGAAAGGCCAGAATTGCTCTGGTTTTAAAACCTAAGTGCCCCAAACTAAATGTCATGCATATAATCTCCATACCAAGTTTTATTATCTCATTTGTTCAGAACCCATTGTTTTGTGGAAGGAAAGAATGTAGTGATGAGATTTGTATATTTACAGCAACTTTTTGGTCCACAAGACTTAAATAAATAAGGGATTTGGGTCAAATCTATATCATACAGGGAAACAGACAAGTCTCTTATCATCTTAAGAATAAGGAGGTAGTAAATCCATGGATAGAAAATGGTTAACCCTACTACAGAGCTATGGGACATAGGGCTGAGAGGATGTTTAGTCAACCTCTATTTATTAGTCAGTGCCAATAATGCCTCATGTACCCTAAAAAAAGAAAGATGTTTCAAAAGCAGGACATTTTATTTTATGAGAAGTATAGAGTTTTCTAATTGAATAAAAGTTGATTCCACTGCATCAAATCAAGGATGAATAGAAAGAAATGGGAACCTTACTGCCAAACCATTCAGAAAAGAGATGTTCAGAGAGTTTGAATGGAAACTCACATTTCAGGAGTACCCTTAGTGTTTAGGCTGCAGCCATAACCAAATCAAGAATTAAACCTGCACACTGAAGTGGCAATGGAAAGGTTCTCACCCAAATTATCTACCAGAAACTTGATTCTACTATTTGAAGTTCCAGCAATATACATCCATTCTCTGCTACTTACTTGTGTGACCTTGGAGAAGTGACCAAACTTCTTTAACTCAAGTGAAGTTCAGATGTAATAAAATACTGCATTTGAAGCACTCAAGAGTTCCTGGCACATATTAAGTATTTTAATAAGTATATTAATAATGAGAGATGTAATTTAAGAGCTACTCTCTGCAGAATGATTCTCAAGCAATCAATTTTGATAGAGACAAGAGGAGAGTGAGAGAATTCACAGACCAAGGCAAGAAGGCCAACCCTGAGAGACAAGCTAAGGGGAATGATTGGAATGGAGAAAGCTAGAACAGACAGAGATGTAAGAGGAAATTAAAAAACTAAGGGAAGGATGAAAATATATATATATGTGTATATATAAAACATGCCAGAAAAGCTGGACACAAAAAAGGAGATAAAAGATAGAAAACTTAAAGAAAAAAAAAAACTTTAGATTTGATCACATAAAAATAAATTTCTATGAAAAATATTTTATAAGGTTAAAGAACAAATCCAAAGTGGAAAAAAAAACCTCAACACCAAAAAGTGCTTATTGCTAACTTTGTTAAAGAGTTTTTAAAATTAAGGCACCTGAGAGACTCAGTCGGGTAAGCATCCAGCATCCCACTCTTGAATTCAACTCAAGTCATGATCCCAGGGTAGTTGGGTTGAGCCTCATGTCAGGCTCCACATCAAGCATGGGGCATGCTTAAGATTCTCCTTCTCTCTCTCTCTCTCTCTCTCTCTCTCTCTCTCTCTCTCCCTACCTCTGCCCTCCTCTCCCACTTGTGCTCTCTCTGTCTTTCAATCAATCAATCAATAGAGTTTTTAAAATGATGAAGAAAAATATGGGCAACTGAGTAGAAAAAATGGTTAAATTCATAAACACAGAATTCAGGAAGAAAGAAAAATGGTCCATACCCATATTGAAAATGTTCAATTTCACTAGTAGTCAAAGAATTACTACTTAAAGCTACAATGAGAAGTGTTTCATATTTTACTTTGAGCTCAGAAAACTATTTTAAAATAAGCCTGTTAATATTGAGGTAAAACATTTCTAACTGTTGGCTTGGGTGTAAATAGGTAAAACATTTCTTGGAACAATTGGCAAGATATTCAAATATGGTTAGAACTGTAATCTTGAGATGAAGACAAGGTAGCTTAGTGCACAGCTAAACTTCCTCTCCCAGCGTCCCCGAGTAATTTGATGTGATCCAACCATGACCAGGTTCTACCAATGGACAATGAGTACAATTGAGTTGGTTGGACATCCTCTCCCAGGGTGACTATGTGTAAACAAGGGCAGAGCCTGCCGCCATTATCCTGGGACTCTGAATAATGGTGGTACTTCTGCACCACCACCTGAAAAACCACACCTCACTCTCATTGACCATTATGTGAGCAAAAAGCGTATCTGGCCAAACACAATTTCTAGGAGTTTAATATGCCATGTTTTAGTAGCTAATACAACTAAAATAGACCTCTTAATTCTACTCTTAAATATTTATCCTACTTATGTTTAAGGATAGATATCAACATATTAACTATAACACCAGGAAAAATGAGAATTACCTAACAAACAAATTAATTCTAAAATTAACTATATAACATTCCTTTAATGCAATATCTTTCAACAATTAAAAATCATGTTTAATTACATAGGGAAATGTATCCAGAACAGCAAGCTTAAGAAAAAAGCAGCATACATACTGTGTATGACATATGATGACAATTTACACAACCATAGTGTAACCACAGTTATTTGGGGTGTTGGAATTATCAATAACTTCATGTTATTTTTATTTTTTATTATCCAAACATTTTAGAATAACTGCTTATTAGTTATATTCACAAAAACATTTTCATGAATTTTCTATTAAAAGATGACGGGGTAGGGGGCACCCAGGTGGCTCAGTTTGTTGAGCCTCCTACTTTGGATCAGGCTGTAATCTCATGATTCTTAAGTTCGAGCCCCCACATCGAGCTCATTGCTGTCAGTGCAGAGCCCTCTTTGGATCCTCTATCCCCCTCTCTCTCCACACCTCCCCCACTTGCACTCGCTCTCTCTCAAAAATAAATAAACACTAAAAAAAAAAGTGGGGAGGGAGAGAAGAAAATAAAAGAAGAAAGGAAAAGACAGAAGAGAACAGAGCTCAAGTTTGTATTAATGGTAATCTATTACACAGCTTTGCCAAGGCTCCCCTTTGCACATGAGTATAGAGCTTCTCAAGCAGTGTGTTGTGACTGGTGCAGAGATGTGGTGAGATATTCATCCTCTCAGGCCTGGACATCTAAGCAAGGCCCAGGGCCAACCAAATACCCAGGTGGTCACTGAAAGGTTATCAGCAGCCTTGTTATTGACCCTAATGTTCTATATAAATACCACCATTTTCTACATGTAACATGACACAAATAATGATAGGAATCATTAGTATAACACCCTGTGAACAAAAAGGAATAGATTTCACACATGCCTATTTCCTTTTATCCAGAGGATTGGAGTTCAAGAACAAGGTTTACATTAAAAAAAAAAAAAAAAAAAAAGATTGAAAAATGTATAGCATCCATGAAATTACATAATCTAGATTAAGTTATTATTAATAAAAAACTTTATTAATAATACAAATAGTGAATCTAATATTACTATTTTAATAATAGTTAAAATAGTGATTCCATTTTTCTCTGAACACTTATTACCAAAACCTGGGGGAATTTTATTTAATATTTATATGCTATACTTTTCCCTTCATTGAAGTAAAATATACTGATGTGTTTTGTATACTCAGAGAATTGATAAAACATTTTTAAATAACTATGGTATACTAATTAAAACTATAAATTAATACTAATTAAAACTATACAATCAAAGAGAATTAATCAAATATTTTTAAATAACTATACAATATGTTATCAGTTAAAAATGACTACAAAGTGAGCCAGATTTTTCTTATTTGACTGTGTTTTGATAAGCATGAATGAAATATCTAAAGACAAAATACTTTCTAAAGCTCTAGGATACATGCTGAAACTTGACAGAATATTAGCATATGAATGATACAGAATAGGAAACAACAACAAAAAAAGTTCATTTAAAAGAGTTTCTTATCCTGGCCTACCACTATGTGATACTAAATGAGTTCCAAAGAGTGCACTGGTCTCATTGAAATTTACTTCATACAAATAAAACTGTATACTAGTGATTTGCCAGAAATAAAAGAAACCTCACAAACATCATCATGCACACCTGCCAGTGATGATTAAAGCAAAAAGAAAGAAAGAAAGAATTGAAATGTATGCTTTAAAAAGAACTGCGAGGTACGCTTTCTCCTTGCATGGTCCACCAAAAAAAAAAAAAGTGTATTAGTCTTAGGTTTTCATCATATTTTTTAGACATTATGCTTAGTATGTTATATTTTTAAAGAAAAAAAGATAAATTTAGATTCCAGTCTGAAATTTTCTTGTAGTAAATCAGAAATTGAAATGCATTAAAGAACGAATCTTCTGCTTTAAAAATATGCATGTTTGTTTTTTTTTAATAGTCCTCAAACCCAGAAATGATATAGGATTTGTGGAGATGATTAGTCTCTTTTAAAAACAGAACTGTGCTAGCAAGATGCATTTCCAAGCCCAGAGAAGTAAAGAATTTCCCTGCCTTTCTCCAACAAAACATATCTAGCCAGAACCACCAGCCATCAATAGGCCAATGGAGACAAAGTGGACCCTAAACGGAGTAGCTGGGTGCCCCTCCTTGGCTTCTCCAGAACCCTGCACTCCCCTCCCATGGCACTTGGCATCCCATCCTGCATTACAATTGCCTGTTCACTCATCAGTATATCTCCCAGTGAACTGTAACTGCCCTCTGTGTGGGAAGGACCAGTGTCTCTCACATCCATCATTGTACTCAGTTACTAGAACTGTGTTAGTACATATTACACACTCAATAACAACGTGTGAATAAATGAGTTCACTCATGCTAGATACTATCCCAAGTGCTGGGATAAAATGATGAATAAGATGTAGCCTTAGCAAAATACATCCCCATAAGTAAAGAAATGAGCAGAGAGAAGCCCTGTTTTCAAGGAGGGCAGTGGCAGATATAGCCAGCTACATCCTTCGGTGGCTCACTATGGCCTAAGATGAAAACTTAAGAATACACATGAGAGGTCCCAGGAACTCATGGTGCAGGACTCCAAGATTTTCATGAGAAGATGTTAAAAAAGATAAATAAATAAAGCAAGAAAAGAAAACTAAGATGTATAGTTGTTTGGTGAGGTCTACAAGAAAGCAGAATGTGGGTATAAATGGTAATGTGAAATATTACCCACAGAATGGTGAGGCCTGAGGAGGTTAATGCTGTATAAGACATCGATCATAAATTGAAGTTGTGTAGGCTTTAAAAAGCCTTAATCATGGAATCATTGAAGAGAAATATCTCCCATATGAGATACATCCATTTTTGTCGTTCATGTACACAACATAGTTGAAGTGGAATCAGGAGCATTTTTTTCCAGTTAATATTTTAATGATTTGCATGCTTTGGAAATCTACATTTAAGACTTGCATTAAAAATTTACATAAAAATTCAAGTTTAAGTAATTTTATATGTTTATTTATTGGGGGGAGGAGGGGCAGAAAGAGAGGGAGACAAGGATCTGAATCAGGCTCTGCGCTGACCAGAGAGCCTGATGCGGGGCTTGAACACATGAACCATGAAATCACGACCTAAGCCTAAGTCTGACGCTTAACCAACTGAACCACCCAGATGCCCCCAAGTTTACGTAATTTAAGAATATCGGTTTCAAAAGGAAAGTGAATCTAGCACAGAGGAAATGCCACTTCATCCACATAATGTCTGTCAGCAATGTGTCCTGCAGTTTGTGATTTTTTTACTAACAAAATAAAACATTAGATAGATAAATGATAGATAGATGACAGATGATAGATACATAGATACATAGATGAAGCAAAAGAGAAAACTAAACAACAGTGTGTTTATATGATTTGCTCAAAAAATGAGCATCAGATACAAATTGCTCAATTAGAGGGGTGCCTGGGTCGCTCACTTAGTTAAGCGTCCGACTTGGCTCAGGTCATGATCTTACGGTTCATGGGTTTGAGCCTTGTGTCAGGCTCTGTGCTGACAGCTCAGAGCCTGGAGTCTGCTTCAGATTGTGTCACCCTCTCTCTGACCCTCCCCTGCTCATGCGCACACGTTCTCTCTCTCTCTGTCTCTCAAAAATAAATAAACATTAAACATTTTTTTTAATTGCTCAGTTAGAAAGGTGAATAATGCCAAGTTTTGAAGCACAAACGGGGGGATGGGAAGTTTTCCCATCCCTGCCAGAATACTTATATTCTATATAGATACGCCATACCTTTATCTGTATAGATATCTATATCTGTATATATATACAGATATGCACGTATTTGGAAACAGAAATGTCAGATAGATATCTGTATGTATGTACAGATATAGATATCTAAATACATACATACATAGTGATTCAGGATGTGGAGACGTATAGATTCATTTACAGTGATAGACACAGAGATAGACTAGACATAGTCTGACCCATTGAAATTTTGTATATTGATTACATGGACTAAGGTGTTCCTAGGATTCAAGTCTTTCAATACTAAAACAAGCAAAGTCCCAGGCAAAGCAGGATGGGCTGGTCATGATACATGTTCACCCTGAAGAACAAGTTAGATAGCATAGCAGCCTGTTCACAGGTCTCTATTATTGGCTCTCACCCTGGTCCTCACAGCAAACCACTTTATCAAATTGCTTTAGGAGCTTTGGAAGTTCAATCTTTGAGCATCTCATGCTCCAAAAAGAAAATAAGGTCAAATGTATCTGATATAAAATTAATTATATGCATACAAAACTTTATACAACTAATCACAAGGCTGAAGAAAAAATTATTCATTATTTAAATTATGAGGGCACTAAATTATATGGCACTATGATAAAAGCACAAAATATAAGATGCAGTCCCTTGTCCAGGTCTTTTCACAGCGAGGGAACAAACAAATGTAAAAGTAGAAAAGACCAATGCCAGAAAGCAGATAATAATAATATCCTCATTATAGTTAAAATCATGCACACTTTCCAATGAAGAGAATATACAAACTTGCTTTGTTTGCTTCTTCATATAAAGACAGCATTGATATTATGTAAAGTAACTTTGTTTTTAGTGCCCAAAATCTTATCTGAAAGACATGGAATCCTTTTTCATTCAATTATTGTTTTTGTTTTCCTTCTCAAAAGTCTCCACTGGCCTCTTGGAGGCCATTACTCTTTTATAACTTATAAAATGTTATGGCTTATTTCTAAGACCACAGCAAATCTTGCTTACCAATAAATAAACATTATTTGATTTCCTTCAAAACAGAGCATTAATGTCTACATGAATGAATGTGGCTTCTTGCTCCTTTGATAAAATTTGAATCTGTAGCAAACATAATTTGCTTTCATTTTTATTTTTATAAATATCCACAGAGGTGAGAGGCCACTCTAAAAATCACCTGATTCATCATAAACTTTATACATGAAATGCAAGAATAGTTTTTGCTTTTGAAAACTATTCAAGGAGGAGCAATAAAAATTAAGAAGAGTTTAAAAACAAAGATTAGGTGCCATTTGCAATGATGTGGGTGGGTCTAGAATGTATTATGCTAAATGGAGTAAGTCAGTCAGAGAAAAACAAATACCATATGATTTCACTCATATGTGGATTTTAAGAAACAAAACAGATGAACATAGAGAAAAGGAAAAAAGAGAAGGGTTGGGGGAAGCAAACCATACGAGACTCTTAACTATAGAGAACAAACTAAGGGTTGATGGAGGGGTGTTGGGTAGGGGGATGGACTAAATCGGTGATGGGCATTAAGGAGGGCACATGTTGTGATGAGCATTAGGTGTTATATGTAAGTGATGAATCACTAAGTTCTATTCTTAAAACCAATATTGCACTATATATTAACCAATGAGAATTTAAATTAAATTTTTTTAAAAAAAGATTAGGGACATTGCTGTGTATTTCATCTGAATCCTGACTTTGGTCCAATATTGTTCTTTCCAGATTTTGTTTCTTGGTAGCAGTATTCAACAGTGAGTTTTGAGTTTAATTTGAGTTTAATCTTCCTCAAAGCAAAAAAAAAAAAAAAAAAAAAAAAAAAGGAGAAAAAAGAAAACCAATATCTTACTTAATTCTCTTAACGGTAGGAAGCAAGTGTAGCATCTCATTATATTTATAAGCAGACCTAAGGGCATCTGGGTGGCTCAGTCGGTTAAGCATCAGACTTCGACTCAGGTCATGATCTCACAGTTCCTGGGTTCCAGCCCCACATCGAGCCCTCTGCTATCAGTGCAGGGCCCACTTTGCATGCTGTCCCTCTCTCTCCCTGCCCCACTCACATTCTCCTTCTCCCTCTTTCTCTCTTTCAACAATAAATAAACATATTTTTTAAGTGTACTTAAGCAGACTTAAAGACTCCGTTGCCAGAGGTTGCGTCATGGCTCAATGTAGCCAAACTCAATAACCAACAACATCTACCAGGTAAATTCTATCAGAAGGATGTAACAACAGCAGCAGCCAAATCAAATTGCTCCAGAAAATAACCAAAGAAGAACAAATGAAGGAGAGTAATTATCTTGAAAACCTGAAAAGACAACTAGCTGCTTTTGTATCATTTTCGTGTCATTTTAGGTCAGCCATAGTAACCTGTGTCCAGACAGAAGCCAGATGCACATCTTAACATGAATCTAATATAACCATGACTCCACAAGAGTCTTCAGCAAGCAGAGCAAAGCATGTGGTGACTTGGGCTTGCTGCAGAGAGGAGAGAAAAAGGTTTATTTTGGTATAGAATGGTAATGTTTGCTCTTCTAAGTCATGAGATTTCATAAGAGAGTCAGGCATTCAAATTCTTTTTTTTTAGTTTATTTTTATTTTTCTAACATTTATTTATTTTTGAGAGGCAAAGAGAGGCAGAGCTCGAGCAGGGGAGGGACAGAAAGAGAGGGAGACACAGAATCTGTAGCAGGCTCCAGGCTCTGAGCTGTCAGCACAGAGCCCGTTGCAGGGCTCAGACCCTTGAACTGAGCTGAAGTGGACAGTTAACTGACTGAGCCACCCAAGCACCCCAAGTTTTCAAATTCTTACAAAAAACAAAAACAAAAACAAAAAAAAACACTTTCTCCTTCATTCAATCTTTCCTCCAAGAAAGGCTTCATAGGAAAAGGGATTTAAACCTGAAAACTTTCTTTATGTACTCTCCATTATTTATCCAGAGCTTTTCTTGTCCATAAATTTCTCTATGTGCTGGGGCGCCTGACTCATATGGTTAAGCATCTGAAATCAGCTCAGGTCATGATCTCAGGGTTTGTGGGTTCGAGCCCCACATCGGGCTCTGTGCTGACAGCTCAGTCTGGATCCTGATTCAGATTATGTGTCTCCCTCTCTGTCTGCCCTGACCCCACTCATGCTCTCTCTCCCTCTCTCTCTCTCTCTCTCTCTCTCTGTCAAAAAATGAGTAAACAATTAATTTTTTTTTTAATTTCTCTATGTGCCTGATTGAGAGAAAAAAGTTTAAATAATTTTGGCCTACATTTCATCCTGGTAATTTTTGTTGTTTTTAGCTTTCCTGAAGAACTGTACTATATATTTTGACATCTTTTCTGATAAGCATATATAATTCAATTATTTATTTTTCCTTTTATATATTATATGCTTTTATGTTCTAATAGGTTTCTATGTGGTTTAAACCAATACAAGTATTTTTTTTTCCATTGGATCAGTTTGATTTTTAAATGAGTGAATGTTGTGTTTTCCTTTTAAGTTAGAGATACCTTTCAACTTGTGTGTACCTATACAATTAAACCATTTGATAAAGGTTTTTATTTACATAGAAAATTTGAAAAATCTAGATGATCATTAAAATCTTTCAACAACATGAGTAATAATGTTAGTTAATAATATATAGTGCTCACTCATGTAGCAAAAAATTATTAAGCACCTAGAATGTGCCAGGTCTAGAGTTACATCAATAAGCAAAAAAGTTAGGGGTGCCTGGGTGGCTCAGTCAGTTAAGTACTGGCTCTTGGTTTCGGCTCAGGACATCATCTCCCAGTTTTGTGGCATCGGGTTCTGCACTGACAGTGCAGGGCCTACTTTGGATTTTCTGTTTCCTTCTCTCTCTGTCCCTCCCCTGCACCTGCTGTCTCTCTCAAAATAAATAAATAAACTTTAAAAAAATAAGCAAAAAAGATTATTTCTGTCCTCATAGAGCTAATAGTCTGGCAGTTTGAGAGAAAAAAAAAATTTAATGTTTATTTATTTATTCTGAGAGATAGAAAGAGGCAGATAGAGAGACTCCCAAGCAGTCTCCACACTCAGCATAGAGCCCGATGCAGTGCTTGATCTCATGAACTGTGAGATCATGACCTGAGCCAAAATGAAAAGTCAGATGCTTAAGAGACTGAACCACCCAGGTCTCCCTGAAAGAAAAAGTTGTTAAAAAGCAAGATTATAAAAATAAATTTCTAATATTTTTAATCTCTGAAAACATTAATGAAAATATTTTTAGCAAACTAAGATTTATTGTAGCCAGAAAATTATCAGAGGATACATACAATATTTCATTTTATTGAAAGTAAAGCTGAAAAAAAAAGGAAGTAAAGCTGAACTACACCATTCTGTGATTATCTTCTCAGGAAATTAGCTTTGCCTCATTTTTTTTAAGACCTTAAAATGAAAGCTTCTATTTTACTTTCTAGACATGAACACTTAGAAACTATATAATACATTGAACCATCACGTTTCTTGTGCAGAAAATTGTACATAACATACATAGAACAATGCTTTAATGATTTAGAGTCAAAATATTTTATATTAGAACATTTCAAAAGATACTTATTATTATCATTGTATTCACTCTCTTCCAATAGGCTTTTAGAGAAATACTGTTCTAAGGCACTTTATTTTCTCTTTTGGCACCCTGCAAGTGTGGGAAGGAGTAGAGGTGCCAACTATTTATTCCCTGTAGCCTTTGCTCTACCAAGTTGTTCATGCCCACCCAAGGTCAAGTATCACTCCATCCCTGCTAGCCAACTATGTAATAGGGTACTTCCAACTGACTCCTCTATTCTTTTTTTTTTAATTTTTTTTAACGTTTATTTATTTTTGAGACAGAGAGAGACAGAGCATGAATGGGGGAGGGTCAGAGAGAGAGGGAGACACAGAATCTGAAACAGGCTCCAGGCTCTGAGCAATCAGCACAGAGCCTGACGCGGGGCTCGAACTCACAGACTGCGAGATCATGACCTGAGCCAAAGTCGGACGCTTAACCCACTGAGCCACCCAGGCGCCCCATGACTCCTCTATTCTTAAAGCCAAGAAAAAATACTAATGACCACTGTGTTTAAAGAATTTTGAGATGCTGCTCTAAACTTCAGAAAGAAGACAAAAACTGGGGGGAAAGATATGAAATAGATTAAGCTCATGACAGGAAAAAGGGAAAGTCTGAGGAGCATGTTTTTCTAACTAGTGCCTAAAAGAGCACCTACTATAGACTAGGTTTTCAATGTGTATTGTTAAATTAATAAACAAACAAATATCTTAGGAATTAACTCAGAGAAGCAAGAAAGAGTTGAAAATAATAGGACCCTGTGAAATACCCCAAGTGAAATAGCAAGAGAAACCAAAGTTACATAAGCTCTTAAGGTTGGTAAAATAAATCAGAAAGTACACTCCACAGAGACTAAGAATAGTATGTGTAAACTCATTCATTTGGTAAACACTTAATTGACCACTTACTATGTACATGCAATATTCCAGGCATTAGGGACTAAGCAATGAACACAGTGGGCAAATCCGAAGTACACAAAGCAGTCCTGATATATTCATTCCACAGATTGACAGATCACAAAATAAAGCATGCCTGAAGTATTAACTGCTCTGAAAACTGCCCTCCTGCCTAAAACAAACAAACAAAACAGAAACAAAATATGTGAAATAATTATGTTCTGACATTGGACATTAGGCAGCACAGGACCGTGAGATCTCTGAGAAGGGAAACAAACAAGGAGAGTCTGAGACCTGCCCAGCTTTTTGCCTGGAGACAGTTTCCAGGATGCAGCAAACAGAGCTTGGCAGTTTGCTGAACTGAAAGACACATGAAAGAGCTCAAGAGACTCTAGAATTTGCAGGGCAGAGTACCCCGTAGGGAAGGATCTGTAGAAGGAAAGAGCTCATGATCTCAGAGGGGTCTTCTCACACCTTTGGCAGGGTATAATTCTGTGCCAGTGCCAACGTCAGATGAAACTCCATGAGACTGAAGAGATAACCAGGTCAAGTCAGGAAGCCACACAATTCCTAAATTTCCACAGGTCTGGTAACAGTTTGTATTCCCCTTGGGAAGAGTGAAGAGACTTTCTAATACACAGTTTATTCAACAGAGTCCTCAGGAGGTTCATATCTTGAGAAAGGATAAATTATACCTAAAGTAAAGGCTGTCTGGATTCATTACAAAAAAAAAAAAATTAAAAGTAAGACAGGATCACCGTGTTCTAGTGATTAGAAGCCCTCAGGGAATTATATAAGGGCATGGACGCAAGGAGTCAGAAGTTTGGGAGCCACCCTAAATAAAGTCTTTCACTTACTGTGCGCTATTTCGCAGTTCAAACTTTTTTTTTAAATACTTTTTTTTTAGGTTTATTTATTTTGAAAGAGACAGAGAGAATGTGAGCAAGAGAGGGGCAGAGAGAGAGGGAGAGAGAGAGAGAATCCCAAACAGGCTCTGCACTGACAAGTGAGCCCCACCTTAGACTCACAACACTGTGAGATCATGACCTGAGCCAAAATCCAGAGTTGGATGCTTAATCTACTGAGCCACCTAGGCACCTCAACACAGTCCAAACTTTTTGAATGAATACAAGAAAATCCAGTATTCAATAATGTAAATTTTACAAGATTGATCAACCACTCAAAATTACCTCAAAAAAAATTTTTTAAGAAGGAAACATGAAAAATAAAATAAAATAAAAAAATTTAAAAATCTAAAAAAAAAAAAGAAGGAAACATGCCCCATAACATGAAGTAGAAATAGATCCAGAAATGACAGAGATTATTGATTTAAAACAGCTATTATAAATCTTACAAATATTCTAAAAAATGAAGAGAGATGAGCACAAGAAGAAAACACATGGAAGATTTAAAAGATCCTGGGGTGGCCGGGTGGCTCAGTCGGTTAAGCATCTGACTTTGGCTCAGGTCATGGTCTCACAATTGGTGAGCTTGAGCCCCACATCAGGCTCTATGCTGACAGCCCAGAGCTTGGAGCCTGCTTCGGATTCTGTGTCTCCTTCAATCTTCCCCTCTCCCTTTTGTACTCTGTCTCTCTCTCAAAAATAAGTAAACATAAAAAAAATTTGTTTAAATAAAAATAAAAAAGTAAAAGATCCTAACTGAATTTATTGAAAATAAACCTGCAGGGGTGCCTGGGTGGCTCAGTCAGTTAAGTATCTGACTCTTGATTTCAGCTCAGGTCATGATCTCATGGTTTTATGGGTTCAAGCCTCACATCAGGCTCTGCACTGACAGTGTGGAGCCTGCTTAGGATTCTCTCTCTCCCTCTCTCTCTCTGCCCTTCCACTGCTCATGCTGTCTCTGTCTCTCTCAAAAGTAAATAAGTAAACTTTAAAAAAAAAATTTAAAAAAGAGAAAAGAAAATAAACCTGTAATACCTGAAATAAACTATATGTTGGACAAGACTCATAGCAGATTAAACATTGCAGAATATGTGGAAACTTAATAACATGATGAAAGTCATAGATACAAGATTAAGAAAATATGAAACAATATCTAGTAGCTTAATAGATGTGTAATTGGAGATTCAGGAGAAAAGAGATGGAAGTGATGAAAAAATATTTGAAGAAATAATCCCAAACATTTTACAGATTTGGTGAAAATTATGAACCCACAGATACTAGATACTCAGCAAACAACAGGAAAAAAAATATAAAAGATTCCAGTGGGGCACCTGGGTGACTCAATCAGTTAATCATTTAACTTCAGCTCAGGTCATGATCTCACGGTCCGGTCTGTGAGTTCGAGCCCTGAATCTGGTTCTCTGCTATCATGGTGAAGCTCCCTTCAGATCCTTTGTCTCCCTCTCTCTCTGCCCCTCCCTCGCTCATGCTTGCTCTTGCTCTCTCTCACTTTTTCTTAGGAAAAAAAAAAAAAACAGTCGTAACAAGGATCATGGTAATTTATTTCTAAAAAGACAAGTCACATACTAGAAGAAAATATTTGCAAGCAACTTATTGATAAAGGACACATATCCAGAGTCAGAAAAGAATTTTCAAAATACAATAATAAGAAAAGGAAACTAATAAAAGAATAATGGGCAAAAGGTTTAAAATACACTTCAACAAAGAACATAAACAGATGGCAAATAAGCACATAAAAAGATGCTTAATTTCATTAGTCATTTGGAAAATGCAAATGAAAACCACAGTGAGATATCATTACCCATCCTCTAAAATGACTGAAATTAAAAGACTGATGATACTAATGTTAGCAAGAATGTGGAACAACTGGAAGACAAACTAAATGATATATTCATTATAGAGAGCATTTTTGGTAGTTTCTTGTAAAGTTAGTATATCACATACCATAGCACTCAGCAATCCCATGCCTAGGTAAATAAAATACCCATAGGATTTATACATAAATTTTCAAGTATCTTTACTCACTATGACCCATACTGGAAACAACCCAAATGTTCATCAACAAGTGAATAAACAACAAATTGTAGATTAACCACAGAATGAAAAATATACATGCAAAAACACGTACAAATCTAAACATCATTATGCTGAGTGAAAGGAGCCAAACACAAAAGAAAACAAAATGTTTGATTCCATTTATGTTCTAGAAAATTCTAGAGAAGGTAAAACCATAATGACAAGTGATCAGTGGTTGCCAAGCACTAGAAGTGGGGGAGCAGACCCAATGCAGATGGCACATTTTTGGGTAATGAAAATGTGTTTTATCTTGATTGAGGTGATGGTTCCACAAATGTGGACATTTGTAAAAATTCATCAAACTGTGCGCTTAAAATAGGTGAACTTCACTGGATAATAAATTACACCTCAATTAAAATAAACAAATAAACGAATACAAAAAATTGCCTGAAAAAGTAATTTTTGTAAAAAGCAAATAATATAGAAATAATATAGAATAACCATAGAAATTATTTAAATAAATAAAATAAAATCCGGTGGTGGTAAGTGGCATGAGGAGAAATAAAGAAGCAAAAGAGATAGGTTGTGTCAGAGTGGGGGAAGTGTTGGCATACTAAAGAGGGTGGTCAAGAAAAGACTTACTGAGACAGTGACACTTGAGCAAAGATGTAAAAGAAGTGGGAAAAGCTGTGAGGCTCTCTAGGGGAAGAGCAGAAGTAAATACCCAGATGCTGGAGCTGGTTGATCAACTAAGAAATCAGTGTACCTGAAGCAGACTGATTGATGCAGGGGCCTAAGGGTCAGCTTGAGGAGTTAAGAGTGGGAGCTCCCTTAGAGGGGGAGATACTGTAAAGACTTAGGCTCATACTCTGAGTAAATTAGGAATCCAGTAAGAGATTTTGAGAGAGGAGTGACTTAATTTTTTTTTCCATTCCATATATATATATATATATATATATATATATATATATATATAAAACACTGTATTTGTTTAAGGGGTACAACATGATGATTTGATGGATGCATGCATCACAAAATGATCACCACAATAAGTTTAGTTGACATTGGTCATCTCCCATAGTTACAACTTTTTTTCACTTTTTATACGCTTTCCACTTTTTAAAGGGTTCATTCTGGCTTGTTAAAGATACATAGGTACAGAGGTGGCAAGAGTGAAAGCAGAGAGTACTACAATATTCTAGATGAGAGATGAGTGGAGCTTAGACCAGAATGTAATGGCGGAGATGTGCTAGGATTCTATAATTTTGAATTTAAAGCAGGTAAGTTTGCTAAAAGATTAGATATAGCGTATAGGAGAAAGAGGGGAGTTAAGGAAGAGTAAAAGCTAACTGGAAATATAGATTATCTTTTAATTAAATGGAAAAGAATGTGGGAAGAACAGGTTGTGTGTGTGTGTACATGTGTGTGCATGTGTTTGTACAGATGTGTGTCAGGGGTAAGATTAGGAGTTTGCATTTGGACATGTTACCATTTCAATTTTTTATTAACTATCCAAGAAGAAATGCCCAGTGGAATGTGTATGGAGTAGTCTGGGTTGTACATAGAAATTTGGAAGTCATCAACACATGGATGGCAGGCATTTACAGGCATTATAGGAAAAGAGATGGCCAAGAGAGAGAATATATCTATGGAAGAGGAGAGATGAGGACAGAGCTCTGGGGGCCTCCAATGATTAGAGGTCAGGGAGAATTCAGATGAACCAGAAAATAATTGGGCCCAAGAGGTGGGAGCAAAACAATGAGATTGTGGTGAACTGGAAACCAAGTAAAGAAAATGTTTAAGAAAACCAGTGAGGTTTGGAGCATGCCAAATGCTACTGAGAGGTCAAGTGAGGTGAAGACTGAAAATTGACCACAGGATTTAACAATTTAAAGGTTGACAGTTTAAAGATAGCCATGAGCAAAGGTGCAAAAAGTGAAAATATATTCACTTCACTAAAAAGTGAAGCTGTAGGTGAATTCCTCTCCTCCCAAAAACTCCTAAGACATATTATGTGACCAAATAAAACAGTTTTTAATTATAAACATTCTCAAAGTTTTTATTATGATATTAATAGATATTGTGGAGTTCCAGGAGATTAATAATAGAATGCAGTGTATAAGAAAGAATACTTATTTCTCTAGAAGTTTTTTTTGTTATTTTCCAGTTGTTTGTTTTGAAGCACAACTATTAATACCTCCTGCAACAGTGTTCTATAAAAATGAGTCTATGAAGCCATATTGTAAAGGAGTGGTCTACAAACCACTTGTATTATATATACACATCAACAAAAAATTTTAAACATGCTTTCTTTATGTATTTGCCTATTTATTATATATGAAGGATGTTAAAATGAGACCCTATCTCATTTTCATACTGAGGCCCCAGAGGCCAAATACAAAACAGTATACGTCAGCTACTATCGTATTTCAAGGTGAAGTCTAGACCATAAGCCAGAATGTTAAAGGAGGTGATCAAAACAAAAACCATTCTCCCAGCCCCAACTCTTACTCCAAGTTGAATAAAAGAGACTTCAAGACAACCAAAAGCAAGTTTGGCCTGTGTCCCCAGGAGTTAGTGGAGTATACATGCTAGGGCTAGACCTAGCCCCACATCTGGAAATTTAAAGGCAAGTGATCATGGCTGGCTATTTGGTCCCTGATTAACAGAGTAGTCAGGGCATCACAGGAAAGTAGCTGTATGTCCTCCGATGCTAAGCCAAGGGAGAATGTCTATCAAGGCCCACATTGTGGAATCCACAGAGGGAACCAGTCTGGGGCAATGGGACCTCATACAAGTGGTGACAGCCTGATGCCCAGGGCCTGAGGGGGGATGTGTAAGCAATCATGCCAGAAGACCCAATGTTCACATCACAGAGAGTACAGTAAAGAAGTCTCTGAGGCCACCCAGAAAAGCACCACAAGAGGGAAAGGAACAGCTGTGAACATCGACCAGTTAAAAGAGTGTTAATGCCAGAAAGTGACAGTAACAGTTAGATAAAATCATTCCAGTGTTTCACCTCTCTTTCTTCATCTAACCCCACACTCCCTTCTCCCACACAATCCTAAAAGGTCCAGAGGGAACTCACTGGGGCTGGGGGGAGAATTGGATGATGAAACAGGCAAGATGGGGCATAGCAAATGGGCCGTCACAGGACTGCCTCTCTCTGAGGCTTCCTGCTGAAGTAGTTCTGAAATGGGGATGGAAAGACCTTAAGTCCAAAAGAAGTTAAAAAGTGTTCGATACTGACAGTGGACTGCACATTTTAATTACTGAAAGTATTATCTGTTGAGATTCAAACTGATCAGAGGACTTTCTCTTATATAAAGAGCTACCCGAAAACTATAGAATCTGCTTGAAATTCCATCCAGAGTAGAAAAGAAGTGATCCGTAGAACAGATTTAAAGAGGAAGTAGGAAGGAGATAAAATTGCTCTATGAATTTAACTCATACAAACATAGGTACTAGTATTTTAGTATGTTCTATATATTGTGAAATCTACACACACAAAGTAAAAAGAAATACATAAAAAAACTATACTTTAAAAATAATTATCTTAGGGGTGCCTGGGTGGCTCAGTCGGTTAGGCATCTGACTTCGGTTCAGGTCATGATCTCAGAGTTTGTGAGTTCGAGCCCTGCATCGGGCACTGTGCTGACAGCTCAGAGCCTGGAGCCTGCTTCAGATTCTGTGTCTCCCCTTCTCTCTCTCCCCACCACCCCTCATGCTCATGCTCCATCTCTCTCTGTCTCTCAATAATAAATAAACATTTAAAAAATTTAAACAAATAAATTTTAAAAAATATCTTATTTAACAGTATAAATTGGCCATTCATAAGAGTTTTTAGTGACAGAAATATGGTTGAAAATGTTTTCTCCTTCTAGAAAATTTGGTTTACCACTTTATGATTTAGCAACTCTGGTGATAAGTTTAATTTTTTTTTATTCTAAATTCATTAGCAAGCATAACTGAAAAAGACAACTCAGAATCTACAAGTTGAAGAAATACATTATAATAGTAAATCATGATACTTTCCCATCCCACCTATCTTTCAAAAGTTTTTGCTGAAATTCAGCTAATACATTTCTATTTTCTCTGATGTCCTTCAGTGGTCTGACAAACTAATCATAAATTTCAGTATTTCATTAAATGGTCATTGAGCACGCACTGTATTCTAGGCATTTGCTCAGTGCAGGGCATCTAACTGTGATAAAAAAAAAAAAAAAAAAAAAAAAAAAAAAAAAAAAAAAAAAAAAAAAGACATGGTCCCTGCCATCCTGGAGTTCGGATATAGTAAAGGAAATGAATATAATGAAAATCATCTAAAAATTGTCAAATTACACCTATGCAGAAGTCATGCAGAGAAGATTTGCACTTCTGTGAGATTTGTCCTAATTGAGGAGGTCAGGAAAGGCTCCCCTGAGGATGCTTGAGCTTAGATCTGAAGGAAGATCCGAAAGAAAGAATTAACTAAGCAAATACTGTTTCAATAGAAGTTGAAGGATCACAATAGTCCTGTATCAAAAGGAATGTGTTGCATTTTTATACAGTTTTTTAAAATGTTTTAAAATACATTAAAACTCTTTTCCTGCAAGCTTTAAACAGTTACTATTTCAATTTTTTTTAAAGAATGAAGATATGAGAATTTTTTAGGCAATGCTACCGTTTTCAGGCAAATAAAAGTCATAATAGAAACATTTGGATAAGTGGATGAATGATAGTTAACAACAGACCCATTAACTGATATTCTCTTCTCCGTCTCTTCCTCTTTTCTTTTCTCTGTTGTTCTTCCTACATTTATTTGCTTCCCCTGCCCATCACTTCTCTCTCAATGCTAGAGTGCTAGAATGCTGAGTGGTTTCTACAGTGTTGGAACAGCTACTGCCGTCCAGGGCTGGAGAGGAGGACAAAGGATGCTCTTCTCCAGGATCTTGCCATTTGTCTGAGGACCGTAACAATAATCAAGGCATAAAAATAGCCTGAAAATAAGTGCAGATGTTTTTAAGTCTGGGAAGGACTGAGGCCAAGTAAAAGCCCCTCAAATAAGAAGCCAAACTCTCAGAATGAAATTTTGACCTTATACAGATTTTCACAATGTTGTTAAAATTTGCAGACACTAATCAGTCCTACACACAGCTGCCAAATTAATCTTCCTAAAGTACATCATAGATATTATCATTCCAGGCTCCCACCAAGAATGACGTGTTCTGTCCTGGCCATCACACATTAAGAAGAATCTGATAACTGGATTAAAAACAAATGGGAGAGAATTCTAGGAGGAGAACTCTGGAAGGAAGTAGAAAAGACTTGTCAGGCTAAGGACAGGGGACAAATCTGTAACCCAGGGGATGCACTGGAGATTCAGATAATTTAGGGAATTTTTTTTTTCATCAAAGTAAACAGAGTAGTGTGTTACTATTAAATCTGTATTTTATAGGGAAAATTGCCCAGTAAACAAAGCAAACTATTTGGGTCAAATTTTGATTTTAAGTTTATCATTTAACATATGGTTTCGATTTAAAATTGTTTAGAGAACCATAAGCATGACGTTTGTACATTTTCCCAAGTGGTATAAAATTTTAATGTGGCAATGCTATTCTGAGAAAGCTACTTATCTGTTCCTTAATAGAGTTTGTGCTCTAAAATTCCAAACAGATACAAGCAGTCTTTATTTAGCATTTTCCTTCCTAAAAGCCCTATTTGTTTCACAGTGCTTTAATTTGGCCTCCATCAAAATTTTCACCGCCTCTCTCTGTTCTACTGCTTATACTTTTCCTTCTATTATACATCTATTCACTGCTTCGGTTTTTTTTTTTTGGTTTTTTGGTTTTGTTTTGTTTTGTTGTTTTAGCTGTTGTGAGGTAAGTCACAGGTGAACCTGTTGTATGATAACAACTTCATAAAGAGAACAGGTTCTTGGTGGCTAAATCAGGAAAACCACATTTATAATAAATAGACGCAACACCTGCAAGCCTCATTAGATAAATGTATATCTATTGTCTACCCACCCATCATTCTTCCCTTTAGTTTGTTTTTTAATTTTTCTTTTTTTGTCTGTCAGGATACTTTTCTGCTTTCCTGACTTCCTTTGAGCATTTCATCTTCTCCTCTACAATGCTGTAATCTATTGTCCTCTTCTATGCAGGCATTCATTCCCATCTAGGCACTTTTGTCCTGCCTTCAAACGTGAATTCGCTAACATTTTCTCCCTAGGTTCCATCCATTTTTATAATTATCACTCAATCTTCTTTCTGCCTCAGTTTCAATGTCCTTAGAGTTCACTAGCCATTCATTTTCTCTCAACTTTTCCTTAGTCCTTGCTTTCGCAGGAAGAATAAGGGAAGGAGGGTTTTATTGTTGTTGTTTTTTAACAGAAAATCAGTTTTTATGGAGGATTCAGAGTTCCCCTTTGATGTATAGCAAGACAGAGTGCCCTATTGAAACTGAGTATTTTTCTATATAAAAGTGCACACAAAGAAAGCTACACTTTCTTATCAAGAGAATCAGAATCTACTAACCTGTAGAATTTTAAAAATGAGAAGAGACCTGGAAGACCATCTAGTCCACCTCTGTTATTTTATAGGTGAGGGCAAATGGAAGCCAATAATTATTGACCCCTTTCATGTGTCAAGCTTTGTATTTTGTGTTGCTGTTGTTACTGTTGTTAACATTTTACACTTGTTAACAAGTATATCCTCATAATCATCCCAAGAGTTAAATACTCAATACGAGAAATACTTCCTAAGCAGCTCGTCAGTGCCCAGTCCTAGGGGAAAAATAAGAAATAACCATGCAAGGAGCACCTTCTATTTTCCAAGTGCTTTATACCCCGTATCATTTAATCATCACACTTTAATACAAACATTATTGTCTCCATTTTGCAGAAAATGAAACAGAGCCTCCAAGATAAACAATTACTTGCCGAAGATCACAAAGTTCTGAAGAGTCAAAGCAAGAATCTAAAACTAGGTCTATATCCATCCAAAGTCCATTTTTGTTTATTTGCTTGTTTGCTTTTACCATTTGGGGCTGTCTATTCAGGAAAAACACAACCACGTCAGTTTCTCAACCCGATGATTGCTGGTTTCAGAGTTCCCAAACTCAATGATAATTTGCCATCTAAACCCTGACTTCCCAGCTTTGGCTTATGTTAACCCTAATATATTGGCCATTGTATCTGTGCCATGGCAGCCTGGGCAGCGTTTTTGTGTGGGTGTGGCATACATTTAATGCATTGGTGGTGTTAGCAAGGAGATAGAATGGAAGAAACAGGCAATAGGTTTGGGTAATTCATTTTAAGGACCCCTCTTTTAAAATTAGTAACCATTATTATTATTTTAAAATATATAACCTAGCATTTATCCCACTAAACGAAAGGCTCTTCCACTTTTGTGTAACTTTACTTTTAGTGATTTTAGTTACTTTTATCATTTTTTTCTCTATTCCCTCACTCAATAATGTGTGATTCATCTTTCAGATCCAAGGATGTCTGCTGCTCTTCCTAAATATACCAGCAATTCACACTAACATTAATGACATAAAGTCCAACTCCTTCACCAGATTTTTTTTTTGGAGATAAAGAGCAGCAAAACGTTACTTCAAATTTTAGAGACTCTTAAAATAGATAATGGTCTTTGCAAAATATGACCTTTCAAAAACAGAATTCCACACATTTACCTTAGGTCTTTAACTTCTTGGTAGTTAAGCATTATTAACTAAATTTTCTCATGTCTATTATGCTTTTGCCATTAGATCAAGACAGTTGGGGTAAAAGATTATCTCCTATTCATTCTCAATGTCAGCCTATTAAATTTGCACTGGTATTAGTGCTTAATCCTGCATTTACAGGAGAGAGTGTATATACACACTGATTAAAAAAAAAAACACACACACTTAAATAACTCACTTGCTGTACAAGGACACCACCTCTGATTTATCTCATGCTGGTCAAGTGGGAGTTATTTGAAAGAATTTTGTTTTGACCATCCATACCTGCTACTGCTGCTATGTATTATTTTTCACAACTTTCAAGAACTAAAGAGGCTGAGGAATGAACCAAAGCAGAAGGAAATCAATTTCATTCATTTAACAATTACTTTTTAGAATCTGCTAAGTCAGGAACTGTGCTAGGAACTTGACTTACGTTATATTATTTGTCCACACAACCGCTAAGTTAGGTTTTGTTATACCCATTTTTAGAATGGGAAATCAAGTCTTGGGATGGCTATACAACTATTTCCACACTGTCTGTTTAGAAAATGGTGGAATTAAAATTTGAACCCAAGTCTGTCCATCTCACAAGTCCATGCTTTTTGTACTTTACCAAACTCCTTCGTGCATACAAACAAAACCCATAAACGTAAATTACTTACTCTATATTGATAAACAGTATAGATCTTCATGCAAACCAATTACCTAAAAATGCATTACTGAATATTGTTATATAACTAGCAACTATGGTCTGAGGCACTCAATAAAATGATAAATTTATTAAAGGCTTCAGTCCCGCTGAGTCTGTCTCTGTCACCTTATATAAATAACACAGTCTGCAGTAAAATCTGTAACAGCTTGAAGGTAAAGAGTCTGCATTGACAGATGCCAGGGTTACCACAGGAGCTAAATCTAGGCACATATTTCCACAAGGTAGAGATATCTCTACCCTCTGTCCTTTAAGACAGAAACTAACTTGACTCTTCACCCACCCTTATGTTCTGGAAGAATATATGATAGCAGCTACCTTACTTAAATAACATAGTTTTCCCTCCAAGGTAACTTCCAACTGAAAAGAACCTGTGTTGGCATTTTATAGACTCAATTCTAGCTTAGTTGTTCTCCTCAGTACTGAATACAGACACATCAATTTTACTTGTTTGCTTTCATAAGCAAACTCTCCTATAAACACCATACTGGTGATAAGATAGTCCTGGAACTATTTTAGCCGTCCTCTGATGCAGGTAGCCAAAGACCCAGATGAGGCACAGGTTCTAGAGAAAGGCTCCTGCAGAAACATACAATGCTGGATTTGAAGGAGGCAGAGAATATTTTCTTCAATAATTTTATATTTCATATGAGAAAACCAAGGCTTAGAGAGGTTAATTGACTTGCCCAAGATTATTGACATTTATGTGGTATAGTTAGTCTGAGGATTCCTTCTACTACATCAAGTGGCCTGAGAGAACTCAGGAAAAGAGAGAGCCTAAATTGCAGAAACCGAAAAGGAAAAGTTGGCCAGAGCCAGCTGAGTGAATATAGCTAATCTGATTGACATCTGATTCCACAGGAAGCAAAAATGATTTCCGTTAATACTCCAAAGGAGTTTAATAGTTCACATGAGATTTTTACTTTTCAATTTACTTTAATCTATACACAGTCTGCTTTTCATTTTCACTCTCCTTTTGTTTATTTAATAAACTGGACAGTTTTTCTGATTCACAGTTTGCACCCACATTTCTCAAGGATGTGCATTGGTTTCCCTTCTCACACAGAAAATCAATCTCCTAAGGACTAAAACTGTATCTCTTCTCCCAATAAAAAATCCCAATTGATGCTCTTAAAAGTATGGCATATCAATCTAATGCGAAGAATACAATGTATGCTGAGTCTATTCAAAATTTTTAAAATAAGTAAAGGAAGAAAATTAAATCAATAGCACATATTTTACAAAAATGCTATGGTATTGAAATAGACTAAATCAAGAATTTGTCTATTATTTATTCTCCAGATCCATCTTCCATTTCTTTCCTAAATAAATATTCTGCATAATTGCAAATCATTTTCAATTTAAATGATTATATTCATCTTAACAATTTAAAGATTTCCACTTCAACATATATGTTGATCCTGCATGCTCCATTCCAGCTGTTCCACATTCTTCCAAAATCCATTCCATTTATCCCATTTCTACCTCAACATTTATGTTCATTCCCAAGCCTTATCTGAACCTGAAAGACCAATCTTTTCAATTAGCCACAACCGCTCCAAATGTTAGTGAGCATAAAAAAAAAGACTTCTTTTCTACAGCCTTTCTCAAAGTCTCAAACCTGTGAAACCTCTCAAACCTTTCCGTAGAAACCTGTGTCCTTCAACATCAGTAGCACTTATCTTTTCTATAATTTAACTGACACTTTAGTTAATTGTACCTGAATTCAATAGATGCAGGGAACATAGCCCATAGGTTACCTCAGCCTTTGACATCATTGACAGCATCTTGGAAAGCATCAATATGGTTATTGCCTTTGGGGTTAACAGTGATATGAGACATCAACAAAGTAAAGTGGAGTCAGAAAAGAAAAAGATAGTAAATATCTATTATATTTATATGTATTTGATAAATAAGGAAACTGTTTGTTAAGAGGGATAGAAGGTGTTCCTAGGCTAGAAATCTGATTATCATCCTAGACTCCTCCAACATTAATATCACTATCTGGTTAATCAATTTTGCTTAATATTTCTCAAATCTAAATCCAGAACTCTTGCCCCACTGGTAACTATGTTACTCACTTAATCGCTCAAAAAATATTTATCAAGCATCTACTGTGTGCCAGGCACCATTCTAGGTGCTAGAGATACGCAGTGAATAATTAAGAAGAATCACTGTCATATTGGAACTTATGTTCTAATAAAAGGACATAAATAAAAAGTAACAGGAAATTAGAAAATATATTAGAGCGTAATAATTTCTAAGGTGCAAAATAAATCAAATGAGGATAGAATAGTGCCCAAGGACTTCCATTTTAACTGGGATCATTGGTAAGACCTCACTGAGAAAGTACTATTTCAGCAAATCGATGAGGAGGGTGAGGAGCAAGTCAAGCAGATACCTGATAGAAAAGGATCTCACTCCAGGCAAAAGGAACAGGAAGTACAAATGGTCTTAACTGGGGACAAGTCTGTCATATTTGAGAAACAGCAAGGAAACCAGTGCAGCCAAAGAGAGGTGTTGTGTGTAAGGGATGAAGTCAGAGAGGAAACAGGTGAACAGGTGGATCCAACGAGACCTTGTCTTTCACTCTGAATAAAATAAAGATCCACTGGAAGATTTTGAGCTGAGGAATGATATGATGTGACTGGTATTATTCTCTAAGGAGAACAGACTGTAAAAAACGTTCTACATACCGTTGTGATAGATTCAATAATTCAGACAGTCCTCCTGCTGATGACTGGAAAAGCAGGATTTAAAAAAAAAAAAAAATCAGGAAGCACTCTTCCCTCAGGGGCTTACATCTACCTTGAAAGAGACTTCTGAGAGGCTGAGAAACTGAGCACCAGAGGACAAAATCTAGAATTTAGCTTCAGTGGAGGAATGAGAGCTGCTAAACACACAACCTGTAGGTTGGGAAGAGGAAAAAGTACGAATGTATATTAGACTTTCATATGTAAAATATCTATGCTGCAATCTATAGAAGAACCACAAAAGAATAGTAAAAAGATGTGAAACTACCAAGCTGATTGAAGGAGAAAAATGCAATAATAAAAACATAGTTTATTCAAAAAGCCAATAAAAGAGAGATAAAGAAACTAAACACGATGGATAAAAAGCAAATGGAAATATGATAAGTCTAAGCCCAAACGTGTTAGTAATTTATATGATGGTAATTATATGTAATGTGGATTAAATATAAATTAATTAAATTCTCCAATTTAAGAACAGAGACTGTCAGACAATTTTTTTAAATGCAACCTTATGTTGTTCAAGAGCAATACTTCTTAAACATAACAATATAGAGAGGTTGAAGTAAAAAGAGAAATATGTATATCATATTTGCTGGTTGTTTATCATCTCTTAATTATTAAAAAAAAAAAAAACAAAACCCTTTCTACATTTTGCTGTGTGATCCCAGGCCTGGAATCCTGCAAACCACATTTGTGACAGAAATGCCAGATGGGTTTCTGGTTGTTTTTCCAGGAAGTATCACTAGGGAGAATTTGGAAGACCAAAAGAAGGGAAAAGGGGCCTACTTCCCTTATTCCTATTTCTATTAACAGTGATCAATGTTAGATGGTTCCAGAAGCAACAGGCCAAAGCCATCTACTTCCACTGATTCTCCCAGAAACAGCCTCATCATGGTCTCTCAGTGGTACAAGTAGGATATGGGTAGAGCTAGCTCTAAGTAACAGTTCCATTGGACCACTCCTCCCTGCCTGGAGGGTCACTTGTTTTCCCAAGGTTTTTGTTTGTTTGTTTGTTTTTCCTCAAGACCTTAGTACTAACTCTACAGGGACTTTCTTTTCACTTCAACTTTAAAAAAAAAAAAATTTACTGTTTTTTTTTTAATTTATTTTTGAGGGAAAGAGAGACAGAGTGTGAACAGGAGAGGGGCAGAGAGAGAAGGTGACAGAATCTGAAGCAGGCTTCAGGCTCTGAGCTGTCAGCACAGAACGTGATGCAGGGCTTGAACCTGTGAACCACGAGATCATGACCTGAGCTGAAGTCAGATGCTTAACCCACCGAGTCACCCAGGAGCCCCTCACTTCACCTTTTTGTTTGTTTGTTTCCCCAGGATAGGAAAGTAGCTGCTCCCTATAGTTACTATCTCTGGGTGAACTCAATATTCCTGTTTTGCACTTTAACCCTTCAAATCTATATAACTAATTGCCTTAATAAATCTCTTGTTGAGTTTTTGAATTTTTTTCTTCCACTCTGAAAAACTGGTACACCATAAAAACCCTAATCAAAGCACAGTTGGTATGGTTGTATTAATTACAGATGAGGTATGCTGAAGTGAAAAAGCCATACTAGAAACAGGCCATTTATAATGGTAATGCACTGGTAAAACCTTATAATTCTAAGTCTATGTAGCTAATAACGTGTCTTCAAAATTTATAAAGTCAAACAGAACTAAGGAAGAACTAGATAAATTCATAATTACAGCAGTATTTGTAACAAACCTCTCTCAGAAACTGATAGCATAATCTGACGAAAAAAATTAAAGATTAAGATTAATTGAGCAACACAAAATCAGAGTGGTGGGGAGGAGGGAAGGACGGTGGAAGAAGGGAGTTAGAATCCTTTAAAATATTTAAGTAGGAGATGGTCAAGGAAAGGATTAGAGTTATAGCTAATGGAGATGCACAGAAGTGGCTGGAGTCTGGGTATATTTTGAAGGCTGAGCCAACAAGATTTCTTGGCATTGGCTGTAGGCTCTGAGAGGAAGAAAGGGTTAAAGATGAAAACAAAAACAAAAACAAAAGAAAGGGTCAGAGATGATACCCACACAAATGAAAGAAGGGAATTTCTAAGGAGAAGACTTCATGATAGTCAATTGGATAGGATGGGGAGTTCAGTTTGCTCATTTAAGTTTAAAATGCCTTTTATTTCTATATCTGTGACTTTTCCATTTCTAAATCATTTATTCACTTCACTGAAAAGCGGAGTCCCACTGCTTTCAGGAACTCCTTACAATAGCCTAGGGCTTTCCTGGGTCTGGCTCCTGCTTACCATTCTAGTCTCCTCTCTCACATCCCCTCCCTTTTTCTTTATGTTCCTGTTGAACTAATGCTGAACTAATTGCAGCTTCTTAGAGCCTTTCTTTCTTCTAGTCCTCTAGTAATTCTTTATACTCGAAATATCTTCCCTTTTCTTTTGTCTGAATATGTGGACTTATCTTGCAGCCAATAATCATACCCAAGGAATCCTTTACTGAAGACCAAATCTGGCTTGTATGCTGCCTTTTTTTAATGTTTATTATTTTTGAGAGAGAGAGAGAGAGAGAGAGAACACAACCAGAGGGGTAGAGAGAGAGAGGGAACAGAGAATCTGAAGCTGGCTCCATGCCGACAGCAGAGAGCCAAATGTGGGGCTCAACCTCACGACCTCCAAGATGATCACCTGAGGCAAAGTCGGACGCTAAACCAACTGGGCAACCCAGATGCCCTGCATGCTGCCTTTTATAAACTAATATCATCCCTGTGTTTGCCACTGTTGTTCCACTTATATTTTTTATTGCAATTATTTATTTTTTGCATTTCTCCCACTACCCCAAAAATGCCTCCAGGGAAAGTAGCAAAACCTGTATGTACACTTGATACAAAGGTGTGTCTGATATATTGCTTAGTGCTAATAAAATCCTATTAAATAAATTATGTTAATATTAAGGTATAAAAACAATAACTGTGAGGACACCTGGTTCCCCAAAGATTGAAAAGCATTGCTTTAAAAATCTCTTTGTGTATTTCCTGGAAACTTAGCTTTTAAGGTATAAAGCTATCACATAACAATTGGAGAAAAAATTAAGAGGAAAACAATCCTCAAGATTTTTCAGTATGATCACACTGAAAGGCTAGTATATGCACATTAGCTCTGGACTGAATGGATCGTATACTAACAGCACCACTCCATATGTGGATCCCTAGTCATTTCTACTAAAAACATGCAATAAAACATTCCTCACTTCCTTTGGTTGTAGCAATGTACAATTTTTTTTATTCGCAAGGATATGAAAATAAAGAAGCTAATGATGAGTAACGTTGTCAGGAGTTTTTCTCCTACGGAGAAATAAAGGATCTCCTTGTCCATTGGAGTTCGAAAAATAAAGCTTACTCTCTGGACACAGTTGGTTTTCAATGTTCCTGTGGTATAGCACTTCAATGAGCATGCCACATTGTCATTTCAAGTCACAGCTGTCTTGTCTTTCTGGCTACTGCTTCAAATCTTCCCACCTAACCATAAACCCACTTCATCTTACCTAGGATTAGGTTTGCCAGACAGATCTCATCTAGCTGGCCAGTATTTCTCCAACACAGAGAAGCCGGAGTTACCTACTTGCTTAGATGTGAAAAAAGATAGATTTCAAAACAAACAAACAAACAAACAAACAGGCAGCAGCAGACCCTGAAGGAAGGGGGCTTATGCATCTGAGTCCTAAGTTTGGAAGAAATCATGAAATTTAACTTTTTTTTTTTCAGAAATTAAGATGACTTTCGAAACCGGTACATTAATTTTTCTACCAAATTCCTAACTCTAGTAATGTACACGAATGGGGAAAAAGTAATAAGTTTTATCCAGAGATTAGACATAAGCCTCCTGTCCTTGAACACATATCTAGCTATGCTTCATAACTATTTTGCACTTTTACCATATATAATTTTAAAAGCAAATGAATGGCCTGTATCAGGATAATTACTATATGCTTTTTGTTACGTTCGCCACTTCAGGCAAGAATTCTACATCTGGCAGAGATGTTTGCTCCTTGTTTGCTTTATATCAGGCATCTCCAAAATCCAACACTCTTTTGATGTTGGTGTTTAGTTTTGTGTTAGAAAGCTCAATGGGAAGGAGAGAAAGAGGCAAGATGAGCTCTAATTGAAGAAATCCATCCCGCAAGAATCTATAACAAGAAGAAAAACAGGTGTGTTGCTAAGCAAAGTATTTTTTTTCCTGCCCTATCCATGCCCTTTTCAAACATCTCATTTATGAGTCCAAAGCAGCTGTCACTGCACTATTTGGTAAGCCAGAGCTCACCTATTTATTCTCGCGCTGCTCCTTAGAGGTCTCTAAGTGGTAGATTTTTTTTCTCCTTAACATACAAGAAGCATATTACTGATATATAATGCATGTTAATTGGCAAGTAAAGATCTTAAATTTTATACACAAATTATTGCAGCAATACACACTTATTCAAAGAATAGATGTTTAGTAAACGATATAAGATCACTGAAAGAAGGGGAGGATACAGGCTTTAACCATAAAGATAGTACAAAGGCAAGAAGGATGGGAGTCGAAATTTATTAATGTCTGCCCTAATGAACCTTGAAAGGAAACTGGAGGAGGAGACACGGGGAAGTAAGGATCAAGAAATAGAGGCTGGCACTCAGCATCCCTCTATGTGGACCAAGAATTCTCTGTGCTCACATGAGCGTGGATCACATTTCCCCTTAATTTGTTTTCTAATCTTACCCTTCAAGATATTTTTAACAATTGCCTACAATAAATTATTTGGCCACTATCAATTTTCTGCATCAAGGCAATCACATATTATAAAATGAATGGTAGAAATAAAATTTTAAATTACATCTAGATGTTTTGGATATGCTGTATTTATCAACATTCATATTCCATTAGGAACAGTGGTACAAACATATTAAAAGGATTCTAAACCCCAAAGTTCCTGTCAGTTCTAGTTTTTAGTCAAAGGCAATACTTATTAGAATTACCAAATATATATATATATATATATATATATATATATATATATATATATATTTACCAATCATTTTAAACCTATAAAAAAAAGATCTCGGTCACTGAACCCAAAATTGACTTGCTTGTGTTCTGAATTAAACATTTCAGTCAAGTTATACAAGGCCTGTTAAAGCAATACTCGATCAGAACTGTCATTTTATTATGCCAAATACACCAAAGATCTATAGGTCAGTCAAGGGACTGTTTGCCTTATATTTTCTGAAGAGGTGAAACCTCTTAACTGAATCCTACACTTAATCATCCCGAAATCCCAAGCTGTATCTGCTGATCCCTATTTCGATTTAAAATAAAATTCATTTTCTGGTGTTCTCTGTGAGTTGGCTTCAGGCTTGACTTAGAGATTTATGAATAGCATTCACTGTTTGTTTGCCGACCACTTCAGTGTTTCTAATCCCTGTGGGTGCTTTCCACAAGGCTGCAGGTGTATTGGGAAGTGGGGAGGAGTGTGGATAGTAGAACGATTTCATGCAGCAAAGCACAGCACCCTGGCACCGGAAGCCAAAACAAATGTTGTAAGAACGAGGTAACCTCCCGGATTCAAGCAGCACATCTGATGTGAGAATACAATGATGTCTGAAACATGCCATTTCCAATATCCCTGCTGTATCCTACTTCTGGAAAAAGTGCCCGTATCTAGAAGTGATGAAATTTGAGGGTGAGTTCTTTTATTTTTGGATTTATCTCAGCCAACGTTCAATCTGACTTTTGCTAAAAGTGAATTGTTTTCCTCAGTTGGAACTTAGTGTCCAGAAATAGAGAATGATGGCAGTGTTCCCCTCCCAAAGTTTTTGAATATTTATTACATTAAGAGAAGTGGGGGAAGCCTGTAGCCTTGGAAGGAAATAGGGCTGTGCCAACAGCACAGAAGACTGACTGCCTGAAACACCCGACAGGAATAAGCTACCTCTCAATCCCCTGAAATTTAATGCTCTCTGAGATTTTCAATAATGGTGATAATGCCTTCCTTCTCTAAAACTTCTCCTGCCTTGGATTCTGGGACTGAATCTTCCCTGGTACTTTTTCTGCCATTTTAGTCATGGTTCTCTCACAAGCTCCAACTCTTCACCCCCTAGGTAAATGTTCCCCAAAGTATTGTCCATTTACAAAGGAATCTCTAAGTATCAGTCAGAATCCTTGCAAAGAGTATGGGAAGCTGTATTTTCCCTTGCTCCTTAAGTGGGTTTTTTTTTTTTCAACGTTTTTTATTTATTTTTGGGACAGAGAGAGACAGAGCATGAACGGGGGAGGGGCAGAGAGAGAGGGAGACACAGAATCAGAAACAGGCTCCAGGCTCCGAGCCATCAGCCCAGAGCCCGACGCGGGGCTCGAACTCACGGACCGCGAGATCGTGACCTGGCTGAAGTCGGACGCTTAACCGACTGCGCCACCCAGGCGCCCCAAGTGGGGTTTTTATATACAGGAAAGAATCTCTTCAGAGTTCTTGCCCTTCCATGTCTCCTCTCTCTCCACTCACTTCTCAGACAATTACATGCATGATGTCTTCTTCCAACTGCCACTTACATATTTATGGATCATAAATTTCTTTCTCCAATCTGTAATATTCTCCTGCTCTCTGGGTCCACTTTATCAAAATTTTGCTATATATCTCCACTTACATGTCCCATAGAAATTATAATTTCTCAACACACACACACACAATCTGTTCATATTTCACAATTCTTATCACGGATGCTGGCAGTGATATCTACCCATTTTTCCCATTCATACCCAGGAGTAAATCTAGACACTTCTTCACTACATTTAATTATGTATCAAGTTCGAGTTAATTCTCTTGTAACCATCTGTACATGGTCCTGTATTCAACTTCAGAACTTCATGGATTCATTTGGATTTGTAAAGTATCTTTGTAACTAGTCCCCCCCACCCTTCAATAAGAGACATCACAATATAGTAGCAAAAGAAGTTGTCACTTCCTCTTTGTAGGACCTTGGGTACATGATTTCATTTTCCTCCTTCTAGGGTAATAACTATTAAAACAGTCAAACAGGTAGAACACCTGTCACAAGACCTAGAAAGAATAAACATGTAATACTTGCTACTTTGACTCCTTCAAAGCAGGGAAGACTTCAGAGTGCCTCCAAACGATTCTTCAAAACTGCAAACCTTACTACATACAATCCATAGATGGTCATGGGATTCATCTCCTTATAAGCTTCCAGTGACTATTCAGAAAAAGCTAAAAATCATGTGTGTGGCATTCAAGGCCCTTCATTTTCTACTCTTCCTGCCATTCTTTACTCAGGCTTCCATGGCTTGTCTTGGCACCAATTATTTCTTGAATGTCATCACTAATTTAGGAATTAGTTTAATCAAGCAAACTAAATTTACTTGTGCATGGTAAAAATTATCTCTGCTGCCCCCTGCCAGCCACCAAAGAGAAGAGCTAGGGCTGGCTCATATCCAAAGGGATACATATTTGTAATTAATCCCCAGTAATGATCTGTTTTGTATAAAAATATATTTGAACATCCAGAGCTGGTGTTACACATAACTTTCAAAGTGGCATGAGCTGAATAGCAGGGTGAATTTACAGCCAGGCTTTCAACGCCACTTAGCGCCCTTCTAATGACGAAATACCGTCACCCGTGCCTCAGCCTTCCTCAGAGTTCTGTCTATTCATTTCACTCAGATCAGGACTTAGGAAAAAAAATCCAGTTTTCTTTACAATGCACCCCCAGTGCCTATTCACTTAAAGGCTAGCCCTAGGATAGACAAGAGTGTTCATTTTGAAAGGTTCTGTCTTTGGAGTTTGTTTCCAGAGGAGTTCTTGAAAGCCTTTTGTAGCTAAAGAGACTACTGTTCAAAGAGAAGTATCAAAAGCCAGGCAAGCCCGCAGACTTCTCATTCCCAAGGCTATCGGGGGATTATAACCTACAGGACAAATTTGTTGACCCTCGTACAACAAATTATATATAACCTTTATCATTTTAAGGTCCAAAAAGATAGGCTAATATACAAAACAAGCAGAGCCAATTTTTTTGCCTATAACATTTTAGTTTGTCTTTTTAAAATACCCCTGCTCATTTATTTGAATTTATGGTGGCACCAGATGGGACTAAATATATACTTCACATACAAACAGCATGGAATTTATTGTATTAAAAAGAATTCTAGATTTTCCCTGGAAGAGATTCTGACCACACAAAAGTGTATTTTTTATTCTGGTGTTGTGAACATAAATGTATAAGTGATCCATAATCTATTGATAATAAATGGATACAATAATCCATCTTTCACAGTCAAATATAAAGGTCACATGTTTTCTTCCTATGATATCAGTATAGCAAAACGCTTAGTTTCATTGCTCATGCTGCAATGTAGTATTTCTAGATATTAACCTCTGCAATTTACATTCCTCATCCTCCCACATTCACCCCCATTCTCCCATTAAATCTACTAGGCTACTTCCTGCTTATTTCCTCAAAGGAAGAATATGAGGAGCAGAAATCAGGGAAAGGGGAAATAGTAATATTCTTCTATGTTGTATGTTTGAAATAACAAATTCCTTAGAGGAATAAGAAAGCAAAGGCAATGTATTTTTTAGGGGGGGCATATATATATTTTTTAAAGATTCTGTAGGCAAGAGGTGGAGAGAGACAGGAAGGGAAAGAGAGACAGAGGAGGGATGAATGACAATAAGATAAACATGGGTCACAGTTTCTGAAAACTGCTTCTCCAGGAAGACAGCCTTCCTGGAAATTAGCATATGAGACCCAAGAACAAAGAAAGCCAGTGTGTGTTCCCTGGGAAGAATCCTCACAAGGACAAGGACGTATGGTTGGGCAATCTGGGTATCTGGGTAATGGGTATCTGGGTAGACAGAGTCTATGTCACTAACAAGGCATGAAAATAGTAGAATGATTCTTGTGTCACCAAGTAGGGCCCAGAAGAAGCAAAGTTGCCCAAGGGATAGACAGGCCCAAGGGACAGATAGACACATCCAAGGGACAAGTCAGCATGATCTTCAGAAATCAAAGATCAAGGGGCACCTGGGTGGCTCAATCGGTTAAGCATCCGACTTTGGCTCAGATCATGATCTCATAGCTAGTGAGTTCAAGCCCTGTGCTGACAGCCCAGAGCTTGGAGCCTTCTTAGGATTCTGTGTCTCCCCCTCTCTCTGCCCCTTCTCTTCTCTCACTCTGTCTCTCTCTCTAAAATAAATAAACATTTAAAAATTAAAAAATAAATAAATAAAAGGAATCAAAGATCAAGGTTCAAATGGGACAGCTGACATCTCACTAGATTTTTGTATTGGCAGGCAACACCCACTTTTCACCCACCCAATCTCAAGGACTTCTGTTAAGTAGCTATCATTTAGTTCCCAGAATTTAGATATCTGTCCTGGGTGGAAGACTCTGAAATTGGTCAAGACTAAGTTTTTCCCACTGTAGGGAAGTGACTATTTAAAATAAAAATCAGGCTAAATTGGGGGGGGGGGGGAATGTGGACCTATTTTTTATAAATATGAATTTTCAACCCTTACGATTCATTATCAATTGTCCATTCATTTAAATCTATTTAATACTCTCATTCTTCATCAGAACTCATCATCATTAGGGTCCCTGTGTACATTATTTGTCATTATGGCCCAAATACTCGTTGATCATATACGTTGTGTCAGACATTGAGGTTATGTTGAATTTGAATACATGACAGGCAAATTTTATGCAATTAAATGTGTTTCTAATTTTTTAGGAGATTTAGGGAGAGAGTAAGATAGCTAACAACATTCTTGCAGAAATCTCTCAGTCTGCAATATTTTCTACTGAGTATCAGAAGAAAGAACATATAGCCAGCTTGAATTGCCTCAGAAGGCTGAAATGATGAGTATATGAAGCAAATATAATCAGCATTGCCACAGCTCATAAAACTGTGAGAAAGGATTCATGGGACCCGACTAATTGATCCAATTTTCACATACATATATTTTTTGAGTTTTTAAAAATGCTCGAAGTGTATCAAAGTTTGAACCACTTATTAAGCAACCAAAAAAAAAAAAAAAACTTAAGTTCAACTTCAGAACTGATAATTAGAATAATACTCTACCTTAGATCCCACTGCTGCTCTCTATCTCAATATTCTTAGATACTTCAAGATGTTCAATGTGTTAAGAATGAACAAAAAGCTTAGGTAGGCTGGCACAGTTTTCAAGGAAGACTCACAAAGGCTGCCTTCTCTTTTTAGCTTCAGACTCTTTTCTTCCACAAGGGGGAAAAAAGATCTATTTGACACATTTCTCAAGGATTCTTTTATTCTGTCACTTTTCAAGCAGAGAGTAAAAAACACCTTTCCTCTTCCCCTACTAATATATTTTGTGATTTTCCCATCAGCCCAGCAACTCTGAAAATCTGCTGAAAGTTGCGTTAGTGCACCCACCTAGGAAAGTACATTTTTCTCCTAAAAGGGAAAAAAGTTCATTCTACTGTTAAAACATATACCTTATACACACACACACACACACACACACACACACACCCCTTTGATAAAGAACTTACAAGAACAAGTATTTTAACATGTATGGATATAAAGAAGAACAATTCAAGAGCTCTTGGGATGTGAAAACACAAAAGGAAAGACTGTATACCAAATTATATGTTTCAATAGATATTTGTACAATATCAAAAAGCATGAAAATCAAAATTTTTAAGCGAGATCATCATATTCACCAAATGATATATCCAAACTGTGAAGATATTTAAGGCTCAGAGTTAGAAGCAGTTTAGTTAACATCATAGGAAAATGGCTTAAAAAGTATACTAGCATAAAGAACAAAATGTGATGCTCTGGTAAAATATTAACAGGAACATATTAATAGTCTTATAACATATGGGTTTCTTTCTGGTACAAAGCAATTAGCAAAGAGTGGGGAAGGAGAGTGTAAAGCAGAAGTAACAAAAACTCAGAAGTTTGCTACAAAGGAGAAAATATTTTTAAACTCATTGCTAAAAGCACACTGTGAATTTTAAAAGAATCTGAAAGATCAAACCACCCTATATGTAGATCTTTAAAGCCCATGTCTTAGAGGAACACTAGATTCCTTGCGCTATCTCAAAAGCCCTACCCCTTCATTGTTGTTTTATTTTACATAAATTGAGAATAGATATTCCAATAATGAACAAAATGTGAGGAAGTGTAAATAAGAGATTTTATAAAATATGGAATATTTTTTAAAACATTAAAATAATTTCCAATGGCTCAGCTTTCTTTACCTTTTTGTTCCTCTCCAATACACATAGCCTTTTTGCAATATACAGTTCTGAAAATATTATTTTCACTCACACAGCCTATTGATGTTACAAAATAAAAAAAAATAATAATAATAACAAATAAAAAAAACCTTTAATCCACTCTAACTTTTTAAGTAAATTATTCACAGGTTTCAATATGTTCAATTATTATCTGCCACGCTGCTCGGTTGCGATGCAAGATGAAAGCATTATTCAGAGTCCAAATGGTTTAGAACAATGAGAGGCCTGGGCACCGCACCGAGAAGCTGGGTAGCTCTCTCATATTTATTGGGGAGTGAACAATAGTAGGTGGAAATGAAAGCAGAAAAAGAAGTTAATAAATCATGTGAGGCATAACATGACTCTGATCACGTGACCGCTTTCGCATCGACAGGAGCCAACTCGGGAAGAATGCACAGGGCAAAGTAAGGGTTGAGGGTGGGCTCAACATTCCTTAGTAACCTAAGCATTTCATCTTGGGAGGAAAAACATTTCTGCCGTGTTCAGCTATGCTGTGTTCAGCGTGCCTTGTTTTTTCCTTGGCTGAGCAGCTACTGTGTTCAGTTGTGTGCGGTGTTCAGCATGGCCTGCTCTTGCCCTATTTTCTCTCCTGTCCTCTGTGTTCCCCCAATTATCCTTACATATTGTGTTTCAATTGCATGACTAATTTAAAACTGAGCAACGATGAGAACATAGTGAGCCAAGAAGTCAAGTAGTTCTGGTAACAATTATAATCCATTCCATCAAAATAAGAAATATCATTGATCCTCCTTCCTCAGAAGCTATACAAATTGAACACTAAAAAATTAACAAATCAACATCTACCACTTTTACTCCACAAGTGATTATTTACTCATAATCTACCAAGGTCTCGTGGTTTAGACTTATGATAAGAAAAATATAACCCCTTCAAAACTTCCCAAATTTCATAGCACAAGTAATTTTGAAGTCTTCTTATTAATCAAACCACAAGAAAAGAAAAACTCAAAACAAAAACAAAGATAACTAAATAATCTGACTATATCATTAATAAAAATACATATGTAGTTATTTCCAAATACCTATTGGCATATTAAAATGATTGTCAAAAGTTTTTTTACAGCTTCGTTTTGAGATTTTTTTTTCATAGCAGCTTACCATTCGAGTCACCTTGGTTAGTTACATATAATATATAAATTGTATTCTTTTCACTGGATTGAAAAAATCTGCAAAGAATCCAGTTGACTTGAAACTCTAAAGTGTTAGTTTTTCTCAGCTTGACAAGTAAACATAAAATTCTTCTCTTGGTGCCTTTTGAATTTTTTGATAGAAAATAAAACATAAAAACAATTACCTGTTGCTCTAGGCAATTCCGAATCAGTTCAGTTGTTTTATCCAGACCTGAAAATCTCCAGAACCCAAGATGAGTAGTCTATATCTAGATGACAAAGTTAAATACAAATGTTTAAAAAGAGGCAGTCTATTGAGAGATGATAACAAGCTACTAATACTGATCTATGCCTTAGATCTTAATAGTTACAAACTAATTGCCGTAGTACTTCATCATGACGTACAGGTGTTCTGAGAAACCTTTTTCAAGCAGAAATTCTAAAATGTAATTCCTCATGATATATTACAACAAACATCTCAAGACAAGTTCTCCATTCAATGTACATTTTATTTCATAAGTAATGGAACTTCCATTGATCACATAAAAGCAAATCTAGCTAGGCAAATGAGCAATAATATTGTATGACTGGAGCTACAACAGCTACAATTCACCCAATTTCCCAAACCAGATAAGAATTTTCTCATATTTATAGCTATCCCTGAGCCTGTGTATCCCTAATCCTCACATATAAACTATCCATAAGTCCTATTGATTCCACCATCCTAATGACACTCCAATCCATCCATTTTTCTCTATTTCCACTGCCATTGCTTTATTTTAGTCCCACATCACCTTTTGCTTAGAATACTGCAATTGTGTGGTCTCCATGCCTCCAATTTCCACTCTTCGTGATATTGGTCAGTGATATTGGTCACTCTTCTGATTTTAGTCAGAGTGGGTTTTGTCTGACCCCTGGTCTCTCCTTCAGTTTTTCTCCACTGCCTACAGTATCCACACCCCCAGAATAGAATACAAAGCATCTATGGTCTGACTGGTCTTCTTAGCTTTATTCTCCCCAAAGCCCTCTCATCTAATATTCCATATTTTAAAAACTACTACCTGTTACGTGAGCGTACCAAAATACTTCATGCTTCCAAGTTTGTATTGCATTTTTTGCCTGTAGAATTCTTCCCTCTCTGCTCCATTTTATTCACAGCCATCTACCTGGGAATAAATTTACTCACAACTGCTCAGGTAATCCAGAGTAGAAGTGATCATCCATTCCTCATAATGCTCACTGCGTCCTGCACATACGGCCCCCACTGCTCCAAGAATTCTGTACTGCAGACTAACATGCTTTACCTCCATCAGTTCTTTGAGGATGGAGACTATGTCATACTCCTCTTTGTACCTTATGCGTCTAGTACGGTGCCTGTACTGACTGAAGTCACAGCACTGACTTCATGTTTATTGAATGAGCCACTGAATCTGTAACACAAAAGTTTATTCCGTCTTTCTGAGGTGAGATCTTTGTCAAATGACATCCTGAAATATCTCGCAGAACTACAGATTAGCTTAATAAAGAGTGATACTGGCAGTCCGTGAGCTGCCTTTTTTTTTTTTGAGCAGATATCACTACCAAGCTAAACCACATAGCAGAGTCACAAAGTGAATGATGTTGAACAAGGTTTTCCCATTTGTCTTTTGGAGGCCTGTGCACAAATAGTCCAAAGAAAAGTACTTCTTATTTTTCTGGTGTCATTGATGACTTCAATTCTATGCTACTTGAATTAAAATATCCTCTGCCTCATGCTACCTACTTCCGAGTAATTAAGCATAATGGTATTTTCCTGAAGGCTTAAAATAAGGCAAAGAGTACTATGCATTCTAGAGAGGGATCAGGAAATCTGTGTTCCACTATTAGCTTTTTCTCATGTCAATGTTGCTATTTTGTCATCTGGCAACCTATAAAGTACTATGGAGAAAAAACTGACAGGATACCTTTAAGAGCTTTAGAAAACATTTAAAAAATATTATTGAAGGTCACCAAAAAAAGATTGTTTACATGGAAAAATATATTCTCACATGTGAAACTTCATAAAAATATCATCATCCCTAATTTACCTATAAATGTCTTGCACTGCCAAACTCTCATAGAACTTTTTTGTGGAATCTGAAAAGTTGCTCCTAAAATTCATATCAAATAGATTAAGAGTCAAGAACATCTAAGACAACTTAATTGAGAAGTTTTGATAAATTTGCCTCACCAGATGTCAAGACTAAATATAAAGCCATTTGTAATTATGACATTTGGTGGTGATGCTAAGGTGATCAACAAAAAGATCAACAGAACAGAATATAGGGCCCAGAAACAGTCCTACGCATATTTGGACACTCAATATACGATAGACACGGCGTTGAAAGTCAGCCAAGGAAGGATGGACTATTCAGTTGATGCTATTAGGACAATGGTTATGTGAACATATGAGAAAATTAGATGCACACCTCATACCATAAATAAAGAAATAATAGGTACTTCAAAATCTTAAAAGCAGAAATTTTAATACACCTAGATGAAAATACACACAAATATATTTATGGCTTCTGATCAGGGAAGATTTTTTTTTCAGGGAAGATTTTCTAAAATGAGAAAAAAAAAAGGACAAAACAAAGAAAAAGAGTAAGAATTTTATCTACATTAAAAAGACGCCATAAACAATGACTTCTTGAAATGCCTCTAGTAAAAAAATAAATATGAATATGCACAGTGAGGTCAGTATATGTGTACTCACTGAAGTATTGTTTATAACAGTGTAAGTGTTTCCATAGATGCGCTAAAGCCAAGAACAATATAATAGGAGTCAAGGCACTGAGCCACTGAAACCTACGTGGCTCTGCCATATTAGACACTCACCACTCATCCCATCAGGCCATTAAAAGAAGAAATGAAGATGCCTGTAGGGAGGGTTTCATTGAAGAGGGAGTTTCCAGGTAGTGAGTAGAAGATACTCTTGGCGCGGTCTTCAAAACAAGAGAACTACTAGCAGAACTTGACATGTGTTCTCTGGAATTTGAAGGACATGCGGACTGGTGTGTGACGTACACATGAGGAGTTTAAGTGGAAGTGGCTGCTTATAGCAACTGCATGAGAGAAAGCTTTGCTGGTAACTGCCTGAAAAATCTGGGGAGGCAGTCCTGAATATGTGTATTTATAGGTATTCTGGAATAAATTGTGTCCCTTCCAAATTCACATGTTGAAGTTCTAACCCGTAGTACTTCAGAATGCTACCAGACTAGAAAATCGGGTCTTTAAAGAGGTGAAATGAGGTCAGTATGAAATATGACTGGTGTCTTTATGATAAGAGGAAATTTAGACATAAACACAAAGGGAAGATCATGTGAAGACACAGGAAGAAGTTGGCCATCTACAAGCTGAGGAGAGAGGCCCCAGGAGAAACCAACCTGGCCAGTACCCTGTTCTCAGTCTTCCAGCCTCCAGAAGTGTGAGAAACTTCTGTTGCTAAACCACCCAACTTTTGGCGCTTTGTGATTGCAGCCCCAGCAAACTAATATACTAATCGTATACTGTATATTACGATTGTATAATTGTATAGATGCAGAGCCTATGAACGTAAGCTGATTTTGATTTATCTTCCTCATAGAGACCCCTCCCTAGAGTACTATCTAGATGGGAAAGATACCAGGGAGGAGAGGAGGAAGGAAAGTAGGGAGTTATAAGGATCAAGAAAATTAAGTCTGGAGTACTCTAGCTGTGTGGAATTTTCTAACAATCCACAAAAGGATCCTACAAGAGAAAAAGTAAGCTTACCATCTGCCATGCCCAGGGAGTATCAGTGCTAGACTATAACTGTACAAATGGAATGAAACTGTTTCTGCCCTCTTAACTCTCCTTCCTCCCCTAAGTTCCCGACTCTAGGGTAGGGATGGAGGTGAAATTAGCAGAATGAGAAGCAAGTGGAAAAAAAGTAGAGAAGTCATCCACACCATTCTTTCTCATTACAGGTTGCCCAGCTGAAGTGAACCTCATATGGGAAATGGAAGTGCTTTAAATTTGATGAAGATTAGAGATGGGATAATAGAGTGGGCTGGATTTTCTGTAGCCATCAGAAGAAAGTGATGGGAAATATTAGGAAAACAGTCCACAGGTGAATACAGTAGTAGGAAAATACACCATACTTGAGAGAGTGAGCTTAATGAGGAATGGTAAGAAAGACTGGAGATAATTCCTACTGAAACTGAGCAAATATTTAGCTCTAATAAATTAGTTACAACAAGCTAAATACCAGAAGTAATACAAATGACCAATATAAGAGATTTGTTATATAATGATTCAAGCCAACATCCTTTCTAGCTCACAGAACTACTGCATTGACCATTCTACCTCCAAATTCTTCTCGTAAGTCACACAGTTCTTCATTCTTTATTCACTCACTCACTCAATAGTTTTTGAGCATGTCCTATGTGTCAAACACTGTGTTAGGCTTTGGAAATGCAATGGTGCACACACCACATGCCCTCCTTGACTTCAGAACATTACGGTAAAATGCAATTACTTTTATTACTTCACAAGCCTTGATGCAGCAGATAAAATAAGTCACTTGCTCAAGCCTCTGAGACAGCAGGGAAGGTACACAGGCCACCCTCAAATCCAGGATTGATGAACTCAAATCCTGCTTTCTTTCCTCTATTAAACTTTGATTCTCATTCACTTTGATAAATTATTAAAACTGAATATTAGTAGTGCCTTCCTACACACTAGTATAAAGGCTGAAGAAGAGTCTGCTCTGCGCCATGATCTATTTTTGTGTACGCAGGTATATAAATTCTTACAAAGAATGCTTTCTTCATCTATACAATAGGCTCTTTAGAGTAAATAATTGCTAAGCCTTCCTCAAATTCTATTTTTTAAGTTCTAAAATTTATATTTTACAAGTTTGTAATATCTGACAAATGGATGCAAATATTAACAATAAAAATTTAACTTTGAAGATATTGTTATTAAGGTCACAAATTTCATTAGAACTGAGACAGGGAGACATCACTAAAGTTACTATTTATAACATTATATTATACAAAGAGAATGCAGGGGCGCCTGGGGGGCTCAGTTGGTTAAGCATCCAACTCTTAATTCTGGCTCAGGCCATGATCTCACGGTTTGTGAGTTTGAGCCCCACATGGACCTCTGTGCTGACAGAATAGAGACTTCTTGGGATTCTCTCCCTCTCTCCCTCTCTCTCTGCCCCTCCCCTGCTCACATTCTCTCTCTCTAAAAATAAATAAACATTAAAATAAAATAAAATGAGAATGCAATTTATATCAGGTTAAAATTTGGAACAAATATAAAGATATATTATTTTATTATAGCCCATTAAAAACTGGAATTACATTAACTACATTATTCTAGGGCTGTTAATATTAAGGTGATATTTTGTCATTAGCCAGAATCATTTTGGTGATTATTGCTGCCATTGCAAATATTCTTTTAAAACTCTAAATTTCTGTAATTATTACAGCTATTACTATGATTATGATTATAAGTCCTTTTCATGGGATAAATTGAAGATCTTGGCTACCAAAGAAGAAAATTTTCAACTGTTTTTACATCAATTCATTATTATTCTCTGAAGCTTGTAGAAGGGACACATTAAGTTCTCATTGGAAGGTCTTACACTTAGAATGGATGGTGATACTTTTGCTCCCTTGATAACCTAAACATGTTAAAGAAACAAAACAAAAATCTAATTATCTATGGAGCTTTTCCTTTTTTTTCAACTCACCAGCCCCCTTCCTACCCCACTTTGAATAAAGTCAATGGCACAAGGTAATGGCTATTTAATAAATAACTGTTAGGGCACCTGGGTGGTTCAGTCTGTTAAGCATCCAACTTCAGCTCAGGTCATGATCTCGTGGTTGTGAGTGCAAGCCCTGCATCAGGCTCTGTGCTGACAGCTCGGAGCCTGGAACTTGCTTCGGATTCTGTCTATCTGTCTCTCTCTCTCTCTCTCTCTCTCTCTCTCTCTCTGTCCCTCCTCTGCTCATACTCTGTCTCTCTCTTTGAAAAATAAATATTAAAAAATAAATAAATAAAAATAAAAATAAATAAATAACTGAAGATATTAGTAAACAGGCACACAGAAAGAATATATAATCTAGGGAACAGTAACTAGTTCATCACTTAATTTAGTAACAATGGTTTAGGAACATTCATTCAGCCTTTCTATTTCTCATTCATTTATCAATCCTTAGTTCATTCAACAGTATTTACTCATTATCAAACAGTGTGCTTAGCCATGGAAATATAGAGAAAAATAAAGTTTTTTCTTGGCTTAAGAAGATTATTCTTAAAACAGAAAAATCTAAAAGCATAATGTTGTGATTGCTATATCATTTCTGAAAGTAAATGTTACTATTACCACTTCTGTGAGTGTGAAGACATTTAGGACAAACAAAAGAGGAGATAAATGAGATTGCTCTTAGTAGATGAGGAGAATTTTCTTTTTACAATTTTGTTTTTAATGTTTATTTATTATTTTTGAGAGAGAAACAGAGTGCCAGAGGGGCAGGGGCAGACAGAGAGGGAGACAGAATATGAAGCAGGCTCCAGGCTCTGAGATGTCAGCACAAAGCCTGACGCGGGGCTTGAACTCACAAACTGTGTGAGATCATGACCTGAGCCAAAGTCAGACGCTTAACCAACTGAGCCACCCAGGCAACCCGAGGAGAATTTTCTCCATGAGGAAAGCAAAGGAGAAAATTCTGGACAGAGGAAGAGAGGTTGCAAAGACATGGTATTCTCCAATAAAAATGGTTCAAAAATGAAAATTTAAGCTTAACTGAAACTTACTTGGGATCTGGTATATTAGTCTGTTTCAACTGTCATAGCAACATATCACAGACTGGGTGGATTATGTTACAGAAATTTATTTTTTCACAGCTGTAGACGCTAAAAGTCATAGATCAATGTGCTAGCCAACTCAGTTCCTGGTGAGAGCTCTCCCCCTGGCTTGCAATTGGATGCCTTCAGGCTGTGTCCTCATGTGGCTTGAAAGAAAGATTTCTCTCTTTTCTTCTTCTTATAAGGTCACCAATCTTATTGGATCAGAGCTCTTATGACCTCACTTAACTACCTCCTAAAAACCCAGTCTCCAAATACAGTCATATAGGGGATTAGGGCTTCAACTTACAAATTTGAGGGAAGAGGGACCCCAATTCAGTCCATGGTACCTGGAATGAGAGAAAAGGAGTAGATACTATAATACTAAGAGAGAGCTGAGGCCAAATAGTGAAAGATTTAGATTCCATTTTTTTATTTAGCTAGATTTTCCAATTAGATAGACCTGGAACAGCTTTACAGAAATAGGTATACAGGAAGGAAAGTCTCCTCAAAAGTAGACAAATAGGGTGGAGAATGTAGTTTAAGGAGCTATGAAGAAGGCAAAGTCAGTGAGATTAGATCAAGTGTGCATGGTTTGTATGAAAAAGACATTGAGGATTACCACATTACAAGTTTGGGAAATGGAAGGATCAATGGTGAAACAGCAAATGGCAGAGAGAAGCAAAATTGAGAGTAAGAAAGGAAGACGCTGAGCACGTTTGAATATGATGACTCTGAGCTTTGGAATTTAACAGATCAGAATATCTAATACACAATTGAAAATGCTACTCTGGAGATTCCAAGAAAAGAGGACCAAAGACAGAACTCGGGGGTATAATTAGAAAGATACAAAGTATAATTGAAAAACAGGAACTTAAAGAAACACATTTGATGGCCATGAGAGGGAAGGAAAGACCCAGAGAGAGTGGTAGCATGAAATGAAGATCAAGCGAGAGCAAAGTTTCAAGAACGCAATTTATCTCAAATCCCCTAGAGATGTCAATGTACAGAGGGAGAACTGGCCATCAAATTCTCCAATTCAGAGACTGTTGCAACTTTTATGAAGAGAAGTTTCAGCAGAACATTAGAGGCAGAATTTCAATACAGGTAAAGTCTGGATGTATCTTACTCACCATGGTATCCCAATTACCACCCATAGTGCCAAACATATGCTCAAAAAGTATTTGTGAAGATAAAGTTCAATTAGAAACTGAGGAATGGTTTAGAAAAGAAAAAGAGAAGTGAATGTCTCAATTCTAAAGTAGGAGTGGGGTGCCTGGGTTGCTCAGTTAAGCATCTCACTCTTGATTTCGGCTCAGGTCATGATCTCACTCACAGTTGGGCTTATAGGTTCAAGCCCCACATTTGAGCTCTGTGCTCACAGTGCAGAATCTGCTTGGAATTCTCTCTCTGCCCCTCCCCTGCTCGCTCTCTCTCTCTCTCTCTCTCTCAAAATAAATATATAAACTTTTAAAAAATAAATAAAGTAGGAATAAATAGGGGAATTCATAGTTACAGAATAAAGAGGAATCAAAGAAAAGTTTCCTTTTCTATTTTACAAAGAGACAGGAACACCTTAATTGCACAGACAGAGGATGAGAAGAAGCCACTGAAAATGAAGAGGCAGAGCCAAGGGTCCAAGCCAACTAACAAGCCTTCATCTGTACCTGTTTTGTCAGGTGAGGACCAAGATGTTCACAGAAAAGCAAACATGATTTGAAATTAACACTCTCTGGCATTCATCACGGCGACAAGAAGAATGGCTCAAGTTTTCAGTCTTAATGTTTTTGTACTAAAACCATATGCAGTGTTAACTGATAGTATCTTAAAATGTAATGCAATTACTATTTCCATTTTGCAAATAAAGAAACTACAGTAAAGAGAAATTAGGCAACTTGTCCAAGGAAATCATAGAAAATAAAGTAGCAAAGCTGAGTCTGAGCCCAAGTTTAAGGCTACGATACCTATGCCAGGGCTGCCTTAAAGAACTAAATCAAGCACTGTGTATTATTCCAGCCTGCATGTCCAACAGGCAGGTGCTGAACATATGGCCCCTATGGTAGGACCCCTGCAGATAATAGAGTTTACCCAGGGGAAACACAAAGTGGGTTTATTTCAATAATAATCATAATTATCACTACCTCACAGATGTAGTTTTAAAAGAACACTTGTACTTACCTATGCAAATACCTTTGAACAATCTGATAATATACAAAACACATGTCATGTCTTCATGTCTCATAAATATAAATTCTGTTCATAATATCAGCTGAGCATGTGAACTTGGGTTTATTTTAGAACATAAGTTTTCAGGTAGTAACTTTATCCCAATGATAAAAGAATGACAAAATCTGGAAAAGGTCAACATCTCTATGCTTATAACAAATATATTTTTAATATACAAAATTGGCCAATGAGGCAAATTGAAAGTTTAATTAAAATGCTGGTAACCACAAACCAATCTGTTGTATTTGACAGTGTGTTTTAACTGCTTTGTGGATATTCTCAATGGCTTTCCACAAACCAGATAGAGTTGAAAATGTAGAAGACGGTTTTAAAAAGGGAAATCATTAGCTCCTAGTCAGCTTTTTTATAACATTTTTTTTAAATATAAAACACTACTATATAGACCTCTAGTATCAGGGTGGATGCATATTCCCCATACCTCCCGTTTCCAGGAGGAAAAGATTCCATAAGAGTAACACTCTTAGCCTCACACCCTTTCCATTGGTGACCAAGTGACTTATGATTAATGAGTTTGGAAGGAGTGGCTGAATGAGCTTGGCCCACAGCCTTCTTGTCTCTCTTGAGATCTTACTGCAGAATGTGTATCCTATTCTCCTTTATGCCCATTCAGGGAAAAGAGGTCTGCATTACCTGTGAATGGGTACGTTTTTCTAATTTAGGAAGTATTAATAAGCCCCATTTGGCTCTCACAATAAGCTACATCCTTCAGTATCATCTTCATGAGTATTTATGTTGATACACTGATCCCTATTTGTCTAATTTCCATCACTATTTCCCAAATGGTTACAAATTTGGACGGGAGAAAAGTGCTATTTATTAGGTATATAAAAACTCTATCTCCATATTTAAAATTGAAAGAAATAGGATTTGTGGAAAAAGTGATGCTTCAACAGCACACCCAAGGGAATACCAAAGACATTTACAAGGAGTTAATTAATAGGTGTACATATGGTAGCAAAAACACTTGGCAGAAGCCTTGTGTTTGAATACATCACAGAGCAAATCCACTGTAAACAATGTTGATTTAGCTTTCAGAAAATATTTTAATGGAATTTAGTCTTATGTAAGCTTTTTGCATTGATAGCCCAAAAATGAGGAAGTTCCCGTATCAATTTTCACAACAGCCAAAGTTATTTAGGTAGAATCAGGTAGGATTTGTAGACCACTTTTAAAAGTCATATCCTTCACACAACCTTTATTGCCCCTCATTCTCTTTCTTAAGACGTAAAAGTCTCCTCAATTAGAATTTAGGCAATACTGTAACCAGTTTATGTCCCAAATGAACAAATTACATGGTTCACCCAGTTCTCTAAATGACAACCAAGGCCACTCTAGTTCACTTAAGACAAAGGTGTGCTGCTTGGGGCTTTGTTTCTGACACAGAGTTTGAGTTCTGACTTCCAAATACAAAGATGACAGTTTCAGTACCTTTTTTGTTTTTTCCAAAGAGATGTAATCCACATATTTCTCATGAAAAACAAATACACCACCTTCTAAGCCTGGTCTCTCCCTCGACTTCAGAAGCTACTTTAATTTGATTCATTTCTTTTCTTTCTAGAATCCTTAATATCTGCATCTTAGTGATGTTTTCTCATGCTCTTTCTCTCTCCCTCTCCCCTCTGTCTCTATGTGCAAAATATCTCCCTGAACAACCTGTCTTTGGCTTTTCTGTCCTTCTAATGAATGCTTATTCTCTTGCTTTCATTATTCCAAATTTATCCCTAATTAGTTGTCTATATCCATAGCCAATTATAATTCTTCTCCAAGTATAATTCTTTTCTACCTTATTTCTCCATAGGCCTTCAATGAGTTTTAGTTCTTCATACAAGGTATGTGTTCAATAACTAGCTGTTAATTACTAGTAATTTTTTGTCCTAATCCATCAAAATGGAATGACCTAATATAATTTAGGCCAATTACGTTTTAACTTGAATTGAATACTCTTATCTTTTCATAATTTTAATCCAATTCAATTTTCTTGGGATTTTTTTTCCTTTGATTTCCTTTGAGTACTCTTTTTTATAATGAAATTCCCTTTTCCTTACCCTCCCTTACTCAATTATTTCAGTTGTAACAGCACACAAATACAAAGGTTGAAAAAGGTCATATAAGATTCTTGTGAGGAGAAAAAGTCAACTATGTGAGCTGATGATATATTAGCTAACCTTATTTCGTTAATCATTTTTTAATGTATACATATATCAAATCATAACATTGTATACCTTAAACTTACACAATGTTACATGTCATTTATATCTCATAAATCCTGGAGGGGAAAAAGTAGAGGGGGAAAGTAATTTAACATTAAAAACCAAATCAATAAGGTGTACCTGGGTGGCTCAGTTGGTTAAGTGTCTAACTCTTGGTTTCAGTTCAGGTCACGATCTCATGGTTCATGGGTTCACACTCTGCATGGGGTTCTGTGCTGACGGTGTGGAGCCTGCTTGGAATTCTGTCTCCCTCTGTCTCTCTGCCTCTCCCCTGCTTGTTCTCTATATCTCTGAAAAAATAAATAAATAAACTTAAGAATTACTCAATAAACATTAATGAATCTCATTGACTAGAATTTTGCATCTAAAATAATACGTGGCACAAAGTGAGCTTTCAATAAATAAATGAATACATTTGCGATTGACATGATTTAGCACACTGCTCAGCAGAAGTGTTCAAGGAGTTAACCCTTGAGCACATTTTTACACGTACTTTGTGTTCTTGCTAGTAAAAAAAAATGCTCATGGTTAAATCAAAAGCTAAAACAGAGAGGAAAAACTCAGTAGCTTCTTTTGTCTGTACCATACCAAATATAAAAATGTTTTTTTAAATAACATGCATGAGATATTTTCATCATTTTCATTATTATCCCAAATCACATGTGACCAGGCTCTTGGAAACATTGTAAGCAGAGTGACCAGACTGATTACTAGGAGAGTTGGTACATGATTGCTCTCTATCTGCAACAGGCTCATCAGTTCATGGAATGGGAACAGGGTTATTTTCAGGCCACAGTACAATATGATCACTGACACTAAAATGGGTTTTGCAGGTGAGAGAATTTGTTGCTTGCCAAAGAAGGAGGATCAGAAAACTGAGGAGGATCAGTAATTGAAATAACCCATGAAAAATGAAGTATTAAGGCAATATCTGCATAATCCAGGCAAGCAAACAAATATTTTTTTGGCAAGAAGGAAAAGAAGAAGTTTGGAATCTGAATAATCAGGATTAGCTCTCTACAATCAACACAGATAAATATTTTCTAGACATTAATCTACAAAATAATATCCATGTTTCTATATCCAAATTAAACCTAGGTTACCCTTAGAAGATATAGAATTTTTACAAAATTTATAATGGCAACTATTAAAATAAAATTTGTCTTCATTCTAAGAACCTCTTTAACTTAAGTAGTTATAATCAATGATAACAAATAGCTACTGATTTTAAATACGTCGTGATGATATATCCCTTCATTCAGTAAGGTCTGCAAGGTGACGTGCTGGGTATGGAGTACACAGGTAGATATGATATGCACTGCTTTTCAGGTAAATGGAAGAAAGAAGACAGGGCACATAAGTAGGAGAAATACCTAGAATTTTCTAGATCAAAGGAGGGAGGGTTTTTCCCCCATCATAAGCAGCTAGAGAAGTGACAGAAGTATCATGGAAAATTTTAAAATTGGATTTGGACAGGTGTTTAAAAACGAGTAAGGATAAGGGGCACCTGGGTGGCTCAGTCGATTGAGCATCCAACTTCAGCTCAGGTCATGATCTCACGGCTTGTGAGTTCAAGCCGCGCATCAGGCTCTGTGCTGACAGCTCAGAGCCTGGAGCCTGCTTCGGATTCTGTGTCTGCCTCTCTCTCTGCCCCTCCCCTGCTCACACTCTGTCTTTATCTCTCTATCTCTCTCTCAAAAATAAGTAAACATTAAAAAAAATTAAGAAAAAAAAACGAGTAAGGATTTAAACTTGTAAAAACATGGAAATGAAGATTCTCAGCAAAGAACACAGCAAGAGGAAGGCAATAGTGCTAGAAAAAGAGACTATGTTTTTACCAAAAGTGAGTTATTTGTACTGGAAGATAATATTGCCCAGGTGCAAGTGTGTGATTGGAGGGAGGTGTGCCATGGAAGAAAAGTCTAGAGAAGTAGGCTGGGACCATTGTGCAGTGCCTGGAAAGGCAGGTTCCTCACTGGGACACTATTTAATAACAACCTGGAAAAATTTAAGGTTTTGAAAAGAAAAAAGTAACTAGATCGAATCTTTTTTTTTTTTTACCTTTTTCTCTATTTTTTTTTTCTATTTTTTTTCTAATATTTTCTCTATTCTTTATTTTTGAGAGAGAGACAGAGCGCAAGCAGGGGGTGGGGAAACAGAGAGAGAGGCAGATACAGAATCCAAAGCAGGCTCCAGGCTCTGAGCTGTCAGCACAGAGCCCCATACGGGACTCAAACTCACAAACCACAAGATCATGACCTGAGCTGAAGTCGGAAGCTTAACCGACTAAGCCACCCAGGCACCACCCCCCCACACACTTTTTTTTTTTTTAACAATAAAGGTTTCTCTTCCAAGTAGTATTGCTAAATCTTAAGATTCAAAAAAATAAAACTAAAATAGTAAGAACTACAAATTATTGTCCTACTATATGCTGGGTACTATGCTTAAATATGTTTCATACATTTAATCTTCATAAAGCTGGGAATGTTAATGGGTCCCATTTTTGAGATGAGAACATGGAGGCTACACAGCTAAGTAACATGTACAAGGTCATACCATTGTTTTCATAAAGTAACATAAGAAAAGGCATTTGGAAAATTTATATATTTTTCTACTATATTTAATGGAAAGAAATGTCTTGGCTACTTTTATTCATCAATTTTCCATGTAACAATTTATGACAACATTGATATATATCTTCAAGACTGCCTTACAAATGTGTCTTAAAAATAATTTTCCTAAACATATATTTCCTAGACATTTATAATGTATTTGAAAATTAAAATATTGATTTAATTCATGTACCTTGATGATCATCTTGCTTCATGGAATTGCAATTTTAGAATGCATAGACCATTCTTCCTCCAGAGGGGAAAATCCAATCAAGCAAAGACCTCTAGCCACATACAAATTCTGTTTGGTTCCTTTTTATATTTTGAATAATAAAAATATGGTATATGTTCTGGAATTATTAAAGTTCTAAAAAATAACTTTTTTAAAGTATCTCCTACTTGTCTCCTATTTCTCAAGCATTTGCTATTATCTGTTAATCTGAAAACCACAATGTACCATTCTGCTTTATTTAAATTGATTTAAAAGGCTCTTTACTGCTTTACAGTATGTGATTAGTTTACTAATGTAACCACATCGAAGATTCTCACATAAAAGAACTGGAAATAAAACATTTGGGATGTTAATAAAGTGTCTATAACCTAGTCATTTTAACATTCTATATTAGAAAAATAAGAACTTTCTTCCAGAAGGAAAAAAAAAAAAAAAAAACAGTTACTTTCCTTTTTCTAATAATGGTAAGCAAGGCAAAAAGATAATCACAGTCAACGTGATAAATGACAAGAGTTCTTTGGCATGCCATCTGCTAATTCCCTATCAATAGTTTTCTCACTGATTTTTTCCCCCATATTTTTTGCAAAACTCCCCAACTGTAAGTTTATACTATCTCCTCTCCAACCACCACTTTTTGTGTTTTTATTGTTGCCTAAGGGAGCTTGCCAAAGGTTGCACCAATCAATCTTATCTCTATTCAACAGAGAAAGACAGTTCAACAAAGCACTGCTGCTGATTTGTACTTGTGATCTACAATTGGCTTATTTTCTGATAAATTTCTTGTTTGTCAGGGCCTTTGTCAGACATTTTGTATTTAGAGCCTCTGGGGTAATCAATTCTAATACAGTGTTTTATGCTAAATTTTGAATCAAGATCACTCCTGACATTTACTTAAACAAGCACTGTCCTGTAAGGAAGGTTCTGGGCTATGCCTTTTGTAATAGAAGAAGAAGAGTGACAGCTTTACATTTTATTAACATAGCAGAAGGCTACCATTTAAAGTAATGAGCCACTCCACACCTATGTCACCTTTTCGTTTTGTATTAGACCATAACCTAAGTTATGCAGAGTGCCTCCTAGGGGAATCTGTACAGTATAAAACAGACTCTGCCACTTTTTTGTTTTGTTTTGTTTTGTTTTTAATGTACATAAAGAACCAAGACATATTGATAAACTGGTATTTAAACTCATGACTCATAAAAACAATGGAAAGTTAATGTAAATAATGTGTTCTCATAGCTGTGTAATCCACACAGTACTCATGTGTCCCTCTACCACCCCAAATTATTGAATCTCATATTGTAAAAGCAATTCTTATCAAGTTTGAATTTATTCTTACATGAGGCATAAAATAGAGTAACAAAGCCCTCTGCCAAACTAGGATGCTCTACCACAATTCAAAGAAAACAACACTTTTCTTAACATTCAAAATTTATTTTCCCCTTGCTGGATTGATCAATTTATTTAGTCTTGACTTCGTTTTGCCTCACTCTAAGGACATAGGAAGATGTTTGACTACATATAAGAATATGTGGTTTCGACATTGCTGTAGTATAATGGGAAAAGACAGGATAAAATAGTCAGAGAGGGAAAGATTAGGAGCTGAGGTCCCCGGGTGGGGAAAACATGCATTTTAAAACAATTCTGGGAGCTTCTGACTGAGCAAACTGCCTCAGGCATAAGGTTCCTCTTAAGAATGTAACAGACACCACCTACTCCCTGCTCCAGTTTCCTTCAGGAATTTGACAAAAGACCTGACCAAAACTAAGTAGACCATAAAATGTATGACCCACCGGAATAGTATGGCCATAGACCACCCCTCATGCAATGGAAACAAGCTAATCAAAAGGAATGACTAGGCATTTAGAGTTACCTAGCCAATATGGGTAGAGCCTGAGAAGAACAGGGGGAAGGAAAGGGGCGGACCGAAACCCTACAAAGCAAAGTCCTTTGCCTACAGTAGTGGGTATTTACTTTCGAATGCCCCCTCTCTGTAAAGAGAGCTTTCATACTATTCTTACTTTCTGATATTATACTCTAATAAATTTTTGCCTGCTGCTCATTTTATTCTGTGCCCATCTCTTCATTTTTCAAAGCAGTGAGACAATAAACTCTGGTTGTTGGCGGTAAAAAAATCTGGCGACAGTAGTTTGAAGAAAAAAAAACCTGAATATATCAATAGAATGCACCAATGTTTTTTTTGTACAAACAATTGATCTTATAGAAATACATATTTTGTGAATATTATATATATATATATATATATATATATCATGTTTGTAATAAGTTAAGAAAAAGGAATAAACATTTATGAAGAATGAAGATCAAAGATTTATATCCACATAATTAGTGCACAGAGAATTGGACATTAAGCCAGCCTCTCCTGAAGAGCACACTCAAAATCCATCCTTTCATTTGAAACATTATTCTCTTAATTTTTTTATAATCTATTTGACACTCTATTTTATTATTGAAGTTATTTTATAAACCTTTGCAGTATAATCACATACCCTCTGTTGTCTCTAAAAATGCATATAGTTTGAATCTAACAAAATTATTAAATTCAACTCTTAAACAGCACATGTCTTGGTACACACACACACACACACACACAACTGCTGAGTGAATTTTGACATTTTAGTCATTCATTTCATATGAAGTTTCACTTCTTCAACAGATTTCTACATTATTTTATGCCATATATTATCCAAGTGCTAAACTTCACATGAAAATAAATGTTATATCTTACCTTAAAGAAGTGTAATTCCCAAAAAGAGGGGGGAAAACTTAACTTTGTATATAAAAATAGTAAAATTTTATTTGTTGTGCCTTTTTGAGGACAGTACTGAACTAAGTAAACCTTAGCTTCAAGAAGCTAAAAACCTAACAATTCTCCAAATGCAATTAAAAGCACGAGAAAACATTTAACAAAAATATTTGAGTTTGGACCAACTTTGACTAGAAGAAAAATTCTTCTATACCCACATTACACAAAGATAAAAGTCCTTACATTTTCAGAATATTTTCTGATGGCAAGAGACAAATACAAAATGATGTTTTGGGAGAAGGTATTGTATTTTCACATTTCTAGGAGAAAAGGAAATTCTACATCTGTATAAAAGAATCACTTCTCATTGTCCCGTTCTGCCTCTGGGCTGGCTAGGCAAACTACTCATCAATTGAATTGAAAACTAAAGATGAAATTGACCTAGAGCAGTAGCTACCTGCCAGGGTGCATTCCAGGACATGCCAGGGCACTTTCTAAAAATGTTGATGCCTGGGTTCCACTTCAGACTAATTGTATCTTGGAAGCAAGTGGTAGGCATCAGTATGTTGAAAAAGCTTCTCAGATGATTTTATTCAATTGATCACTTCCTCAGTAATCTCTTAAAAACTGACAGAACATTTAGGATAGCATAACCATCTTCCACAATGATCCAGGATACAAACAAGAAAAGCCAAATCTGCATAGATGTAGCAGCTTTGCAGAAATCATGAAGGAAAAATATAGAGAAGTCTGATGATCTTAAGACAGCCACAAACTTCATTTTATTTATTTCTGAAGAATACTACAAAAGAGATAGAATTCTGACTGGAATAATTAGCAAACACACCTCAGGACAACCAGTAAAGACTGTGGAGTCCATCAGGGTCTCCAGGAAGACTGGTAGGTACTATGACTGTTGAAATCCTTGAGCACCTCAGAAATGCCCAGAATAATCTCCCTGACAAAAAAGACAGAAATCCACACTGAGGGGGGAAGAAATCTGCAGGAAATAAAATCCAAGATGAACAGGTCAAGAACATTGAAGTTTCAGTTACTGGACACTAAAGGTCCCAAGAAGGCAAATCTCACATCTGATGACATGTTTATACAGAGAAGCCATATTTTGAATGCTTTGTGAAGACAATAGAAGAGAAAGTCCTTAAGCAATTAAACAGAGAAAGCTACCCTGGCCCACTCCAACCCCTGCATAAGAGGCTACTCCTGAAAAGATAGGAAAACCCATCTCATTAAACACGAAAAGAAGAAAAGGACTGCTATCCAAACCCATGAAATTATAGCCTCAGAACCAAAGGAAAAATCTCTGATTAATGTGCCAACTGATAATGAAAGAAATGCAGTAAAATATGGCTGAAAAGCAGAAAACCGTAACCTAATATTAAAAATGAGACAAAGTAAGTTAAGAAAGGGGTACAAGAAGGGGACACCTAGGTGGCTCAGTCGGTTAAGCTTCCGACTTCAGTTCAGGTCATGGACTCAGGGTTCATGAGTTCAAGCCCTGCTTTGGGCTTTCTGCTGTCAGCACAGAGCCTGCTTCGGATCCTCTGTCCCCCTGTCTCTCTGCCCCTTCCCTGCTTGTGCTCTCTGTCTCTCTCAAAATAAATAAATAGCCTTACAAAAAAAAAAAAAAAGAAAAAAAAAGAAAAGAAAAAAAGGGGTAGAAGTTATAAAATTAAAGCCTAAATCAAAAATAGAGAAGATAAGGAAAAATGTGTCTCAACAAGCAGTTATGAAAAGTTGACAGAGCTCAAAAAATAGGGGGAAAAAGAGTGTCATTTCTTAACTGCTTTTTAAGGTTAAAAAAGAAAAAAAGCTTGGCTGAAATGTTCCTCTTCTATCAAAAATAAAGTAGAAGGTAGGCAGTAAATATCCTGGGTTCAAGTTGAGGCTAGGAATAGAAGTTCTCAGTTTTCAACTAGTTTATATAAAAAATGCTCTTTTGCCCAGTTGGAATCCATAAAATGACTGTATTGTGCAGCACTATACATAGTTCAAGGTAGTGGTAATAAAATTAATCAGTACCCGTGATTGAAACTCTAATAGCTCCTTTTATTGGGCTCTTATTACATAGCTAAGCTAGAAGCTTTACATGTATTATCTTACTTAGTCTTCACACCCATGACACCAATTACTTATACCCATTTTGCAGAAGATAAATTTCCATAAATAAAGTAAAATTTGGCTCTATTGATCCTGTTTGTTGGTTTTTATGTTACTCTAACATATCTGGATAGATCTTTGTGACATATAGGAAGGTATTTTAAAAACGATTTGACATAAAACATAGGCCATGGCATACACACAAATTATATTTTGGAAGGTTCTTCGGAAGCAGCTGACAATAAGGTAAAAAGTCAGACCTGAGTATCTGCTGACAGGAGAGATGCGCTATTTGTATCAAGAGAGTGACACACACACACAAATAAATGGGGATTTTGGATCTGAGTCCTAAATCAAAAGTCACAAGGGCAGATACTCCAAGGCAATCACTTGCAATTGAGTTGCTTCTCAGAGGAAGTCCTCATGCAGTATGCTCTAGACTGAGGAGTCACAGAGATTGATCTATCTAAAAATGGCTAATGAATTTCTGTTGGAAGGTCAGGTAAGCCAGCTGGCAAATAAATAAAATTGGAGAAGTCGTAACATGAGGAAACCAGTTGATGGTTGTAGTGTTCTATCTAATAGCTGCTACTCAAAATGTAGTCTGAGGGCCAGCACTGTGGCATCACTCAAGAGCTTATTAGAAATGCAGTGTTCCAGGCCCTTCTTCAGATCTGCTAAAGCCGATCCTGCATTTTAACAAGAGCCTTAGATGATTCAGATACATATGAAGGTTTGAGAAACCCTGTGCGAAAGGACATAGGTGATTACATTTTGCTTCGTTTTGTAACACAGTAGAAAACTGAATAATCAAACAATTGCTTAATATAATCAAATACTGAATTTTCATAATTTAGGCATTCATTGATTCATCACCTCGGAAGTGCTTACCCTGCACCCATGAAGTATGTGAGAGGCAGGCAATAAAGTACAGAAAGACAGGTGAGAATTTTGTACTTACAGAGTTGAGAATCTAGGAGGTAATAAAGAGATTAAAAAAAAAAAAATTGAAAGGGGAATAACTGCTAAGAAAGGAGAAATACAGGAATATATCAAAGCAGGACCTAAGCACAGTTTTGCTCACCCAAATTTAAGAAAATAATTGTGGTTGATACAAGTGTCTTACAGGTTTACAGGGAAGTCTGTTTAAAACAAACCCTGTTTGACTTAGTTCCTACGTCAGAAGGTCAGTTTCACATGCTCGGCATCACGAAGACACAATCATGGCAGAACAGCACAAGAGGTCAGCTGAGAGCATTCCAGGCAACCATTGTGTGAGCATGCTGTTCTCAGAATGACTAGAAAAACAATACAGGAACTAAAGGATTAGCCACCACTGGTGATACAGAATGAAAAGAAAAATGACTTCAGATAGCTCTTACAAATGGGTAGCTTGATAGCCTTCAGCAGCACTTTTACACTGAAATTTCCTTTGGCAGAAGTAGCTGCCGGCCACACTTTGAATGGCATCCCACCTAATGTAATAGGCTGTGTGCTATATTGGCTCTCTCTATGGATGCATGATTCTAGTAGGCCAAAGAAGTGCCGTGGAATTGAAAAAATCTGGGTTCACTTATACTGTGGATAAGCTTTAAAAACAACCTAAATGTTCTAGTGAGCGGTCAGTGAATGAACCATTACATCAAATAATCATTTGTAGCCATTGTTTCCTTTTTATTGTTCAACGAGATGTAAAAGATTTTTTTAATTTTTTTAATGTTTATTTTATTTTTGAGAACGAGAGACAGAGCACAAAAGGGGAAGAGCAGGGTGAGATACACACACAGAATCCAAAGCAGGCTCCAAGCTCTGAGCTGTCAGCACAGAGCCCAACATGAGACTCAAACCCCCGAACTGGGAGATCATGACCTGAGTTGAAGTCTGATGCTTAACCGACTGAGCCGCCTAGATGTCCTATAAGAGAATTTTAAAGACAGACGGAATTCAGCTTAAAGCATCACTCCATTTTTTCCCAGCTTTGTGATACTGAGAAAGTTACTTGTCATATTTGAGTATCAGTTATTTATAATCTCTATAAAATGTCAATAATCCCTTCCTCCCAAGATAGTTCAAGAAATTAAATATGAGCAGAGTACTTTTTTTTTTTAACGACCTTCTGTTTGTTTTATTTTAGAGAAAGAGAGAGTGCGTGCAAGCTGGGGGGAGGTGTAGAGGGAGAGAGAATCACAAGCAGGTTCCACACTCAGCACAGAGTCTGACGCAGGCTTGATCCCATGACCTTGGGATCATGACTTGAGCCAAAATCAAGAATCTGATACTCACCCGACTGACCCACCCAGATGCCCCAAGCAAAGCACTTTTTAAATGCCTACTACAGAGTCACAAAATGAAAAATGTCCTTCCATTGCATGTAGCCTAAATTCCACAACTTGGCATTCCCACCCTCCCTAATCCAGCTATCTGGACTTCCAAATAATTTCCTCCCCAACCTTGCAACAGTTCAGTTCAATTCAAGTTCCTATTACATGTCAGGTATTTTGCTAAATACAAGGAATACAATGATCAAGATTCAGTATGACATGATTCCTATTCTTGCACAGCTTATATTTTAGTGATGAAGACAGAAATGCAAACAGATAGTGTCAATAAACTCTGCAAAGTTCAATGATAAAAGTATAATCAGGTTTCTATGAAAGCACAGGGACATTAAACCTCCCCACAAAAGATTAAGGAATGTGTTGTGCAGCAGTTGATGCCTGAGCCAAATTTTAAAGGATGAGGAAAAATTAACCAAGTTAAACAGGTTTGGGGAGGACTTTTTAGATAGGGGAAGAACATTAACAAAGTGTGATGCAAAACAGCATAATGCATGCAGCAACTACTCCAGTTTTACTGGAGCAAAAGTATACATTGGAGAGAAGTGAAAGATGAAGACAGAGAGATGGACGCAGGGGACACGACACTGGTGACACATTAAGAAGCATAGATGTAATAGAAAATCATTGAAGGATTTCTGAAAAGCTGACAAAGCCAGATTTGCATTGAGAATCTGTCTAGAAGTGTCTGGATAAAACAGACATCCATACTAACGGTCCCCAAACTCCCAGATGTTTCTCCAAAGTGTGAGGACATGTTGAAAGTAGTTCATCATTAATAAAGTAACAAATTTTGTGAAACTTCTTTTTAACTATATTAGAGCAAACTAACAGTTCTCTCAGTTGTCAATAATTGACTTGTTTTCTAATATGCTTCTTCAAGTTGGAAGTCATTGTTATTACTCATCATAATTTTTACTTTTTGATAAGCTTTTCCAATAAAGAGAAGGACATACTCATAGCTAAGATGAAATTCACATAGCTAAGGGTAAATCCCTGAGAGTATGTAAAAAAAATGATCGTCTGTGTGTGTCAAGGTGGTGATGGCTATGAAGGATAAATTGGCTGGAGAAATTTAGAGGCAGAGAAACTATTTTAAGCGGTTGGTGGTAAACATTCTACTGATCTGCATGTTCATTCCAGCCTCTGCTTCTATTGTGCTCCCTCCACATGTACACTTCGAACGCTCTTCCTTCCTCTCACTACTCTAAGTATTATTTATTGATCTTTAAGGCTCAGACAGTAATTCTTTTTCCATTATTCCAAACATACCAATATTTTCTTTCTTGTAAGAGAAGCTACAAAATCAAGTATATTACTGTTATACAGCATATTTGCTCTCAATTTGTATTATGTGCTTTAATCTTCTCCCTTCAGCTAGGTTTTCAAGTAGTGTAATGTAGGAAATAATATTTTTTGGTTCTTTCTTAAATCTTCAAAAGGCAGGCATTGTCCAGAATCAATGGAAATTCCATTTGGCCTTTTAACCTTTTCACTTTTCCTCATAAAATGGTCTTACAATTTTTGCCATATGTCAGAAAAACAAACAAAAGAAAATTATTCTGAGGGACTGTATCTGAATCCGACATTCAGGAATTTCTCTTAATCAGAAATTCCCTAGAGAAGAAAATGGTATTTTTAAGGAATCTGTTTTGGTTTGCTTTTATTACGATACATCTGAAGGTGGGGAGGTAGAATTGCTTTATTTTGTACTTCACTTTTACTTGTTCGTTTTGGCCACAAGGATTTATTGCTACCACATTCTAGGTTCTTTCTTGAATGTCAGAGGCTAGAAGCCTAGGAAATATCTTTCCCAAACTTCCTTGTCTCTGGGACCTACATGTGATTTACATTCTACCTAAATGTGATTTACATTAATGTTGTGTGAGACTTGGAAGTAGAAGAGAAGCAGAACCCATTGCCTTTATCTTTCAGAAGCAATGAAGAAGCATAATGTGTCCTGGATTAAGATGATGGCAATGGAAGTAGAGAGTAATTTATATTTTAAGTAGAGAGGACAAGACTTGATTATTTGAATGTAGAAGACAAGAAAAAAGAGTAACCAAGCATGACTACTAGGCTTTAGGGTTTTCCAACATTGAATGATTGTATCATTTAAGAAGACTAGGGGAGGGGTACCAGGGTGGTTCAGTTGGTTAAGCATCTGCCTTTTGATTTCAGCTGAGGTCATGATCTAATGGTGGGGTGGGAATTTGAGCCCTGCCTTGGGCTCTGTGCCAACAGCACAAAGACTGCTGGGGGTTCTCTGTCTCCCCCTCTCTCTGCCCCTCCCCCGCTTGTGTGCTGACGTGTTCATATTCTCTCTCTCTCTCTCTCAGAAATAAATAAACATTTATAAGAAGAAGATGAAGACGACTAGGGGGAGCAATGATAGGGAGGGCTGTGAAGAAAGAATATCAAGAGTTCTCTTTTTAAAGACTACAAATAACATGCATATTAGCAGCAATATGCCAATAAATGTTTGACAACATATGTTTAACTGTCCAGAAAAAAAAAGTATACAGATATGTCTCAAACCTATGTTTCTTATAAATCTTACTTATAAAAAATAACACATCGTTTACAAATAAAAAATGAAATACTCTTTATTGTGAAGACCATACTGTGTTCTGTAATTCTTATTTTTAAAAAAAATGCTCAGCTCCTCTAAGGCAGCCACAGAGAAAGAAAATATTTTAGAATAAATCAAGTTTGGGATTTTGACAGTTGAGGAAATAAATGAAGAAAGAGGCAAAGAATTTGAGATTGTTATCAAAGTCACTCAGCTAAGCTGTGGACGCCCTGATGGCTATGAAGGAAGCAAAGATAAGAGACAGAGGATGGAAATAAAAATGGATATGAAAGTTTGATTAGATTAAATGATTTCTGGAATTGGGAAGTACTAGAGTAAATGAATTGGAAGAACAGGAGCTGATGTAATTACTGATGTGGCAAAGTCTAGGATATTTATGACCATGGCAATGATGATCTGGGTAGATGGAGAAGAGATTTTTCGAAATGAGATTTATGTTTTAGAAGGCCAGTATTTTGGATGAACCATCCGCATGAATGCTGAATTTTGGCCATGAATAATAACTAATATGAGTAGAAAGGAAGACAGTAATGAGCTGGGAGCTAAGTCTTTCAGTGAAAGAATGACTAGGAAGTTGGTATAAGTTGTGGGTAGTGAGTGGTGTATACTTCAAAGAATCTAAGATTTTTGAATGAGGAATGAGAAAAATGAGATGGATGTGGCATAATAAGCACGGATGATATCTACTTTATCTCTTGGCCTTGGGAGTCACAGGCATAAGGGATAGAGAGAGAGAGGGACAGAGAGATAGATAAGATAGATACCTGATGATAGATAGATAGAAGACAGATGTGTTTCTTCTGATGGCAACTTTGTATTATTAGTACAAGTTGAGTGATTTCCAACGATGGTGATACATAAACCTTGCAGGTTACAACTCATCATTGGATGTGCTGAGAAAATTTATAGAGTGCTAAAAATATTTAAAAGCCTATAGAAAACCTTCTAAACTATAAAACTGAGGAAAATGGTGTTTGATTTTCAAAAGGAAAAGTCTTCTATAAAAAGATTATTTAAAACTACTATGACATGAAGGATAACAGAAGCTGAATTACCAATGTCATGTGTAGTTTATAAAATCAACCAGAGGCACTGTGATCATAAAAGATTAGGAATCAGTAGGACAAAATACCAAACTGGATGAAATAGGATTATAATTGAAGGCACTTGAACAGGTAAACGTTTATACACACATACAAGGTCATAGAATTATTATGAAATACAAACTGAATATGAAACAAGAGATCAGCCTTCTGGTGACTTCCTTTTCAGGTATATTGTTCATTTTTCAGTTGTGTCTAAAATAAGGTTGGAACACCAATCAGTTAAGTATTTAGGTGCCCCACACAGTGAGATGCATAAGCGTTTGCAAGAACAAGTTCTGTTCTTTTAGGTGGACTAATTTTGCACAAAAATTATTAAAGGAAAAAACAGCATGTAGCCAACTGTTAAAGGGTGTGGTTAAGACCACAAGCGTGACAAAAATTCCGAAAAAATAATAATCATCAGGAATCAGGGTGAAAATTAATTGTATTATCCTTATAATAAACTTTGCCCCTCAGTCTAATGATTTATTTAAGTGCCACCGGTAAGAAATTTTAACACATGAAAAAGAAGTTAAATAAAACTTACTAGAGAAATCCAAATGAATGCACATTTTTTTTCCACAAAAAGAGTTCTGAAGAGTTTTCTATCTGTATTAACCACAGTAACTTATTTTTTAAAAAGACAACTATCAAAAAATATCAATGATTTTTCACCTTTTCAACTCTCTTTCCAGTAATTAGGAATCTGTCCAAAATCAACTATTACTCATTCAAAAAGGACTTATTAAGCACCTACTTCATACTCAGATGAGTGTTGTGTCATTGGCAATATTCATTCAGTGTAAGATAGAACATCTGCCTTTAAGGAATTGGTTGTCTAGCTGGGAAACCATGAGTAGAATAGGTGGAATGGGGCAAAACAGTCAACAGTTAGCTTCTCTCTTTTTTTCAAATCAGATGCCCAATAAATTCCGGGGCAACATTTCGTGTTTTAAGAGCTAAAAGGGGATACCTGTGACGCCTGAAGAACACCAGGAAGGTTTCAGAAAAGAAGTCGGAGATGAGATGGGCTTGATTTGAATGAGCAGGAAGACAGAAAATCACAATACAGAAGTGGACAATGTAAAGACCAGTTTTTCCAGCTGAAGACTGGGCCTGCATAAAATAACACTAAGGAACATGTATGAGTCCTCAGGTCTAACAAAATACATATGATGCATTTTCTAAACCTTGACTGAAGGGCAAGTGACTTGAAATGTTATTTTTAAGTGAACATAAGTATATTATGGTATATAATGCAAACTGTGTGAAAATTTTTCAAATGACAGACAAAAGCTTGTTTTTTGAAATCATCTTGGAATATGAAATAATTGTCTATGAATAGTAAGGGCAGTTTGTCAGAAAAGATTCTAAATTATTTATCAGGAAAGACAGAACTGGGTCTGGCAGTGGTCAAAGCATATTTTTTAAATGAAGTATCGTGATAAATAAGGAGAAAAAAAAACCTTAATAAGTAGGTCATTGAAGTCAAATATAGGACTTTTACCTCTTGACACACTGCTGTCTACTCCCTAAATTACTATTAGACTTAAGGTAATAGAACTATGGAAACAGGGTAAAGTTCCCAAACAGAAAATATGACAAAAAGATTAATCTGCCTCACACATACAGGATGGAATAGAAGTGGGAATGGAAGCAGAGGTGTCTTGGGAAATCTACAAGTTAGAAAATTATTACAATCATACAAACTTCCACTGGTAGGGACGTGGCTTAAAATGATGCATGTATGTTAACAACAACAACAATGCTCTCTGCCCCTCCCCCACTCACACTCTGTCTCCTTCTGTCTCAAAAATAAATAAACATTAAAAAAAAAATTAAAAAAAAAAAAGGGGGCACCTGGGTGGCTCAGTTGGTTGAGTGTCTGACTTCAGCTCAGGTCATGATCTCGCGGTCCGTGAGTTCGAGCCCCGCGTCAGGCTCTGTGCTGACAGCTCAGAGCCTGAAGCCTGCTTCAGATTCTGTGTCTCCCTCTCTCTCTGCCCTTCCCCCACTCACGCTCTGTCTCCCTCTGTCTCAAAAATAAACATTAAAAAAAATTAAAAAAACAACAACAATGTGAAAAAAAAACACAAGGTACGAGCACTATGAGGTAAATATGAGGACTAGTTATATAGATGTTGAGCTACATATAAATCAATCTTATTAATCAAAATGGCTTCAGATAGTGGGAGATAAAGCATCTAATTATGTGGTGTGTTTATACTTTGTGCCTCAGGAATCTCAAGCAAGAAACACATGAACCTAAGTTAGCTCTATGTCGCCTTTGGCACATACACTAGATTTCACACAGACACCTGTGTCCACACCTGGAGGCCAGAGGCAGAAGCAGGAAGTGGGCCTTTTTTTTCTGGGGGGGGGGGGTGGTTCTAGAAAGAGGATCACTGCTTGCTCTGGGCTAGTGATTCCAAGGTTGGCAGCTCATTAGGAGAGGAAAGGAGAGATGGATAGGCTCACTGGCCAGCTCTGGCTGCTAAATTTAATGTATTCCCTGGTGAAAAAGAGAAAGTAACAATGGCCTAACAGTTAACACACACAGGCCAAGACTATGAGACTGTCAGACTGCATAATGCTATTAATTCTGAAAGTGGGAGCTTAATTGGCTACCGTTTACCACCTGTGGTTGATGTTAGTGCTTCAGTAAAGGAGAAAAAAGACAATCTGAGGCTCAGGATTTTAGAGACTGTAGCTGCCTCCAGCTGGGCCTCTTAAAGAGAGTGTTGACAATTTTATTATAAACCTCTCCTAGAGGGGTTTCTCACTTTCATCTATAATTTGTCATATCCTTGCAGTGTGACTCATAATTTACTTAAATCACTTTTGCCATATTTTAAAAACAGAGAAACCCAAAGTGGCTTCTTTAGAGCAGCTGAGATCACATGCTTGTTTTCTTTCTTTGCATTATTCTGATATAAAAGCAGTGGTGGGAAACAGGGAGGAGAGACAGAGCGATTTCAGCAGCCCTTCGCCAATTTACAGGAGACTGAGCCTTCAACAATGTAAAAGAACATTTTGTGAGAATTTTAAGTCAGTACAGTATAATTCCTCCTTCCTCTGTGAATTTCACTGATGACACTCATACTTTCTCTGGCATGACAGAGAAGGATTCATGACCTTCTCCCCTCTACCCATAATGAAGCCAAGATTGTGGTATGTAACAACATATACTAGAGAAAGGGTAAGATTTAATCTAACATTAAAAAATTCACCTTTCATGGAAAGTAATGACTCATGTCACATGATGGTCAGAGGGGCAGTAGGTCCAGGGTAAAAATGAATTCCAACATCTTTCACACATTGTTTGATCACTGAAATAAAGTGAATAACTACCTCGATCCCTGAACAAACCATTTACTCATATCTCTGTCTTGTTCACAATGTACCCTTTGCCTGAAAAACAGTCTCACACGTTACTCTTGTCTGCCTAACCCACCCTCTCTAAACCAAGGGATTAAAAAAAAAAAAAATTAGCATATAGTATGCATTATATAAAAGTCAGCTGCTTGTTCATAATTATTATCTTTCATGATTGTTTAAAAGACAAGAAATACTGGAAGTAAAATACCTACCACGGTTTCTGTCACAAAGGAAATGCCCACTAAATGGTCATTATCATTATCATTACAATCATATAATTGAGACAATTTTCTATGTCTATCTCCTCAGCTAGACTGTTAGCTACTAGCAGGCAAGCATGGAATCTCCATTTACTCATTTAATAAGTATTTGTGAAACATCTACCATGTTCAAGGTGCTGTGATTTATATCAAGATACAGTGGGGGGCGCCTGGGTGGCTCAGTCGGTTGAGCGTCCGACTTCGGCTCAGGTAATGATCTCGCAGTCCGTGAATTCAAGCCCCACGTCGGGCTCTGTGCTGACAGCTCAGAGCCTGGAGCCTGTTTCGGATTCTGTGTCTCCCTCTCTCTGGCCCTCCCCCGTTCATGCTCTGTCTCTCTCTGTCTCAAAAATAAATAAACGTTAAAAAAAAAATTAAAAAAAAAAAAAAAGATACAGTGGAAGACAAGCTAATAGCAATCTCAGAATCTCCTAAACTACCTTTACAAAGTATTTGTTCCCCTATTACCTTCTATATTTTCTATCACTTAATGTTTATCACACCATATGTAAGTATCTATTCAAATGATAGTTTTGTGCAGAGAAGGCTTTCTGTGGTTATTTATCATTTACCAATTTAATAAATATCAACTGATCACATTATGAAGCATTCTGCTTTTATTTCTAGAAATCACAATTGTATTTATAAAACATTAAAGCTTTCATAAAAATTTTTGGCCTTCATTTATGACCAGCCCAAATTTTTGACCAGATTATATATTCTTACTTTAAGTCATTTGTTTTCAGTGTTTCACATACATGATTTATTAAACACTGAAAACATATTTTCTTTGTATGGCTTTTTTTTTTCATTCAGAATACCAAGAGGAAAATATAAAATCACATGAAGATATTATTTCTAGATTGAGACATGAGATTTCCTTGAGTTCAAGATCAGGGTCGATTCCAAGATGATGATAAGGTAAAACCATAAAATCCAAATAATACTTAACTGGGTGAGACTTCTGAGATTTTTAGATTAAAAATTTGCTGGAATGACTTCAGGTTTCTTTCATAAGGATCCATAGACCCTCATTTATGTCACAGCACTCACTGAACCTAGTCAAAAAGATTTCCAACTTTGAGAATAGCTAATTGGTATGCATTCATCTTAAGAAATCTAGTCACTTTAAAAAAAATTAATATTTACTTATTTGTTAGAGAAAGAGAGACAGAGCATGAGCAAGGGAGTGGTAGAGAGAGGGACACAGAATCCAAAGCAGGCTCCAGGCTCTGAGCTGTCAGCACAGAGCCCAATGCAGGACTCGAACCATGAGATCATGACCTGAGTCAAAGACAGATGCCCAACCTACTGAGCCACCCCGGTACCCCTAGTCATTTGTTTTTTTTAAATATAGAAGGCAAATTACAATTCTACTCTAATTGCAATCATAGGAAATAAAAGGTGAAATTTTAATTTCTTTATTTTATCCCCAATTTCTATTCCAAAAGCCACTTTTCTAAAGAGAGGACTTGAATGGCTTTCACAGAAAGGAATTTATATCAGATTCTTAGGGTTGCCAAGATAGATGCAGGCATAGAAGAATATGTATCAGCAGAAATTCTGCACATATTAAAAGGTAGGCAGAAATTAGCAATCTTATAGTAATTAGTTTCTATCTTTATTCGATGATATGATAAATAATATCCTGGTCTCAATGTAATCATCTTCAACAATAAAATCTATTTTAAAGACTTTTAAGTTATAGGGAGTAGTTTTACCAAAGTCCTCTTAGACTAAAATTCAGCTATATGTTTTGCTCACACTTGCTCTCCATTAAGACAAAACCCATTTTCTTTGATAACATCATTGCCACTGACATACTAATGGATCCCACTGTGTGTTACAAGTTTATGGCTATATGATTCATTTCTATGATAATCTCACTTTCATTAATATAACAGCCCAATTGTAGTACATCAATTCCTGAGATATCCACATTCACATGCTAATGACTTTTTCAACCCTTAATGTGTTTTAAAAGAGAAGAGTCACTTTGTTCTGTAATTAAAAAAAAGTTAAAAAATAAAAACTATAGACTTTAACCAACTACATAGTATCCTTTCCACAAAATGCTATGAATCTAGTAAGCCAACACTGCATTAATGCAGAACATCTAAAAAATATCTCAAAGAACATCACAAGAAAACAGAAACTACAGAGAATAATAAAATAAATTTTCAGTGATTCAATACATATTGCTACATATTCTATGGCATAGTTACCAGACTAGACAGATTTTTAATCTGACATCTATGGGCCTGAGACTTCATGGGAGGGCTTCAAAGAATTGGTAAAGCCCCTGATGTTATAGAAAAAAGGTTATAAATGTGTATACTTAAGAACATAGTTTATACTTTTCATCACATTCTAAAAGTGGCCTATATGATCCAAAAAAATACTTACATACATAAGAGACTTCAGTCTTATCCCTGTAACATGGACTAGAGGAAAACAGATTGGAAGCTTAGACTCCAAGAAGTGATTCATATGTGAATAGAATTTGAGAGAAAACAGAAATATTACTTTTAACCCTGAACACCCAGCCATGAGTACAAAATGAATTCCAAAAATGAATTTGGAATTACAAAAAGGAGAATTGATGCAAAGTTGAAGGTTTAACATAGGAAGGCAAAAAGGTGGTTAAAAATTGGAATATAGCAATAGATGTTTATGCCCCTTTCCTAAGAAAGAGACCTTTTGGATCAAGACAGATATTTTCATGGAAATAAGTTGAAAAGTTTGTAATCAATGGTGAAGGGAATGGGGGTAAAATCTATGTAATGAGGTAGAGAAATATTTTTATACTAAAGGTTGGCATAAGAATTCCTTTTAGGGTGTCTGGGTGGCTCAGTTGGAGTGTCCGACTCTTGATTGCAGCTCAGGTCAAGGTCTTGTGGTTGGTGGGATCAAGCCCCACCTCAGGCTCTGCACTGATAGCGTGGAGGCTGCTTGGGATTCTCTCTCTCCCTCTCTCTCTGTCCGTCCCCCCACCCCATGCACACATGCACTCTAAATAAATAGATAGATAGATAGATAGATAAATAAATAACTTTTAAAAAAAAGAATTTCTTTTCTTGTGGGATCTGTCCTTGAGAAAAATAGCCTACTTGGGGCAAAGTCTGCTTGTAGTGCCAAAACACTGGAGGGGAGAACCAAATCCATGCAAATAAGATAAACAGAAACTTTTCATTCAGAGAGAAAGTGAAAGGAAGGAAAGGACTTAGAGCTGGAGAGAAATTATAAAACTGGTGAGTGAGGGCTAAGAAACCACCCTGGTGGGAGGACAGCTGAAAGAAGTTAATAATGATGCCCAGAAGCAGATCTAAGTTTTGTAGGGATGAGCTTACAAATTTTGGTGTTCCTCTTTACGAAAAAAAAGAGTTCCAATTTTCAAATTTCAAATTAGGAACAGATCTTTGCAGAAACATGTGGAAGCAAGGGCCCATGAAGCTTCAGCTAGTTTCAAGGAAATCCATACCTAGTTGTGTCTACCACTCCATTTAAAGTTGTTTTCTTGTCTCAAACATATTCAGTAAATCTCTTCAACTCAAAATACTTTGAACTAAGTTATTTTTGCGGGAAATCAAAAAAGAGCTGAATTTCTCATGGACAGAAGAGAGGACAAAGTGATCCTGAGAACATAAGACTGTTGGAAATTTGCAGAAATCTTAAAGAGGCCATGAATCTTGGAGGGGGGTGTCATGTTAATTTTACTCAGCTCTTGAATGGCAAGAAGACCCTCAACTAACATCTTCCTTACAAAAAAGTAAGTTTAGACTACAGGTCATTTAGCCTTATGTGCAAAAAGGGAGATACGTTACCGTACTGATCAAAACTTGCACATGGCAAGGTACCATAGTGAGCATAGACTTGAATTAGAGTACTCATTCTTTTACATGGAGACCATCTGTTAAAATTCATGATTCACTTACTGAAAATTTCATCTTTCTAAAGTAGCCCCCAGGCAAGTGTAGAGACATCACTATAGACAGGAGATGTGATGGCTCTGATTTTCATGAAGGGTCATATCACTTGATGGTTAAGGATGCCAGGAATAAATGCAGCCCTTAATAGCTGTGTAGTTTGAGGCAAGTTGCTTAACGATCTAGGATTCCATTTCCTCATGCATACAACCAGGATAATATTATGATGACTAAATGAAATAATTCATTTAAGCACTTGATATGGTATGAAAGTGAGTAATTGATCAGTAAATGTTAGCAGTTACTTTTACCCAAACTACAACTACTTCTATTACTATTATAAGTCAATGAATTAAACATTACCACAGATGCACCCTGATCCCAGAGAATGTGATGAGATGTCCTTTAGAAGAATAAAATGAGCTAACTTGGATCTTCTACTTTTTAATTGGTATGTTAAATTTATTTCCTTTTTAGAAGGGCTGAAGCTATGGCTCAGGGTAAGATGGAAGGCAAAAAGTATCTGGAATTCAGTCTGAATTTGAAAGTTCAGGAATAATTATTGTGCTAGTTAAGTGACATAGTACTTATAAATCTATTAAATTCAATTTTGTGAAAAGTTTCCAGAAATGTGCCACCCTTAACCATCAACTCTTTGAAAAGCCTGGATGAAGCCAGGGGGAAAACAGGATCCTATTTTAGAGTACTATAAAGCCACAAGAATAGGAGCTGTTTGATAGCAAACACTTCACCTCCTTGTTGACCACATTTGCCATGTACAGATGCTCAATAAGCATCTGTGAATGAATGAGAATCTAGGACAATTCCTGTATAAATATATCAAACAAATCTTTATAAAAAAATGGAGATAAATGTTAAGGTTTTGACATTTAATTTTATGGTAATAACTTCAGAGAGAAAAAGTAATTGAGCTGCAGCAGCAAATGTTAAATAAAAAAAAAGGTTTGTATTTGACAATAAACACCATTTTAGTCAATGTCACAATATAGTCACTAAAAAGCTACTTTAATCCTGGTCCCTATTAATATCAGGCAGAAAGTGGAGAAAGAAGACTGAGCTATTCTATTCACTGCTAGCTTCAGTCTTTGTGCAAATTGCAAGTTCTCAGTTCTCAGGATCAGATTTAATTAGGGAGAGAGCTCCAACAAGTTACCATTAATCCGATAGTAAAACATAGGTAAAACACGTCAGGTAAGACACAGTTGAGGGAATTACAGATTATATCCTGGAGAAGATTATAAAATGGCATGTTAGTTTTAGGTAAACATTTGAAGAGCTAGGTGTCTGTATAGGCCCAGACTTATAGAAACTGGATCAATGGATATTATAGGAAAACAGATTTGGAATCAATAAAAAGACAAATGTTTCTATTATCAAGGTAACAGTTCAAATCTTAATGGTTTTGAGAGATTGAGTTCTTATTGCTGAAGTTTCCAATCCTTACATCATTCAGGTATTCATTCATTCAGCAAATAATTGTGTTCCTCCTGCATGCTCTATATGACCTGTTTCTGCTTAGTTCTCCAGTGTTTTCCACCCTCACTCATCCTCTCTACCAACAAACTCTGGGCACAGTGGTCTTTCACTGGTTACCTGAAAGGTCCATCCTCTTTCTGGTTTAGATTTCTTGCCTACAGTACTCTTTACTTTTCCTAATTCCTATTCATCTATTAGGTCTAAACTTAAACAATATTTCCTTTGAGACTTTCCCTGGTATCAAAACCTAATAAAAATCTTTCTTGGAGCCACTGGGTGGCTCAGTCGGTTAAGCATCCAATTCTTGATTTCAGCTCAGGTCATGATCTCACAGTTCATGGGATTGAGCCCCATGTCAGGCTCTGCACTGTGGAGCCTGCTTGGAATTCTCTGTCTTCCTCTCTCTCTGCTCCTCCCCCACTCACTCTCTCTCTCTCTCTCAAAATAAATAAACTTAAAAAAATCTTTCTCTCTCTTACTCTTCCTTCTCTCTCTCACTCTCTTCCTCTCTCTCTCTCCCCTCCCCATCACCACCACCAGCTTTACTGTAGTATAATCTACAAACCACGGAATTATCCATTAGTGTGCCAATGAGTTTTAGTAAATAAATATAGTAGTTTACAAACAACACTCCAATTCAGCTTTAAAACATTTTAAATACCCCCCAAAATGTTCTAGCATGTCCATTTGTAAGCAATCACCATTCCCAGGACCAGGCAACCACTCATCTGCTTTCTATCTCTACAGTTTTATCTAGAAACTTTATATATGTTGAACGATTTCATGTGTATTCTTTGACGTAGGATGTTTTGGAGGTTCATAAATGAGGTTACATGCATCAATAATTTGTTCCTTTTATTTGCCAAATAATATTCCATTGAATAATATGCCTTATTTTCTTTATTCATTGATTGGATATGGAGATATACTTGGTTTTCATTTTGGAGTTATAATAAACAATGCTATTGTCAACATTATCACAGAAGGCTTTTTGCTGATATTTATTTTCATTTCTATTAGGTAAATACCTAAAAGTATAAATGGCAAACATATGTTTAACATTCTTAAGACATGATAAAACTGCTTCCCAGAGTAGCTCTGTTATATTATATTCCCACTACAATGTATTCAGGGTTCTAGTGTTTCTAGACACTTGGTATTCTCTGTCTTTTTAATTTTACCCATTCTAGAGGGTGTGATGGGTATCTCACTGTGGCTTTGATTTATAATTCTCTAATGACTAACAATGTTAAACACATTTTCATGTGCCTGTTTGCTATCCGTATGTTGACATGGCTACTCAAAACTTTTGTCCATATTTTACTTGGGTTGTTTGTCTTCTTACTAAGTTGTGAGAGTTTTTCATATATTCTGGATACAAGTCTTTTATCAAGATTTATGATTCACATATATTTTCTTGAGTTCTCTGGCTTGTCTTTTCTACTTTCTTACTAGTGTCTCTTTTAGGAATAAACTTTACATTTTAATTAATATACTCCCCATTTATCATTGTTTTTCCTTATGAATCATGCATTTGATGCCATTATATCTAAAATCTCTTTGTATAACTCAAGATTACAAAGACTCTTGTATTTTATACTTTTAGGGATTGCACGTAAATATATGATCTGTTATGAGTTAATTTTATTAATAGTGAGGTAAAATTCCCTTTTTCTCTTTGTTTCTTCATTTTCTAATTTCTGTGCATATGATATCCAATCGTTGCAGCAGCATTTGTTGAAGACTAATCATTTCCCAATAGAGTTACCTTGCACTTTTGCCAAAATTAATTAATCATAATAATTAGTATGTCAACACCATTAACACCTATATATTCCTTATTGTAAATAACAAGTACTGATAAATGTAAGTCATCTACAAGCAAAAGCATCAGAATACATACACATTACATTTGTTCACTAAACAAATAATTGTTGTATATTTACAGTGCAGGTAAACTTGATGATACAAAGGCAAATCAGATACAGAATCTGTTAATAAAAAAAGTTAACCCTCTAGATTAGGAGGTGACAAGGGTTGAAAGAGGGTAAACAGAAAATGAGTATTTAGGCAGGAAGAAGTTACTTCTGAGGATATCTGCACATACTAAATGGAGACAGTGGTGTTAGAGGCAGAACTTGACAGATGAGTGCAATCTGATTCCATAGAAAGAAGTGGAAGGGAATTTGAAGATGAGGATAGAGCCTGGACATAGGCGAAGAGACAAGAGAGGAAGGAAAAGGGTAGGTGAGCAATATGTAGGAAATACCCAAAAGAGACAAGTATGGTAATGTAGATAGATAAATTTGAAAAGGTTAGTGCCAGACTAAAGAATTGGATTTTATTTTCTAAGCAGTAGGAGTTACTTAAGGTTTACGAGCAGAAGAATGTCATGATTGATACTCATAGCTATGCCAGTACCAGTAAAATGAAACTGTTAAAAAACACTTACCATCATTTCTAAAATTATTTAATTTCACTTAGGAGATGCTATAATTCAGTTCCTGCTCTAAAAATTTCTGTGCTTATTCTTATCATGATACCAATTAAATTTGAATAAATACATTCTTTAGAGGGGCACCTGGGTGGCTCAATAGGTTAAGCCTTCAACTTCAGCTCAAGTCATGATCTCACAGTTCATGGGTTCGAGCCCTACATCGGGCTCTGTGCTGGCAGCTGGGAGCCTGGAGCCTGCTTCAGATTCTGTGTCTCCCTCTCTCTCTGTCCCTCCCCCACTCACGCTCTGTCTCTCAAAAATAAACAAATATTAAAAAAACTTTTTTTAAAATAAATAAATGAAGATGCTAACATCGCTCCTCATCAGGGAAATACAAATCAAAACCACACTCAGATATCACCTCATGCCAGTCAGAGTGGCCAAAATGAACAAAGCAGGAGACTATAGATGCTGGAGAGGATGTGGAGAAACGGGAACCCTCTTGCACTGTTGGTGGGAATGCAAACTGGTGCAGCCACTCTGGAAAACAGTGTGGAGGTTCCTCAAAAAATTAAAAATAGACCTACCCTATGACCCAGAAGTAGCACTGCTAGGAATTTACCCAAGGGATATAGGAGTACTGATGCATAGGGGCACTTGTACCCCAATGTTTATAGCAGCACTCTCAACAATAGCCAAATTATGGAAAGAGCCTAAATGTCCATCAACTGATGAATGGATAAAGAAATTATGGTTTACATACACAATGGGGTACTACGTGGCAATAAGAAAGAATGAAATATGGCCCTTTGTAGCAATGTGGATGGAACTGGAGAGTGTGATGCTGAGTGAAATAAGCCATACAGAGAAAGACAGATACCATATGTTTTCACTCTTATGTGGATCCTGAGAAACTTAACAGAAACCCATGGGGGAGGGGAAGGACAAAAAAGAAAAATAAAGAGGTTAGAGTGGGAGAGAGAGCTAAAGCATAAGAGACTCTTAACAACTGAGAACAAACTGAGGGTTGATGGGGGGTGGGAGGAAAGGGAGGGTAGGTGATGGGCATTGAAGAAGGCATCTTTTGGGATGAGCACTGGGTGTTGTATGGAAACTAATTTGACAATAAATTTCATATAACTTAAAAGAAAGATAAAATCCCCCCAAAAAATAAATAAAAAATAAAAATAAAATTGACATTTTAAGTGCCACGAGAAAGGTCATGAGAAGGAGACACTTTAAAACACCAGAGAAATCCTATAAGGACTAGCAAAGGCTGGATATTCCATATGAAGTATTCAGCTAACTCATTTCTTGAGTTAAATCCATTACCTTGCAGTTGTCCTAAACTACATTCCTCAGAAGTCCCTTTCTTCATGGTGCTGAAGAAAACAATCTTGGTCCATTGACATTCTTGGCGTTCTAAGCAAATTCGTGATTCTTCTGGGGTAAATAAACTTCAGAGAGAAATACACGTATATTTTGAATTTTATCTATCTCTAATTTGGGATTCTTGGAAATTATATCTGAAGACATGTGGGAAAAAGCAACTAACTGGAGCTGAAAAGAGCTTACAACTTTTTCCTAAATGCCTTCACTTCCCACTTAAGGTGTTATGTGGTCTTGTACTCTGCACAGAAACAAATTTGAATTCTATAGTGTTTAAGGAAAACTCCAGGTTTTCACTAGAGCATTATTCTATCTATTTCAATTTGGATATAATAGTAAAGGAATAGTTTTTTAGGGGAATTTTTTTCTCTATGAATAAAGAAAAGAGTATCTTGCAGGCTGCCCCTAGTTAATACGTTATTCCTTTTGGTAGCTCTGATTCAGTAAGGGGAATCTCCATTTTCTTCCATACAAGTGATTAGGATAATTCAATTTCTTGTAATAGCTCAAGTTTCTGCTAATCTCTTACCCAATAAAAATTTGAATGTTTTTCTATTTTCTTTTTCAGGTTAAAGACTAAAACACACACAAAAAAAAAAAACTGCAACATGTAAAAACTAGGTATATTCAACTTTCGCATTAATTAAGTGGTTCCCTATGATAATCAAGTATAGGGAAATTGACAATCAACATTTTTATTCTTCAATATCATCTTTCAGGTGAAACTTTGTTAAAATAAAAATCCAAATGAATCTTAAAGGCAAAAGAAGTTCCTAGAAAGCAATTACTAGTCTATAACATATGAGGGAAAGTAGTTGGTACTTTTGCTTGTTGGTTAGCAGAATTTCTTGAAAGGGTGTATGTGTGGTGGGAAGATGATGGTAATGGGCTGATGATATATGTATTAACACCTAATGCCTTCCTTTCTTTTACCCAATTACTCTCCATCTTTCATCCATTTATCTGTATAAAGTTCATAATAGTCTGATAATTTCTAGGGATGTCTTCATAAACTTCACTTGGACAAGCTAACAAATGGCTCACAAGGAAAAACATGTATGTAAATTCATTTTCCTGCCAACATCTGGCATGTGGTCTTCATTTGTGAAGTCATCCACTCAGAAGGAAAAACCGTTTCCATTATTGGCTCTGAGTATGAAACCAAGTAGAATCGTAGAGAGTAGGTGTTCTCAGTTAGCTTTATTTCTACGCAACACAGGTAACTACAAACTGAGGTGTCTTTTTTGTTAGTATTTTCCTTGGATTTGCTGTATTTTCAACAAAATGCCACAAATTTCTCAGAAAGCAATTAAAAACTCAGTTTAATCACTAATAAATAAATAAATAAATAAATAAATAAATAAATAAATAAATTCTTTAGATTTGGGCAGTCTTTTCTCTTGAAGGTCATCCATCCATTTAATAAATATTTTTAACGACCTTCTATGTGCTGGGTTATGGATATATATTGGTTTAAAAGAGGGGGAGGGAGCCCTTCTCAGACTTCATGAAGCAAATTCATACACACACGTACACACAGAATACATTCACATATATATTACACGTGTAAATTTACAAACATTAGCTAAATTATAATGAGAAATAACATTTCATATTTAAATATACCTTAATATTTTGAAAATTCATTTCACATGTATATTAATTTAACTTTCATGAAAGTCATTTTAGGGCATATTTACAAGACTCACTTTACACATGAGAATACTAAAAAACAAAAAAAACAAAAAAAACAAAAACAAAAACAAAAAAAAAAACAAACACAGGATTAACTCATTCAGAACCATAAGGCTGGAACGTTAGAAAGTCAGTACTCTAGCCCAGTTGTCCTGATTCTAGACCCAAAAATCTTACCATAGAGTTTTAATTATAGATTTTTTCTAAATTAACATGGAGAAATAATTTCAGTGTCTGGCCTAATCCATGGTATGATACACAAAATTAAAAAATTGTCTGTTCATTTTGGTGCATTTCTTAGCTATTTTATTCTCCCCACCCAGACACGTAGCCCAACCTTCCCCTTTCCACCTCCATACACACCAGGGAAGGATGCTAAATAAATGTTACTCTGGTCTAATTCTGACTGCTTAGCTTTCAATCACATATACAGTGCCTCCTACTCTGAGTAAGAAGGGAAAGATATGATCTCTTAAGAGAGCAGTTGTTTGTAAGAAAGTTTGGAAAATTCAGCCCATAGCTTCTCAGGGTAGAAAGGCATGAAAGATAGAATAAAATGAAAGCTGAGAAAACCTGGAGAAATCTGTAAATAGGCAAAGATTTCTAATTGCTTCCAAATGGATGAATTTGACTAAAAACTCTAGCCTTGAGTCTCTCTCAGAGGAGAGTCATTCTAGAAACACCTAGGAGCCAAAATATTGAAGCTTAATGCTTTCTTAAAATAAATTATCATTTTTTAAAGCCACAATTTTGCTGTTGCCATGACACTGTGATTCTG